>NC_089511.1:21942789-22242989 GCF_036850995.1 Saccopteryx leptura
TTCTAACTAGTGACTAATATTTTTTAGCAGACACTTCTCAGTAGAATTTAAGGATGGTGGGAAGCCTATAATCTTAAGTGTCCAGCATTCAAGACTGAGGAGAAACAATCAAGATTAATAGAGTAGAACTCTCTTAACGGATAAGTTTGGGACCTGTAATTAGGCAGTTAAGCAAAAATGTTGGTTATAGCTGGGGCTAATGAAAGTGTTAGTACTTAAGCATTTTACTGTCTTTGAAACATAAAACATTATTCACCAATTCTTAGATGTAAAAGTGCTAAGGTCTTTTGAGTATAGGTTAGTGAATGGTGTTCTCGATGCTATCACCAACATCGTGCGCTAAATGCATGATGTATGATTTCTGTTTTGATTTCTTTGGAGAGAGTAAAGATATTTTGAAACCATTTGAATACAGAATACATGTAGATATTTACAATTATTCTTCTAATCGTTCCCAGTGTCTCATGCACACCTAATTCAGGTTAATTTTTAGTGACCTCTTTATTGAATCTTTTTAGAGCATTCAGCTTAGTTTGTTCTTGTTTATACAGGCTACAGTTTTCTTTTTGCACTAATATTTTACCAGCTTATATATAGTTAACTAGGAGTATGTAACAAAAGTAACAAGTACAATGGGCATAAATAGTATTGGAAACAAACACAAATGAACTTAATAGTAAGCTTCTGCTTAACTGGAGGATGAAGTGCCTTGCCATACTACAGAATAGCTTATTAGCTGTGAACCTTCAGGAAGGTGTATATTACTCATGTTTTTATAGAGAATGAAAAGTGCAGGGCAGTATAGTGAATCAGCTAAGTAGAGGTTGGTTAAGATCATTTCTACTATACACTGGCATTAAAGAAGGTCATTAGTTGAACTAGCACACTGGCAGAACTAGGTGAGAGTAAGGTCAAGAGAAAGTTTATGGTCTTATGTTTGCTTGGCTGTTAACACTCAGGTTGTTTTCAGGAGTGCATTTCACATTTACCTATTTTTTAACATTATTAAGGATGTTGGAGGACAAACCCATTTTCATCTACCAATACCTTTTTGCATTATTGGAACATGGTTTGGGATAAGACTAAATTTAGCCATCCAAAATTGCTTACTTTGTACTGAACTGTGAACACTAACAAAATGTCTTTTGCCTAAAACTAAGTAATATTTTATCTTCCCTTTAAAAAATAAATAATACCTAAACAGATCTTAAATCCCTTTGCACTTCCAAAAAATTTTGAGAATTCCTTTTGAAGGGAAAACTTTGACCAAGGAATACATTTATACTGCTTTTTCTTATTATAGGAAGTTGCTTTACACGTCTTCCTTCAGTGGTTGTGAGATAATCCAGTAAAATGCTGAGATTACCTTGGTATGTTCCCCAAATGCCCAGGTTCTTGGCTGTGCACACTGCCTAAGGGTTCAATAAGTAGGTTAATTGGTCCTTTAGGATTGGCCTGAGGGTTAGAGTTCCTGATGAGCCATGTAGAGCTTGCATGTAGGAATAAGGTGGAAAAAGGTAAAGTGGACTGAACGCTGTGGGAGAAAAACCACTTGTGTGCAGCTGGGGTCACACGATGATCTTTATTTTATTTCATGTACCTGTATTTCATCTATTTCAGTTTTCTTGTTTATTCTGTTTTGTTGTGGGGGGTTTTTTGGAGGGGGCTTATTGTATAGCTCTATAATAGCCAAGCTCTTTCAACATCTGACAAATGATTATGAAAACATCCTCCCAGTATTTTCATGCAGTTGTTTTAGTGAAAGTTTTTCCTTTTTCATTTATTCCATTTGGTCATTTATATTGCCTTTTCATGAATAAGATGAATTAAAAGAGCAAAAGCCATAGAAAAGTATAGTTTTTTTGAGGGGGGTTGGCATAAATATGTGTATTTATTTTTTATTACTTTTATTTTTTAATTGATTTTAATTTGTGTTTATATAGTTACAAGTGTACCCCCAAATATGTCTCCCTCCCTCCACCCCTTGTTCTCCTTGATACCCCCTCACCCCCTACCCTACTACCTTCCTCCCTTCCCTCCAGGATTTACTATCCTGCCCTCTATCTCTCTGTGTTATGTGTATATACTTTCACTAATGTCTTTTCTTTCTTTGATCCCCTCCTCTCATCCCCTTTCCCTCTGCCCACTTTCCCTCTGGACTCTGGCCCCTTCTCTGCCTCTCTTCCATTCCTCAGTTCACTTTGTTCTTTGGATTCCTCATATGAGTGAGGTCATTTGATATTTTTCTTTCTCTGCCTAGCTTATTTCACTTAGCATAATAGACTCCAGGTCCATCCATGTTGTCGCAAAGGGTAAAATTTCCTTCTTTTTCATGGCCGTGTAGTATTTTGTTGTGTATATACACCACAGCTTTTTAATCTACTCGTCCACTGACGGACACTTGGGCTGTTTCCAGATCTTGGCTATTGTAAACAATGCTGCAATAAACATGGGGGAGCATTTCTTCTTTTGGATCAGTGATTTGGTATTCTTAGGATATATTCCTAAAAGTGGGATAGCTGGGTCAAAAGGCAGCTTCATTTTTAATTTTTTGAGGAATCTCCGTACTGTTTTCCACAGTGGCTGCACCAGTCTGCATTCCCACCAGCAGTGCAGGAGGGGTCCCTTTTCTCCACATCCTCGCCAGCACTTATTCTGTGTTGTTTTGTTGATGAGCGCCATTCTGATTGGTGTGAGGTGATATCTCATTGTGGTTTTAATTTGAATTTTTCTGATGATTAGTAATGTTGAACATTTTTTCATATGCCCATTGGCCATCTGTATGTCCATTTTGGAGAAGTGTCTATTCAGTTCTTTGCCCGATTTTATTGAATTGTTTCACTTCCTGGTATTGAGTTTTATAAGTTCTTTGCAGATTTTGGTAATTGACCCCTTATTGGACGTGTTGGCAAATATGTTCTCCGATTGTGTGACTTGTCTTTTTATTTTGTTCATGTTGTCTTTTGCTGTGCAAAATCTTTTTAGTTTGATATAGTCCCAGTTGTTCATCCTGTTCTTTATTTCACTTGCCCATGGAGTTAAATTACCAAATATATTTCTGCGAGAGATATCGGAGAGTTTACTGCCTATGTTTTCTTCCAAGATGATCATGGTTTCACAGCTTACATTCAAGTCTTTTATCCATTTTGAGTTTTGTTCTTTGTGAATGGTTTAAATTGGTGGTCTAGTTTCATTTTCTTGCATGTATTTGTCCAGTTTTCCCAGCACCATTTGTTAAAGAGACTGTCTTGACTCCATTGTATGCTCTTACCTCCTTTGTCAAATATCAATTGACCATAAAGGTGTGGATTTATTTCTCGGTACTCTGTTCTGTTCCATTGACCTATATATCTGTTCTTATGACAGTCCCAAGCTGTTTTGAGTACAATGGCCTTGTAGTATAACTTGATATCAGGAAGTGTGATACCTCCCACTTTATTTTTTTTTTCAAGACTGCTGAGGCTGTGTTCTTTTTTGGTTTCAGATAAATTTTTGGAATATTAGTTCTGTATCTTTGAAGTATGACATTGGTAATTTAATAGGAATTGCATTGAATTTATATATTGCTTTGGGTAGTATAGACATTTTAATTATATTTATTATTCCTATCCATGAACACGGTATGTGCTTCCATTTCTTTGTATCTTCCTTGATTTTTTTTTATCAATGTTTTATAGTTTTCTAATTACAAGTCTTTAACCTCCATGGTTAAATTTACTTCTAGGTACCTTATTTTTTTGGTTGTAATAGTAATGGAGATTGTTTCCTTAATTTCTCTTTCTGACAGTTCATTGTTGGTGTATATAAATGCTACTGATTTCTGAATGTTGATTTTATATCCTGCCACCTTGCTGAATTCATTTATCAGTTCCAGTAGCTTTTTGACTGAAACTTTAGGGTTTTCTATGTACAATATCAAGTCATCAGCAAATAATGAAAGTTTTACTTCTTCTTTTCCAATTTGGATGCCTTTTATTTATTCTTCTTCTTGTCTGATTACTGTAGCTAGGACTTACAGAACTATGTTGAATAAGAGTGGTGAAAGGGGGCACCCCTGCCTTGTTCCTGTTCTTAAGGGGATTGCTTTTAATTTTTGCCCGTTGAGTATGATGTTGGCTGTGGGTCTGTCATAGATGGCCCTTATCATGTTGAGGTATGTTCCCTGTATTCCCACTTTGCTGAGAGTTTTGATCATAAATGGGTGCTGGATTTTATCAAATGCTTTTTCTGCATCTATTGATTATTATTATGTGGTTTTTCTCTTTCCTTTTGTTTATGTGATGAATCACTTTGATTGATTTGCAAATATTGTACCAGCCTTGCCTCCCCAGAATAAATCCCACTTGATCTTGATGTATGTTTATTTTCATGTATTGCTGGATCCGATTTGCCAATATTTTGTTGAGAATTTTAGCATCTGAATTCATCAGGGATATTGGCCTATAATTTTCTTTCTTTGTGTTATATTTGCCTGGTTTTGGAATAAGGATTATATTTGCCTCATAAATGGAGTTTGGAAGTTTTCCCTCCTCTTAATATTTTGAAATAGCTTAAGAAGGATAGGAGTTAGTTCTTCTTTGAATATTTGGTAAAATTCGCCTGTGAAGCCATCAGGCCTAGGACTTTTGTTTGCTGGGAATGTTTTGATAACTGTTTCAATCTCTTTTGGTATAATTGGTCTGTTTAGGTTTTCTGATTCTTCCAGATTGATTTTTGAATGATTATATTTTTCAAAAAATTTATCCATTTCATCTAGGTTGTCCCATTTTGGAGCATACAGTTCTTCATAGTATTTTCTTACAATCCTTTGTATTTCTGCTGTATCAGTTGTTACTTCTCCACTCTCATTTCTAATTTTATTTATTTGAGCCCTCTCTCTTTTTTTATTGGTGAGTCTGGTTAAAGGTTCATCGATCTTGTTTACCTTTTCAAAGAACCAACTCTTGGTTTCATTAATCCTCTGTATTTTTTGTTGTTGTTGTTGCCTCTATGTCATTTATTTCCTCTCTGATCTTTATTATTTCCTTTGTTCTACTACCTCTGGGCTTTACTTGCTGTTCTTTTTCTTGTTCTTTTAGGTGCAGGGTTAGTTGTCTTTTTCTTGCTTCTTAAGGTATTCCTGTAATGCTATGAACTTCTTTCTGAGGACTGCTTTTGTTGTATCCCATAAATTTTGAGTTGGTATATGTTCATTTTCATTTGTTTGAAGGAAGTTTTTGATATTTTCTTTGATCTCATTGTTAACCCATTTATTATTTAATAGAATGCTCTTTAGTCTCCAAGTGTATGAATGTTTTTCATTTTTTCTATTGTAGTTGATTTCTAGTTTCATGCTATTGTGATCAGCGAAGGTGCTTGATATGATTTCAGTCTTCCTAAATTTAGTAAGACTTGTTTTGTGTCCTAACGTGGTCTATCACAGTGCTCAGCAAACTCTTTAGTCAACAGAGCCAAATATCAACAGTACAATGATTGAAATTTCTTTTGAGAGCCAAATTGTTTAAACTTAAACTATATAGGTAGGTACATTCCTTATCAAGGTAGTGCCTGCATGTGGTATTTTGTGGAAGAGCCACACTCAAGGGGCCAAAGACCCGCATGTGGCTTGCAAGCTGCAGTTTGCCGACCAGGATACTAGAGAATTTACTGTGAGCACTTGAAAAGAATGTATATTCTGCTGCTTTGGGTGAAAGGTTCTGAAGATATCTATTATATCCAGTTGATCTAGTGTGTCATTTAAGACTGCAATTTCTTTGTTAATTTTCTGTCTGGAGGTTCTATCCATTGATGTTAGTAGGGTATTAAAATCCCCTACTATTATAGTATTTCTGTTGATCTTGCCCTTTTTGTCTATCAAAATCCGTTTTAGGTATTTAGGTGCTCCTATATTAGGTGCATAGATATTTATAATAGTTATATCTTCCTGTTGTAATGCTCCTTTTATCATTATGTAGTGACCTTATCTCTTATTGTAGCCTTTGTTTTAATGTTTATTTTGTCAGATATTAGTATTGCTACCGCAGCATTTTTTTTCTTTCTGTTTGTGTGAAATATTTTTTCTATCCCTTTACTCTCGGTCTATGTGTATCTTTTGTTTTGAGGTGGGTTTCTTATAGACAGTGTATGTATGGGTCCTATTTTCTTATTCATGCAGCTACACTATGTCTTTTGATTGGAGCATTTAACCCATTTACATTTAAGGTTATTATTGATATGTAGTTGTTTATTGTCATTTTATTCTTTAAATCTATAATCCTCTTTTTCTTTATTTCTTTTTTCCTTTGCTCTTTTTACAGCAAGTCCCTTAACATTTCCTGAAGTACTGGTTTGGTTGTAATGAATTCCTTGAGGTTATTTTTTTTATTTTTTATCTGGGAAGCTTTTTATCTCTCCTTCAGTTTTAAACCATAATCTTGCTGGATAAAGAATTCTTGGTTGTAGGCTCTTGTTTTGCATTACTCTGAATATTTCTTGCTGTTCCCTTCTGGCCTCAAGTGTTTCTGTTGCAAAGTTGGATGTCATTCTTATGGGGGCTCCTCTGTTATAGGTGATTGACGTTTTTTTCTCTTGCTGCTTTTAGTATATTTTCTTTATCTCTTAACTTTGGTATTGTAATTATGATGTGTCTTGATGTAGGCCTCACTGGGTTTCTCTTTACCGAGACTCTCTGTGCTTCTTGAACTTGTGTGACATTTTCCTTCATCAGTTTAGGAAAGTTTTCAGCTATGATTTCTTCAAACAGGTTCTCTATCCCTTGTTCTTTTGCTTCTCCTTCAGGAACCCCTATGATGCAGATGTTATTTCTTTTCATAGTGTCGCAGAGTTCTCTTACAGTTTTCTCAAACTTCTTGAGCCTCTTTTCTTTTTGCTGCTCTGTTTCTGTGTTTTTATTTATCTTGTCCCTGAGTTCGCTGATTTGATCCTCTGCTTCATCCAGCCTGCTGTTGATTCCTTCTAGTGTAGTCTTCGTTTCTGATATTGTAATTGTCATTTCTGATCAATTCTTTTTTATGATTTCAGTGTCTTTTTGATACTAGCAATTTCTTTATTTAGGTGTTCATTAAGTCCATCTATTGTAGCTCTGAGACCCTTAAGCATCCTAACAATCGTTATTTTAAACTCTGCATCTGATAATTTGGTTACTTCCATCTCATTTAGTTCTTTTTCTGGGGATTTCTCTTGTTGATTCGTATAGTTTACATTCCTCTCTCTTCCCATTTTTTCTGTGTGCGGTTTACAAGCTTGTTAGAGTTGTGGGTATGAGGTTGGTTTATGGAATTCTGCTTCTCCTTCAGGACTCTATCCATCAGCCTCTGCTGATTGCTCAGATTTTAATTCTCCTTAACTAATAGAGCTTCTTAAAAGTTATTATTACCCTGCTGTTTGTTTCCTTAGCCCAGCAGGGAGCTTCTGTGTTTGCTGAGCCCAGCAAGGAGCTTCTTTGTTTAGGACAGGGGAAGTGGGCATATCCTTATCTTTGGCCTCAGTTGAAACTCTATCCAGGAATGTGGTGGGTGTGACCCCTGAGAACCAGAAGGTGTGGTCTGCCCAGTGACTCTCCAGGGGTGAAGCACATTCTTCCTATGAGAAGGGGGAGGTGTAGCTCAGGTCTCCCCGGAACCCTGAGTCATTGCCCTTCCCCTTTACTTCCCTCTTTTTGATCAACCTTTCATGCTGATTGGAGCTGGAGAGCTTTTTGGAGGTAGGTCAACTAGTTCCACGCTAGGCTTGTGCTGGATGGAGGGAGCAACCTCTCCCCCAGCTATGGCTGCCTCAGCACTAGAGAATGACTCAGCTCAGGCATTCTTCTCCTCATCATCGTTTGTGTCCCCATGCCTTGATCTCCCCACTTTCCTCATGCAAGACCAGTTCTCTCAGCCCTCCTCACCCCAGGAGCCCCAGGCAAGTGGCTTTGTGCGATATTTTCTGTGCTGGCTTTTTAAGGCTGCAACTTTTTTCACCAGCCACTTCCTACAAACAGAACTCCCGCTTTTCTCCCCACTCAATGCTGTCAGGCTATCTCCTCCAATCCCTGGGTTTCTAGGCTGGGGCCCCAGTCCTGGGACTGAGGACCCCCACCTCTCAAGATCTCTCTCCTTGCAATGAGAAACTCTCTGGGCCCTCAGCCTCAGCCTCCCCTTACTCCTGGGAGCGGGGGAACTCTCACTGTGCCCCCGCACTCCCTACCAGGCTCAGTGTGGTTTCTTCTGTGCTCCTTGGTTTTTGAGTCCTGTTCTTTAATCCAAAGTTGTTTTTTCATGATAATTGGTCTTAAATTAATTTGTAATTTAGTTTGGTCATGGGAGGTGGCAGTCTGTGCATCTGCCTACTCCACTGTCATCTTGGAATCCAGAAAAGTATAGTTCTATTTGACTAAATATTTTTCTATGACATCTCTAAGACTACTACTAATGATGATCTATTTATGCTGGTGTTTTATGTACTAGCCATTTTTTCCCATCTGAAAAAGACTTTACATTTTATTAAAGAAATAATAACAGACTCCCTGAATTTAAGTACTTTCCCAGAGTCATGCAGCTGGTGGGCATCAGAATAAGAGATAATAGCTAAGAAATAGATAAAAACTCAGGTCTCTTAGACTCCTTATCCAAAGCTTTTCCTCCATGCCAATATTTCTCACTCTGGGAATCCTGAAAGATTCGGATCTCCTCAGATATCATCTAATGACAAGTTTTTCATTTTTTAACACATTTATTGAGTACTTATTTTGAGCTGTACAGTATTCTAGGCACTTATCAGGGATACATTATGGTGGGGGGAAAGTATATTTGCTGACTTAATCAGCTTATATTCTGGTAGAGATAGATAATAAACAGAGGTTAAATATGTAACATTTTAGAAGGTAAAAAGTGCTATAAAAATTCTCTGAAACTTTAAATTATACTTTCTTTCTATTGATTATGAATAATATCTTGAATAATCTTAATGGTTTTTTATAACAAAGTACTAGCTTGTGATTTCAGAGCAGTTATTTATAGTTCTGTTTTCTCTCATTTTCTTGTTTAGTAGAATGCAAAGAAATGTCATGGTGCAATTTAAAATGAAGGTGTCACAGTGGTTCGAAGAAAATTGATTTATAACATAGCATGGTAGTAAAGGCACATGGACCCAAAAGATCACATATTGCAACAGTTGGTTCCATATTGAATTTGAAACTGCCATTGTATTGCACAGACTCTATCTTAGTGGAAACCTCTTTGAAATAATTGTGCACTGTTGAATACTTTGTTCTAAATCTCATCAATCAGATTATTTAGTGTAGATTCATTTTTAATTTTTATTTATTGACTTTAGAGAGAGAGGAAGAGCGAGAGACAGGAGCATTGGTCTGTTCCTTTATGTGCCCTAACTGGGAATCGAACCTATAACCTCTGTATTTCATAGTGACACTCTAACCAACCTATCCTGCCAGGGCTTGTGTAGATTTAAATAACAAGAATATTTAAACATATCTTCAAGTAGAAGATAGCTCTACAATGTTAATAATGACACCATGTTAAAATAGGCATTCAAAGATTATTTATGAGAAGGGGTTGGTTAAATATAAATCTGGTTATACTGTGCTCTCAAACAAAGCCTTTAAATTATAAAACTTAAATTAATGTTTAACTTACATATATACATTAAAGTACGGAAATTTATAGTTTGCAGTTCAGTGAACATTAAGGCCATTTTAAACAGCAAATTTCTATAAAGAGGAAGTGTCTACATTAGTAATATTAATATTTAAAAATGCCAAAACACATTAAATATAGCACCAGAACTGAAGAAACATCACCCTATAATAAACTCAACATTAGTGAGTTAGTTTTAGTAAAACAAAATAATTTATCATTAAATTATTTTCGGATTTTTAATTTGTATATTTGTATTTGTTTTATAGTAATAGGACTTTAAGAAAAATGCATTATGCCTAATTTTAGATTTTATGTTTGTACATATTTAAATAATATAACATTAAGATTCTGAGTAATTTCATTTCAAAAGGTTTGTATTTTCTTACAGTTGAGAAACATTGCATATGCAGCATTGTCTCCTTCTGAATAAAATTTATTTGATAAACAGTGTTTTACTTGAGCACCTTTAATGCACCAGCCTTAACTCTTCTTGTTTGATTGCCAAGTTACCATCTGGTAGGGTATTGTCTTCTATAGACAATCTAGTCTCCATCTAATTCCCATTTGTAATGCTATCAGTGAGTAATGGTCATTTATCAATAGATTAGTGATCAGATTCAAACTGTGCTGTCATTTCAAAAAATTCCATTTTGTAGGCAAAAGAATTGAATAGACACTTCTCCGAAGAGGACATACAGATGGCCAATAGGCATATAAAAAAAATGTTCAACATCACTAATCATCAGAGAAATGCAAATTAAAACCACAATGAGATACCACCTCACACCTGTCAGAATGGCACTCATTAACAAAACAACACATAATAAGTGCTGGCAAGGATGTGGAGAAAAGGGAATCCTCCTGCACTATTGGTGGGAATGCAGTCTTATAAAGCTGCTGTAGAAAACAGTATGGAGTTTCATCAAAAAATTAAAAATGGATCTATTTTGCCATTTGATCCAACTTTCCCACTTTTAGGAATATATCCTAAGAATACCAAATCACTGATTCAAAAGTTAGATTTACAGTGTGAGACATACATACACACCCATGTTTATGGCAGCATTGTTCACAATAGCCAAGATCTGAAAACAGCCCAAGTGACCATCAGAGGATGAGTAGATTAAAAAGCTGTGCTACATATACACAATGGAATACTATGCGGCCATGAAAAAAAGGGAATCTTACCTTTTGTGACAACATGGATGGACCTGGAGACTATTATGCTAAGTGAAATAAGCCAGGCAGAGAAAGAAAAATATCATATGACCCCACTATTATGAGGAATCTAATGAACAATGTGAAGTAAGGAACAGAATAGAAGCAGAGGCAGGGTAAAAGAGACCAGAGGGAAAGAAGAAGAGAGGATGGGATCAGAGAAGGGAAAGGGATTTGTGAAATTGTGTATACATAACACAGAGACAAAGAGAGCAGGACAGTAAATCCTGGAGGAAAGAAGGGAGGGGGCAAAGGGGGTCCCAAGGGGAACACGGGGGTGGGGGGAGAGGGAGATATATTTGATAGAACACTTGAATCTATCTAAACACAATAAATTAAAATTTAAAAATATATTCCATTTTGGTTTAGAAATCTTTACACATATTAATTGTCCCTATATAGGTCCTTATTATAGAAACTTCAATCATTCTATTTTTTACTGTGTTTTCATGTTTAACATTTTCTTAAATGTTGAATTTCTTAATTTTAAAATATAGACTATTAAGAGACTTGATTGAAATAGAATTAACTTTGTAACTATAAATTATATTCAATAAATGATCTGTGTTTCCCAAGCCAGTTTTGGGTAAGATATGAAGAGGTGAATTGGAGTACATGTCTATATCATGGCAATGGAAAAAACTTCAAATTCAATATTAGGGTAGTCAGCATCACTGATAATCAGGGAAATGCAAGTCAATACAATACTATAATGAGATAGCACGTCACACCTGTTAGAATGACTGTTATCAAAAAGGTAAGAGATAAGTGTTGACATGGATGTGGAGAAAAGTGAACGCTTACACACTGTTGATGGTAATGTACAGCCATTACTGAAAACAGTATGGAGGTTCCTCAGAAAACTTAAAACACTACCAGATGATCCAGCAGTCCCACTTGTGTGTGTGTGTGTGTGTGTGTGTGTGTGTGTTAGATTTACAGTGTGAATATGTGAAACACAGTTTATTCTTGTGTTATTGTTTATTAAATATTGGATTATTTTCCATATGAACAACTGTAAGCCTACTTTTGACCCACCCTGTATATATCTCTAAAGGAAACAAAATCAGTATCTTTAAAAGATATCAGCATGCCTATGTTCATTGCAGCATTATAGGTAGTAGCCAAGATATGAAAATAACTAAACTATGTGCTGACAGGCGAATGGATGAAGAAAATGATACATACACACACTTGAATATTATTCAGCCATAAAAAAAGAAGGAAATCCTGCCATTTGTAAAAACATGGATAAACTTGAAGGAATTATATTAAGTGAAATAAGCCAAAGACAAATACTTTATATCTCACTCATATGTGGAACCTACAAAAAAAAAAAAGCTGAACTCAGATGCAGTAGAATGATAGTTACCACGAGCTGGGGAGTGGGAGGAACAAACTTTCCGTTATAAGATGAGTAAGTTCTGGGAATCCTTTGTACAGCGTGGCAATGATTGAAATGTTAGAGAGTTGATGTTAAGTGATTTCACAACAAAGTATACTAAACTATGTGAGGTGATAGATGTGTTAATTAACTTGGTTGTGGTAATCATTTCACAATGTATATTTATACCGAATCATCACACTCTACACCTTCAATGTATACAATTTTATTGTCAATTATACCTCAGTAAAGCTGAAAAGGAAAAAAAAAACTGTTGTCCATAATGAGGTGCAGAATTCTGCAAGCAAAGAATGGCATGAGCTAAAAAAATGCTTAAAGTCAGAAAGTGTAAAGTGTGTTCTAGGGGCAACAAGTGACTAGTCTGTTCGCTTAAAGAGATTTGGTAAAATATGGCAAAGTGTGATGGGGCAATGACCTTTAATGGCAAGCTCAACAAGAATAGATTTGTTAATAATGCTGTTTTTAAATTATAGCTTCAGAGACAGCTATAAAACTAGAAAAGGAGTTCTATTTGTCTGAGATTTGATGCAACTCTTTTTCTTTATTATTATTATCTCACACTTTTCTCCAGTATATTTCTATGTCTAACTAAGTAACTAGTTAAAAGTATGAGAGGCTTAAGTAGTTAGAACTAATGAGAGACCTGAAAAGTATAAGTATACACCCTGCCCTGGTTTTGAAATTTGCTTTATGCCACTTTTGCTTCTAGAAAAGACCTACATTAATGCCAAAAGAAATCCAAAAAGGATTTTTACTTTCACACGCGCACACACACACACAGAAAGCGGAAAACAAAAATAGTGCTCAGTGTTTGTTTTGCAGCGAGCCCTTTTTAAAGGCAGCACACACCCCAAACACCATGAATGACCCTCCTTCATCCAGGAAGTACACTCAGGATCTCAGTATCAAGACACCATAGATTTGAACTGTGCCTGATCATTTGTACTGTACCTCAATATATTTTGCACATCTGTTAGAAAGATGTGTCCTGAGGTATCAGAAAAGCTGAAGAGAGGCCATAGGGATGTTACACCTAGGGTAAAACTGAAGAGTTTCGCCTGACCAGGTGGTGGCGCAGTGGATAGAGCGTCAGACTGGGATGCCAAGGATCCAGGTTCGAGACCCCTAGGTCGCCAGCTTGAGCACGGGCTCATCTGGTTTGAGCAAAAAGCCCACCAGCCTGAACCCAAGGTCGCTGGCTCAAGCAAGGGGTTACTCGGTCTGCTGAAGACCCGCAGTCAAGGCACATATGAGAAAGCAATCAATGAACAACTAAGGTGTTGCAACGCGCAATGAAAAACTAATGATTGATGCTTCTCATCTCTCTCCATTCCTGTCTGTCTGTCCCTGTCTATCCCTCTCTCTGACTCACTCTCTGTCTCTGTAAAAAATAAATTAATTAAAAATTTTTTAAAAAACTGTTCTACCATGATGAACAAAATTAAAATAGCATGCGTGTGTTGAAATTGCCTGTGTCCACACTTCATGCTAATTTATACACAGAATAGTGAAAGCTGCTTGTTACTATTGGTTCTGCTAGTAGCAAAGTGGCCTCTTTTATGTTTTTTAATATATTTTTATTTTTATTGATTGATCAGTTTTAGAGAGAGAGAGAGAGAGAAACATCGATTTGTAGTTTCTCTTATCTAAGCATTCATTGGTTGATTCTTGCATGTGCCCTGACCAGGGATCAAACCCACAACCTTGATGAATCAGGATGAGGCTCTAACCAACTAAGCTACCTAGCCAGGGCAAAGTACATAATCTCTTTTGGTTGGTATCTAGTAATGGATAAAATAGAAACTCTATAATGTGTGTGGATTGATGTGTGTACAAAGTGTGGCATGTATTTTATGTGTTATTTGATACAATTGGTTAGGTTATTTTGGGGGTCTGGGAATACTCAAAATTTTTTCCATATAAATTAACGGTAACCATATCTTCACTTTATGCCACATCAGTTTAGAAAAGGTTTCATAGAAATGGTATACTTTCAGATTGTGGGGGAAACTTTATGTTTGGTTTTTCTAGCCCTTTCAGTAGAAATGGGCAAATGACTTCGAGATTAGAGACTTAGTCAATCAAACCAGTTTCTACAAGTACCTATCACAATGGAACAAAGAAGAGAAAAGAAATTGATTACCTGGTCCCTAACACTAGCTGCATATAAATGTAACAAGGCAAGGTCTTCCCTTGAAAACATTGTTGCTTATCCTGGGGCAGAAAATGGAAATGGTCTTCAGTAACAACAGGGGACATTTCTTTTGTTCTTGGCACAGATATGCAAAAACCAACAAATGAGAGTTGTAGTACAACTCACAGTAGTAGCTGAGTCTGGAAATCTTTTCAGATTGATTCTGGTACTACAGGCAGCCTTAGAGAGAAGATATGTGTCTTTATGTGTGTGCCAGCCTCAAAGACTTGAGCTTCATCTGTTCGTACATGAAGACTTGACTCTGAGCCAAAGTCACAAACAAGGTGGTGAGTGCAGCTGAGCTCCTTCCATGCATTGGGAGGTACTCACAGGCTCTCAGCTGGGTGTGCTTGCACTGGGCAGGTGGCCAGGTTTTCAGCAGAGATCCATGTCCAATTTATTATGGCTTAACCAGTACTGAACAAGAAGTGTGGCACCAGAATATTGGAATAGCTGCAACAAATACTGTACTGGGGCTTCTGAGTTGTCTTTGTTTCAGAGGATGTCTCTGGTGCCAGTGACATTCATAACAGCTGAAAAGAATACATCTCCCTGGTTGACTAAGCAGAGAATGGTAACCAGACCTATAAATCTAAATAAGCATCCCTAGAGGTCTTAAGAGTTTAGCGAAGTGAGCATCCCTAGGAGAGAAGAACAAGATAGAAGCATTTAATTTGAAAATTAGGAGGAATATAACATTATTCTGTGTCCTAAACTGATGATAAGAAATAATGTATATATGCATATAACAAACATGTATGTACTGAACTATATCAAAAACTGCATACTGAAAAATTCTAGCAAAGCATCGATACCAAGTAGAGGACATATTTTATCCGTGTATTGTCAGTTCAGGAAAGATTTCTGAAGTTAAAGTCTGAACTGGAGTTTGAAAAGGGTGAAAACTATGAATCTTGAAAGATTCAAGAGAGTAGTGGTATAAAGTCAAATTCTAGGCTATTAAGAAAAAAAAAGATGCAGTTCAATTTCCTTTTTTTTTTTTTAATTGCAGAACAAAATGATCACATGCAGAAGTTCTCCCTTCCCTTTGGATGTTCTCCCCCTCTCATCACAATAATGAAGATATTCTTCTGGCAATCGTTTACCTATGACAGACCAGAAAGGATGGGAGGTAGGAGAGTCAGGCTTGAAGATGGCACACTAGCCGAGGAGTTGAAGTGGAATATCTTTTACGGAAGTCAAGTTGTGGTTCTGATGAAGGGAGTACCTTGAGTGGTACTTCCTCATTAGACTTTAGAAAATGAAGAATAGGCAGCCAATGCGGATACTTGTGCTGAAGAATAAATAATATTGTACAAATATTCTCAAAGTTGGATTGGTGTGGAAAACATCGAATAATGAGGAGAATTCCTAATAAGCCATTGCAGTAATCCACACAGGGATTAGTGAAGGCCAGAGAGTTGGAAAGTAGAGAAATTGGGAACTGGGAGTGAGGGGTGTAGTGAAACTATGATGTTGATGGAAAAGTGAATCTCACAGTTATGACAAAGAAATAATTAGCAGAATTTATAATTGTGGATCTAAACAGAAGTAAGGGAAAAAGTGATACCAAGGTTGTGAGCCTGCACTAAAGGTGTTGATAATTGTGGGGAAATTTGTAAAAATAGCTCTTGGGGCAGATGAGCTTGTTTATCGTGTTTCAGAAGTTGTGCTGGCATTTAAGTTAAAAATTTTGTGGGAAGTAGTGGATAGGGAACTAGAAAGAAGGTAAGGAGTGTGTATTTGTAGCCCAAATTGGTAACGTCTGAAGCCATAAACCTAATCTAGAACTTTCCGAAGGGAAGTGTCAAAGAAGTAAGAAGTTTGGATTGTAGCCTTAGGAAATTACCAAAATTATAGGAATTGGGTTAGTGATGGACACATCAGAGAGAGTTAGAAGGAATTGTATAACCTCCAAGTTCTCATTTATTCCACAATGCCATGAATTCACCTAAAAATATCTATCCAGGTGGAACTCCAGTCTGTGCTAAAGACTTAAGGACACAGTGTTTCACTTAACCCAAAGTAAGAGAGAGAGTCTAGAGAGAAATTTCAATAGTTTACATTGTATGACATTGTAGGATCCTACAGGGCTTGCCCAGACAGTATTTTTACTGCCGTAGCAACTCAGTGAGATTATTGTTAATGTCCCCTTCATACTAATGAGGAACTGAAAGAAAGGCTAATTGTCTAAATTTCCTTTTTTTTTTAATTACAAAGTGTGAGAAAAAATACCAAATTTGAATAAGGAAGACATTTGAGAGTATATCATGCTAGTCTCTTAAATTTTATAGTGTAATTGGGGAAAATGATTTCCACATAGGCCTTCTTTAAAGACGGGAGTTTCTGCTCTCAAATCCCTGCTGATCATGGAAATTTTTCTTTAGTTTTTCATAATATAGAGCAGTAAGAAGCAAATCAAGACATCTGTTCTCTTCACATTCTGCCAAATGTACTATAGAAAATGGGTGGGTTGAATGGTGAATAAACTGTCTTAACACTTTACTCATAATACATGTATCAGTTTAACTGGAGATATTTTATTTTGCTATGACTGCTATGCTTGCTATTCTTAAGGAACTTCTGTTTTTCAATAAACTACTGACTTAAGCTGTAGCTAGGGACTATTTCTAGAAAATGCCAGAGAGAAAATAAATTTATAAATACAACATGGAAAGCATAACTACCTTCATTTTATTGTAGCTTCTAAGAAGCACAGGGTAACCTTAACCTTTAACCCTCCTCTTCCTCCTAAACCTTCTGTAACATTGTCTTCCAGTCACTGTACTTTTCCCCCCACTCCACGGCACAGCACTCTGTCTGTCTCATTCAGTTAAACCTTCCCAGTGTGGATCTATTTTCTTAGTGCGGTCTTGTCAATCAATAAGCAATAGCTAATCAGACAATTTCCCTGATATGTGGCCACAAGCAGCCTTCACTGTGGGAAGATAGGATGTGAACTGGGAGAGGCTTGTTTTCTAAGTTAAATACAGCTTTTTACACCTCTAACGAAAATCTTTTCCGTGGAATATGTACTGATATGTTTATATATATGCATATCTATTCACTTATTTTGTAAGATATTTAATCTAAACTTCAAAATATATTTTTGAGCCCCTGGATAGTCATACCATTCACTACTAACCTGCCCCCTAATTAGTTACAATTGTAAATTCTGAAGATCTGGGTTTTGGGTTTTTTTTGTTTTTTGGTTTTTTTTTCTGTGTGTCCTGTATTTTTCCATTAGTTAAGTGACTCTTGAAAACTTCTCCTAAACATTGGAAATATAAGATACAGCTACATTTTTTTTTATCAGGATTTTCCAGTTTCGTTTTCTATACCCAAACTGGCTCTATGTCCATGGATGCCAAACTGTGCATCGAGACACTCCTGGGCATTGCAGTCAGCTCACAGGGGCACTGCAGGATATTTTACATTTTTGGAGAGAAGCACAGTGACATCTGTTGGGCATGACCTGAACTACCGCTGTTAGGATGGAACTTTTTTTAGCCTAGGAGAGAGAGCCTTAGAAAAAGTAATGCAACGCTTAAGGGCCTCATGAACTGAGAAAGTTTGGGAATCTTTTGCTCTGGGCATTAAAATGATCAAATTAACAATACAATTATTTTTTGTACACAATTTATCAAAACAAGTTAAATACTGTATAATACCCAAATTTTGATAAGTAATTATTAAACAAAAAAGTGAATTTTTTTTTTTATTAAGTGAGAGGTGGGGAGGCAGAAACAGGCTCCCACGTGCTCCCCAACCGGGATTCACTGAGGAAGCCAACCAGGGGGTGATGCTCTGCCTGTCTGGGCCACAGCTCTGTTGCTTGGCAACCAAACTATTTTAGTACCTGAGGCAGAGGCCATGGAGCCATCCTCAGCGCCTGGGACCAACTTTGCTAGAACCATTTGAGCCATGACTGCTGGAGGGGAAGAGAGAGAGATGGGTGGAGAAGCAGATGGTTGCTTCTCATTTGTACCCTGACCGGGAATCAAACCCGGGACTTCCACACTTAGGGCCAATGGTCTACTGCTGAGCCAACCAGCCAGGGCCAAAAAGGTGAATTTTTATCAAAAACACATCCATTTATGAGTTGCATAGGAGTTTTTTCCCCTAATCATCTGTATATGAATCTATTGAGTTGACTGAATCAATATTTATTTATATTTTTGTTTTGCTGATGTAAGCCTTAATAAGACCTGTTTACATAAGTAAATAGATGGAAATAGGAAGAGATTTATTATAGCAATGTCATTTTTCTTTGAACTCCTTTTGAATTATTTACCAAATATATAAGCAAAGAGTTGGCAAACTACCATACTTGTAGGAAGATTTATTGTGTAGACCTGTAATGACCAATAGCCATTAGCCTCATGTGGCTATTTAAATTTAAATAATTAAAATTAAGTAAAATTTAAAATTTAGTTCCTCAGTTGCACTAACAATATTTCAAATTAATCATAGCCACAACCATATTTCAAACGCCATGTGTAGCTAGCAATTACAATATTTGACAGTGCAGATATAGAATATTTCCGTTGTTGTCAAAAGTACTATTGAATCATGCTGGTTTAGACATTGAAGTTATCCTTGTCCTCAACACTTACACCAATATTTTAAATAATTTCTGTTTCTGGTGCCCAGAGGTTTTTCTACCCCAAGTAAATGCAGCATAGTTTTTTATTTTAATGTAATGCTATCATACTGATGTATTTTTTAGTGATTTGACTCTTTTTAGTCAACTTTGTCTTTGAGATTGTCATTGATTTATGTAGGTTTCATTCATTTGTTTTGCTGTTGAATATTTCATTGCATGAATATGCTTTATGAATTTGCACACACATGGATAGTTTTTATTCTAGTTTGTCATTAAAACCAGAGCTGCTCTGAAATTCTTGTTTGTGTCTCCCAGGGCCTATGTGCAAATTTCTCTTAAGTTATATATCCAGGAGTAGAATTCCTGGGTCATAGGATATTTCCATCTTCAGCTTTATTGGATAATGCCAAATTGTTTTCCAAAGTGGGTATACTAATCCACATTCCCATCGCAGTTTTTACTTCTTTGTATATTTCAAATTAGGTTTGGCTATGTCTGACAAAATCAAAGAAGCAAACATGAGTAACTGGCTTAAACAACAACGGAAGTTTATTTCTCTTCATGTAGATAAAGTATGGAGGTAAGCAATGCATTGCAATGTGGTGGCTCCAGGATCATTAGAGTCCCAGTCTCCTTTCTACAACATGCGGTTTCCACCTCTTGATATAAGGAGGCTACTTGATATCCAGACATCATATTTGCATTCAACCCCTCAGAAAAAGGAAGAGGAAATGAAGTTCATGCTTCCTCACCTGACATTTATAAGAACATTTTCTAGAATTTAAGCAACCTATTACTAATTTATAAACTTTCTACCAGATCTTAATCACATAGTCACACCAAGCTAAAAGAGTTAGTGAGAAATGAGGTCTTTATTCTAAGTGACTATATGTCTAGCCAAAAATCAGTGGCCTTGTGACCAAATAGGATAAAGAATACTGGGGGACAAGAACAAGTGCTTTCTTCCACTTTCCATACGCTTTCCTACACTTCCCTGATTACTGGATAAGATGAGCATCTTTTTAAGGTTATAGTCCGTTTGAATTTCCAGTTCTATGAAGCAACTGTTTATTTCTTTGGTTCATTTTTTTAATTCTGTTTTATTTACCTTATTAAGTTTTAGGAATTTATTAAATACCAAAAATTTCTATCTTTCTGTGGCTTTATATTTTAGATATTTTCCTTGTAACCACCATCTACCAGAGTTTTTGAAACTCTAGTCTGAAATCTTCATCTTTTGTCTGATGAGTTTAAGTTCATTTATTATAGTTACTAATATGTTTCTATTTCTACCATCTTATTTTGTGCTGATCCACTTTTTAAAACTTTCTTATCTTTCTTTTAATTGAATCTTTTCTTATTTCAATTTGTTCCTCTACTGGTTTATCAGTTATATGCTATATTACTACTACTTTAATGGTTACATTTTAAATTCTAAAATGCATGTATATTTCACACCTAAAATCAATCAAAACATTATTCCCCTTTTAGAACTATTCAAGAATTTTAGAATATTTTTATTCAATCTCTTCTTCCTTTATATTTGCTATTTTTCAGTGTCTTTGTCCTATCTTGCTTTTAATCATAAAAGTTAGATATTTTTGTAACTTTTTATATAATTTCATACTTACATAACATTTTCAAAAATTGTACAAAGAATTTCAATATATGCCTTACCCAAATTCTTCAATTGTTTCCACTTTGGCCTATTTGGTTTATCATTTGTTATAGCAGCATGCACTGAGTAAGACAAGAATGGACTGATGGACACGTTTTACTCTATAGGTAATTCTATAGGTTATATTATCATTACTGTTTTGACATATGCATTACCCCAGATTTGTCAAATAGAAGCCCTTTAAACATGCCTGTGTCTCTTTGATGTGTCCCAACCATTCTTTAAGCATTTCCTCACTTGCTAGATCAAAATGTTCCAGGCTCAACTTGTACTTACCTCTTCCAGTCTAAAATTAGCCATTTTTTCATGAAGCCTAATTGCTTTTAGTGGACAATAAAATGTTGAAACCAAGATCTGTATGCTAAGTATGTTCATTGCTTCTGGCATGCCATTGCATCTAGGCTCTCTCAACTGGTAGAACCAGGAAATATGTTTTAATATTTCTAAAATAGTACATATTTTGTATATATATATACACCTACTTCTATATTTATTTTTGTATCAAAACTGTACTTATCTTGATAACTCAAATTCCAGTTATGTTCTAGTTTTCTCCCTTTTTAACTCCCTTCTTTAACAGTAAGAAATCTGGCTTTTGTTATCTCCAATATGT
The DNA here is from genome assembly GCF_036850995.1 of Saccopteryx leptura. Lineage (NCBI taxonomy): Eukaryota > Metazoa > Chordata > Mammalia > Chiroptera > Emballonuridae > Saccopteryx > Saccopteryx leptura. The sequence goes on from NC_089511.1 coordinate 21,964,142, forward strand.
TTATTCATTTGCTCTAGCCTAGAATTCACGGAAGTTAGTTTCAAATTGCTAACTCATACCATTACCGAAAGCAAGCCCATTAACCAGAATTTAATATTTTATAGTTTATTTAGCTATAATTTGCATACAGTAAAATATACATGTTTTAAGTACTGTACAATTTGAATGTTTTTTTACTTGATAATTTTAATTTTTAGATGTATGTCTATAAATATATACAGACATATATAGAGACAGATATATATCTCCCAGAATTTATCATTGTAATCTGTATCATTCACTGTTGCCTGAAGTAAAGACTATAGTTTATCATTTTATATAGCACTGTTGGCTTAGAAATACCCATATCTAATACATCCCTTTTTTGATTGTCTGTTTTTGCTTGCCATTTCTTATTGCACCACATACCTTGTTTCTGCGATCATTTACCTACTTCCTGAGCGATAGCCCTGAAGAATTCTTCAATGAGGGTCAGTTGCTCATAAACTCAATTTTTGTCTGAAATGTTTTTATTTTAGCCTCATCCTAAAACATAGTTTCCTTAGAATATAACTTTAGGTTGCAAATTATTTTTTCTCATTAATTTAATTATATTCTATTTCTGGTTTCTATTTTCCATTGCTGTACTTGAGAAGTCAGAAATCAGTGTTGTTTCTTTTCTGGTAAATTGTCATTCACTTTGCTCTTAAGAACTCTTTCTGTTTGGTGTTTTGCAGATTCACTCTGGTCAGGTAAAACGTATGTATGGATTTCTTTATATTTATCCTGCTCAAGATAATTATTCTTAAGGATTTATGTATTCCTGGAAAATTCTGGAAATTTCTCAATAATTAATCTCCTGGAATATCTGTCTTTTTTATCATACCTAAAGCTATGAATAGATGATTGTTAGACCTGCTTATTTCAATTCACATATCATAATTTATTTTTTATATTTTTTATCTCTTTCTGTACTTTAATCTGGCTTTCTTTAGTTTTATCTTCTAGTTCACAAATTCTTTATCTATGTCAAATCTGATGTTTTATCTGTCCATTGAATTTTAAATTTTAATTGTTTTTTTATAAACAATCAATTGAATATTTTCTAAAAAATCTGTTTGGTCATATTTTGTATCCCTTATATCTAGCTTATTTTCCCATTCCCTCCTTTATTTCTTTACACATATTAAACATTTTTAATATTCTGAATTACATAATTCCAATAACTGAAGTACAATATTTATAAGATTTTTCTCTATTATTTCTGTTGGTTACCTCATGGATTTTGTGATTTTTCTTTTTATTTTCCATCATAAGATCATGTAAACTGGAAGTTCTTCTGAGCACATTCTATGAGGCCAAGGTTGAATATGCATTTTCTAGAATGGATTTGAATTTTCTCCTGCTAGGTGCCTGGAAAGAATTATCAACCAAGACTTACTTTAATTTCTCAGCTTGGATATTTTTCAGCCTTTATAGGTAGTGTAATTTCATTCTCAATACCTACATACCAGCTAACCTGTGGTTATGAATTGGACGCTCATATATCCTGATTTTCCCAGGACAGTCCCAGTTAAAATGCCCTTTGTCTTGATGTAATTATTAATAATTACCTTTTTCCACTCTCAGAAGATTCCCTGTTTGAATTATAAATTATATGTTTCTCTATTAAGAATATTAAGTTGACAAACTTTTTGTTTCTTCCAACCATAGCAAAGGCTGAACAGAGGATTTATTGTTTCCCCTACTGCAGGGCGACATTTTCTAGTTCGCTGTTTCACTGAAGGTGTATCTCCCAGTATCCTAACTTTAAGGTCGGGTTTCCATTCCAACTTCTCCAATGAGAAGCTCTAGGTTTCTGGGGATTGGAAGATGCCCTCAGGGCAGCCACCGGCTTTACCATGCCTACCTCTCTGGATTCATGCTTCTGCTTAGTTCTTTGCCTCTAAGGATTTTCTTTACTTTATTGTGAGTGCAGCTATATATTTAAAAGGATGTTGTAAATCTTTTATTTAGAATAGTTAGTTGTTTAGTGGCAGGTAGTATTTTTCCCCCTGGAACAAAATCTCTGGCCTCCTCGAACATCCTGACTAAATTGGACATATAGTATTGAAAGAGCCTATTTCTCTAGTGTTGAGAGAGCCCAGACATTTTATAGAGCAGGTTCCTACTTGAGAGCTGAAACATGTCCCATTTTGTTGAAAATAGGATAATTTACTTGAAGGAAGAAATGTCCCCCCAAAATTATCTTTTAATATTTCATATTCTCCAGAAACATATTGAAAGCATAAAGGAAAGTCACTTTTGTTTTTCTAAAAAAGGAAATAGACACATCCCAGTTGGAAGATAAAAGATTTATTATATGCATTTTATAGATGAAGAAAATGAGGGACCAAGAGGCTAAAGAACTTATCCATGGCCCACTATTAGTAAGTGGTAGAGCCTGATACTGGAAGCCACATACAGCTAGCCTGTCTATAATACTCCTACCCATAACCACATAGGCAACTTGGCACAATTATATGCATTCTGCTATTTCATTATCATAAAAATCTATGTATGCTCATGGGAGAAATCATTGCTGCATTGATACCTATTACAACCTTCCTAGTATTTTGGGTGTTGATAAATATCCAAATCAGAATGCTTTCTATTTCTCCACCCCTTTTTTCATTTTGTTCTATCTGCCTAGAAGATTTTTTTTATCTGAAAATTTTTATCTTATTCTTTTAATATAACTCAAATATTATCTGCATTTTTAAAATCTCTTATGAATCCTATCTTCTCCATAGGCTTTCTCAGGCAGAATAACTCATTCATCTGTGTTCTCATAGCATTTTGCATATCTGTTATAACACCATGAATTATATTATGTTCAACCATGTTAAATCATCATTTTTATCCATCAAAAATCATTAAATATCAGCAACATCATATGGTTCAATCTAAATTTATTGTGTATATTTATACCCCACTAGATTTAGGGGTAGAGACCATGTGTCATTTACTTTTGTTTCTTAATTTAGTGCCTGAGAATATGCTCAAAATATGATTGCTGAGTTGAATGAATACCCATACACCAGTGGCAATATTTTAAAATATTAATCACTGATTGGCCCTGGCTGGTTGGCTCAGCGGTAGAGCATCAGCCTGGCGTGTGGAGGTCCTAGGTTCAATTCCCAGCCAGGGCACACAGAGAAGCGCCCATCTGCTTCTGCACCCTTCCTCCTCTCCTACCTCTCTATTTCTCTCTTCCCCTCCCACAGCCAAGGCTCCATTGTAGCAAAGTTGGCCCGGAGACTGAGGATGGCTCTGTGGCCTTCACCTCATGCACTGGAATGGCTCCTGTTGCAACAGAGCAATGCCCCAGATGGGCTGAGCATCACCCCCTGGTGGGCATGCCACGTGGATCCTGGTCGGGCACATGCAGGAGTCTGTCTGTCTGCCACCCCCCACTTCTCACTATGGAAAAATACAAAATAAATAAATAAAATATTAATCACTGAGGTTCACTGCATGGGCATAAAAACTTATAACTATTGTTCTAAACTGTGCCTGTTCTATCAGCTGCATATCAGCCCAGCCTATGCCATGGATACATGCAGAATAAGACTTTTGAGGTTGTAGTTAATCCCAAAATGGAGTTCTAACCAACTACAGTCAATGCTTGAACCTTCTGTTTAACATTGCCACAAAGTATCACTTCAATCACTAGTAACAAGGAATGAAGAACTTTTTGTACTAACCAGTCTATCTTTGAACACCTTTCATCCCTAGAAAATCCTTTCTTGCATTAGACACTACAGTTTGTTTTCCTTTAGCTACCATGCACAGAGCCTAATTATATGCTTAAGGCATTCAACAAAAGTCTTATTCCTCTTCTAGATGGCAGCTTTCCATGACCATCATACCTCCCAAGTCATTTCTTCTAAAGACAATATCCTCGGTTTCTTAAACTAGTTATTATTTTACATAGTTTATGTTCCCCATAAGTATGGTACATATTCTTTGACTAATTTTGTCTACCTATGATGTCCAGAACAACCCTGTACTTCAAGTGGGATATGACCACAACAGAGGAGAACAGGAGTATCCCATCCTTCAACCCCATTTAGGACATGGTTTGATAGCATGTTGCACATGACAGTATAATATACCAAAGCATTTCCTGTGGTATAAAACAGAAGTATGAGCCTAGTCCTAGGAAGGACATGCTAAATAAATTAACTGGACCTGTGGTTCTCAACATTGCAATGCATCAGAGCTGCCTGTGGAGCTTTTAAAAATGTGATACCTGACCCCCTTGCCAGACCTTAACAGCCTAGATATGGGACCTTTCAGAAGGGTATGGGAGCACTATAGTAATCAAGAGTCTATACTCGGGAGCAAGATTGCCTGGATTCAAATCTGGACTTATATAATTTTGTAAAGTGCTTAAACTCTCTATACTTTCTCATCTCTGAAAAGTTATAATGACTTCAAAGTTTGTGAGGATGTGAGGATTAAATGAGCTACTATAAGTAGAAAACCTAGAACAGTTTCTACCACTTAGTACATGATTCAGTGACTATTGTCCATTATTATGATCTATGTGTATCCGAATCTGTATGGCTGGTTTTCATGCACAGGCTGGAAAGCACTGGGAGAGGACATGGCCTAACTTTGATAGTCACCACTGTCAGAGGGGCAAATTACAGATGATCCTACCTTTCTCAAGCAAGAATTCCGAATTTCCTACTTTCCCATCAGTTTGTCACCACAGTAACCCCACAGAGACTTCAGTTCTCAGGTGGTCCTCAGGACGTCAGTGCTGCCGGGGAAGAGTGTCTCCCTTCCTTCACGACACTCACTGAATGCTCTGGACAAGTGCTTCTCACTCCTTTAGATCTTACAGGCTACTTAAAAAAAATTGGAACATAGATTTGCCCACCTTTTATATTACTGAGCAAGAACATTCTAAATTATATAGTCACATCTACTATCATTATAAAATACATTGAAACACTAAAAAAAAATAGAAAGTTGTAATCTCAGGATAAATAATAAGGCTACCATAATTAAATTAAATTTGTGACTTCTCTCTTTATCTATGACTATAGTTTATTTCATTGCATATCTTTGTTAATTACAGATGGGGAAATTTTTCATTAGTAAACACCATCACTTTTGCCTGAACACTCCCTTACAACTATAATTATCACATATGCACTGAGAGCCTTTAAATTTGGAAAGTGCTGACTGAATAAAAAAAAAGTCATTCTTGATTTACAATGAAGTTTTGGCATATTTATGTTTCTGTGGTTTTTATTTACTAAGTTGGGTTTGTTTTGATAGTCTATTTTAATAGAAAATTTATGTAGCTTTGGGATAAAAATAAGATATTTTTCTATACAAGTTTTACTCATTTTTGCTAATGAAAATTATGCCAATTAGGTTCTGGGAAAGTATCTGCCAGTAGTTAATGCTAATCAAGGCACCAGAGAATTCTCTCTGCTATTAATCTGTGGATAATGGACAGTCCATTTCTTAAGTACACACAGAAGAAAGAATAGAAAAAATACTGGCTATGACACCAAATGAATTGCCTTCCTCCCACACTACTGTGCCCTTGTAACCTAGGGCATGTAGAGCAGGCTGGCAGCCATCGCATTACAGATTTAAAAGTGCTGGAATCTCTCAGTCCTGTAGCAGGTTGCCTGATGGATTGGTGAGTAATGTACTTGAAGAGTGCATTACTGAGCTCTAGACTAATGGCCACCTCTTGCCCATGGCCTTTATGGTAGATCATTCATTGTGCTGCCTCATCAGCTTCCTGCCAGTCTGTATCTGGCATGAGCACTGGCTGTTCCAAAGCTGATTAATCCCCTTCGAATGAGTCTCACTGCACATCTCAGTGTGGATTACACAAGAGTGGAAATGTTCTGGTACTATGGGGACAACACAACTTTTCTTTGAATTCAAGAATCCTCATTTTAGGAGATGAAATTACCTCCCCAATCAGTATGTTGCAATATATGGCAAATCTTATTTAAAATTTAAGAAATTTCCAATAAAATAAATGCAATGATTGGTAACTCCTAGGTTTTAAGTTCTACAAGTATAAAAAAAATCTATCTACAATGTAAATTTGTTCATCTATCAGTTGTCTAAGGAGACATTACATCACAACATAACTGTATATTGTATTTTTATTTAGCTTTTCTCTTTCTCAGATATTTTGCTGATTCCAAAACTTTCTAAGTTGAAAGGTCTATACTTTCCACATATAAAGGAATGTAGACTTTCCTTTGAAAGGTTTACAACATAGTATTTACTATAAAGAGTCACAAATGAAATTTGATGGTAGAATTCTATTCAGCAGAAATTTATGACATAACACTTGATTTAGTACATAAAATTATCTTGAATATTTAACAGAAAAAAATTTATAACATATAAATTTACATATTCTCAAAGTAGAGGTCTGCACAAATTATAGATTTTCTACATTATTACTAATTATAATTTAGCATGTTATAGGAACCATAACACATTAAGTATTTTAGGTCTTTTTAGTGCTTTAGTCAGCATAAAGATCATATTTATTCGAATTCTATTTTATGAAGTTGAGTGTGAAATAAGACAAAAGAAACAAAAACAAATAATAAAGGACCACAAGTAATTTAAGAACAAATACAGACTATAATTCTAGAAGAATTTGGGGAAGAGGGAAGTCAATGATGACTGGAGGAATAAGAAGCATCATGGAAAAGATGAAGTTTAAGCAAACATTTAAAGACAAAAATTAGGGCAGGCAATGGAGAGGGTGGGTATTCCAGGTCAGTAAAATAGCATGAGCAGAAGCCAGAATCATTAAAGAACAATGTGTATTGATGGACTAGAAAGAAGAAAAGCCTAGCCAAAGCAGAGGATATGGGTTTGGAATACAATTGACCCTTCAACAAGATGGGGGTTAGGTAGGGGCAGCAATCAAAAATCCACATATAACTTAAGTTGGCCCTTCACAAATGTGGATTCCGAACTGTGGATAGAAAATATGGTCAGTAGTAGGAAATAAAGTACAAGCTGAGAGGACTTAGAGGACTTCTGATTCTGGCAATGTGATCAACTAGACCACCTAAAATCCCTCATGTTATAATCATCTAGAAATACTAAATAAAATAGAATAAATTTCCTTCGGAATACATAGATTACCTTCCAGACAAATGGTAAAAATATAATTTCTCTAATAGCTATAGATTTTTTGAGTTATTTATTTCTTCTTTGCTAGCTATATTTTTCAAGAAATTTTTACATTTACGTTATTGAATTTATTGCTATAAAGTTTTAAAAATAATATTATTTTACTATCCTTTTAATATCTGTAGCATATGTAGTTATATCACCTTTTTAATTTCTGATTTTGGTAGTTGATGGTTTTCTGCTTTCTTCATAATCAGTCTGACTAAACATTTATTGATCTCTCAAATGAACCAGATTTTGGTCTTTTCCATTTTCTCTTATTATTTTTCTTTTTCTATTTTATTTAACTCTGCTCTGATATTTATGAGCTGTTTCCTTCTCATTATGTTGGGTTACATCTGCTGCTCCTTTTCTTGTTTTAAAGGTGGAGTCTAAGGTTTTTTGCTCAAGATCTTTATTCTTTTCTAATATAGGAATTTCATATTATTGCTCCTAAATACTCCTTTAGAGATATCCCACAAATTTGGGTATGTTGTGTTTTCATTTTTATTCAGTTCAAAATAATTTCAAATTTCCCTTTGGATTTCTTTTTTAACTCACAGGTTTTTTAACAAGTGGGTTAGTTTCCAAATATTGTGGATTTTCTAATATCTTTCTGGTATGAATTTCTCAATTTAATGCCAGTGTGATTAGAAAGCATACCTTGGGTCAACTGAATTATTTCAAATTTATTGAGGCTTGTTTTATGGCCCACAGGTAAATAGGTAGGTATATTGGTAAATATTTCTATTTGTATGTGTCTTTTAAAAAAATGTATATTCTGCTATTGTTGGGTGGAGTGTTCTGTAAATGCCAATTAGGTCAACTCGATAGTGCTCAAATGTTCTAAATCCTTAATGATTTTCTGTTTACTTGTTCTAACAATCATTGAGAAAAGGGTATTTTGCCTGACCTGTAGTGGCACAGTGGATAAAGTGTAGACCTAGGGATAAAGTGTCAACCTGGAAGGCTGAGGTCGCCGGTTGGAAACCTGGGCTTGCCTGGTCAAGGCACATACCGGAAGCAACTACTATGAGCTGATGCTTCCTGCTTCTCCCCTTCCTTTCTCTCTTTCTCTCTCTCTTCTCTCTAAAATTCAAAAAATAAAAATTTTTAAAACTTAAAAAAAGAGAAAGGGGTATTTAAATCTCTGGCTGTAATTGATCTACTGCTGTTCAGTCAATTTGTGCTCCATGTATTTTGCATTTGTTTAATCCATTTTAAAACTATTATTAGGTGCATAAATGTTTGGGATTATTAGATATCTTTAATGATTTGACTTTACCACTTTGAAATAATCTTATTTACTATTATCTTACTTGCTCTGAAATGTTCTTTGATATTAATAAAGCTACTCCATCCAACTTTCTTTTGATTGGTGTTAGCATGGTATATATTTTTCTAGTCTTTTATTTTTAACTGTTTTGTGGCTTTATATTTAAAGTGCCTTTTTATAGGCAGCAATTAGTTGAATGTTATTTTTTTATCTAATATTACCATTTCTGCCATTTACCTAGGGTTTGAGGCCATTTAAATTTAATGTAATTGTTATACCTAATTTAAATCTATTATCTGTTTTGTGTTTTTTCAAGCTGTTATGTGTTACTTTTTCTTCTTTTTCTTCTTTTTTGGAGTATTTCTTATTATTCGACTTTATCTTTTTCCTTAGCTAACTAGTTATTTCTCTTTGATTTCTTTCTATGTTAGTGGGTTTTTTAAAGGTTTACAGTATACATTTTTAACTTATCATGAACTACCATCATGTGATAGTGTACTATTTCATGTATAGCAGGGGTCGGGAACCTATGTCTCGCGAGCCAGATGTGGCTCTTTTGATGGCTGCATCTGGCTCACAGACAAATCCTTAATAAAAAAATAATAACGTTAAAAATATAAAACATTTTCATGTATTACAATCCATTCATTTCCTACTGCTCATGTTCATGGTTGCAGGTGGCTGGAGCCAATCACAGCTGTCCTCCGGGACAACACCAAATTTTTATTGGATAATGCGTAAGGTACACAGGTTGTTGTATGGCTCTCATGGAATTCCATTTTAAAATATGTGGTGTTCATGGCTCTCTCAGCCAAAAAGGTTCCTGACCCCTGATGAATAGTATAAAAACCTTACAAGGAATTACTTCTATCCCTCCCTTTCCAGATTTTGTGGTATTGTTGTCATACATTTTCCTTTTACTTATGTTTTAAATACTACACCATACTGTGGTTATTTTCATATAAACAGTCCATTGTAGTTGTGAACTTATTTTATATCACTGAAGACAGGGGGTGGTTTGAGAGGTTGATTATAGCACAGTCCTCATTGTCTTCAGCTGCTTGGATGCCCACCATGAGTTTTAATGAGATGAAGAGTGACAATTTTGTTTAAAAAACCCAGATTCTCCTGTAACTTCAAGCAAAAAATACTCAAAAGTTGTAGAATTTCAAGATGATTTATGATGTTTTGCTTTAAAAATGATACAAGTGATCCAAATTTGTTGATCATCCTAAAATAACAAGTGACTGTCAATAGGATACTACTAAGCAGGTGTTTTGGAAAGGTAAACATACTTAATTTGTTTATCAGAGGTAAGTTGAAGTGTTTACAATATGTGAGAAAGTAATTGTATTTTTAAAATCATGTTATAGAGAGAGCATTTTAAAAATAAAATAGATATTTGAAAATATTTCTTTCATGACATGTTATAGCTATACAATCAACAAATATAAATCTGAATGGTATCAGTATAGCACAAAAGTTATATTAGTTTACAAGTGATTGTTCAATATAGATATTTTGGGTTCCACCAAGTATGAGCAGCTAAATGCAAAGTATCTAATACAGTTAAAGACAGCATGCTTCAGTACTCAACATGATGTCCATTCACTTAATGGGGTTTTTTTTTCTTGTTTTAGTTTATACATAAGCCCTTTAAACATAACTCACTCCTGACCAGGTGGTGGCGCAGTGGATAGAGCATTGGACTGGGACGCAGAGGACCCAAGTTCGAAACCCATATGTCACCGGCTTGAGTGTGGGGTCACTGGCTTGAGCCCAAAGGTCACTGGCTTGAGCCCAAGGTTGTGGCTTGCTGGCTTGAGCAAGGGATCACTCACTCTACTGGAGCCCCCCCCCCCATCAAGGCATATATGAAAAAGCAATCATTGAACAACTAAGGTACTGCAACAGATAATTGATGTTTCTCATCTCTCTCCTTTCCTGTCTGTCTGTCTGTCTCTCTGACTCTCTGACTCTGTCAAAAAAACAAACAAAACATAACTCATAACCTGAACTGGGTATGAAAACAAAAAAATATATATCTTATGAGACACACACAGTTTGTTCAGTGTGATAAGTATTGTGATGGAAAGAAAGTTCTAAGGCAGCAGTTCTCAACCTGTGGGTCGCGACCCCGGCGGGAGTCAAACGACCAAAACACAGGGGTTGCCTAAAGCCATCGGAAAATACATATTTTATTTAAAAATGTATTGTATAGTAAATACATATTTTCTGATGGCTTTAGGAGACCCCTGTGTTTTGGTCGTTCGACTCCTGCCGGGGTCGCGACCCACAGGTTGAGAACCGCTGTTCTAAGGGATCATACACAAAAGAAAACCTGTCAGAAGAATCCAGAAAAGTTTCACACCAGAGTCATTGGTCTTAAATGATGAAAAGGAATTTTCCAAAGCAGAGAAATGTGTAAATCATGCCATGCACAAAAAGGTATGAAAGCAAGAAGTTCTGGAATGAGTATGTCAGGCAGGAACTGGAAGGAATTGATGTGAATACTGTACATTGTAACTTGTGGAGTGGCTATAAAAGAGAACAAATAGATAGACTAGGTCAAAAGCTTTTATATCAAGAGAAATTTTTACTTTACTTTTTTAAACCAGTAATTCTTACTCTGACGCCCATGTGCTACCACCTACTACATAAGTTTTATTGATAGGCTTCAGAGGAGTCAGTAAATGGAGGCATTGCATGGAAAAAAATATGTGTTTGTCCCGTCCAAAGAATTTTTTGATTTAGTCATGTTGTTGAATATTGGCATAAAGTCATTCATGATTATCCTTTATTATCTTAGAATCTGTAGTGATGTCCCCTCTTTCATTACTGATATTGGTCATTTGTTCTTGTTTATGTGTTTTATAATTCTTGTTAGGGGTTTATCACTGTTTAAATATTTTCAAATAACCAACTTTTGGCTTTGATGACTTTCTCTATTGTCTATTTTCTAATTAATAGATTTCCATTCTTTATGGTTTCCTTGATTTTACTTACTTTGCACTTTTTTGCTTCTTATGGTGGAATCCCGGATCCTTGATTTTAAGACTTTTTCTTTTCTTAAGCAAGCATTAAATCTGTTATTTTTCTTTCTTTCTAAGGATTATTTTAGCTGTCTCCCACAAGTCCTGATACATTGTATATTTACTATCGTTCACTTCAAAATATCTCCTGTTTTTTCTTATTTTTTCTTCTCTAACTCATGGGTTATTTAAAAGTTGATTATTTAAATTACATATGTCTAGAACATTTTTCCGTATAGCTTTGGATATTCTAATTTAATTCTTTTGTGATCCTAGAATACTCTATATGATCTAATCTTATGACATTTATGGAAACTTATTAGATGACCAGCCTATGATATATCGAGTCAAATATTCCATGTGTATTTGAAAAATCTGTTTTAAACCTTTAATATTTTTTCTTTAGTCTCATCAATTTTTGCTCATGTACTTTTGATGTTCTGTTTCTAGGCACATATGTTTAATTTTATTATATGTATGTACTTTATGGATTGACTCTTATCATTATAAAATGTTTTCCTTTGTCTATGGCAATACTACTCGTTTGGAGTCTATTATATCAGATGTTAAGATAGTTACACAGGCCCTGGCCGGTTGGCTCAGCAGTAGAGCGTCAGCCTAGCGTGCGGGGGACCCAGGTTCGATTCCCAGTCAGGGCACACAGGAGAAGCGCCCATTTGCTTCTCCACCCCCCACCCCCTCCCTCCTCTCTGTCTCCTCTTCCCCTCCCACAGCCGAGGCTCCATTGGAGCAAAGATGGCCCAGGCACTGGGGATGGCTCCTTGGCCTCTGCCCCAGGCGCTAGAGTGGCTCTGGTTGCGGCAGAGCGACGCCCCGGAGGGGCAGAGCATCGCCCCCTGGTGGGCAGAGCATCGCCCCTGGTGGGCGTGCCGGGTGGATCCCGGTCGGGTGCATGCGGGAGTCTGTCTGACTGTCTCTCCCCGTTTCCAGCTTCAGAAAAATAAAAATAAATAAATAAATAAATAAAGTTACACATCTTTCTTATGATTTTTTACATGTCCTTTTCCATTATTCTATTTCTACATATGATTGTTCTTATATTTATGCACATTTCTTATAAAGGCTAATAGTTGAGTCTTTTACTTAAAATTTTTATTCTGACCATCTCACCTTTAATTGGAATATTATGTCATTTGCATTTAATGTGAATATTGATATGATTGAGTTTATTTTCACCATCTTGCTGTTTGTTCCCTATTTGTTTCATCTCTTTGTTATTTTGATTCTTCTTCCCTAGCTTCTTTTGAATTAAGTATGTTGGAAGTATACTTTTTTATCTTTTCTATTGGCTTTTAAACTATATCACTTCTTTTTATCCCACAATGGTTATACTATGGACTAAAATATTCATTCTTTTTTTTATTATTTAGAAATAAAATTTAATAGGGTGACATTTATCAATAAGAATATATAGGTTTCATGTTTCATGTAAATATTTCTATAGCATTTGAACTGTTGATTGTGTTGTGTGACCATCACTCAAAGGAAAATCATTATTTGTCATCATATATTTGTTCCTCTTTACTCTCCTCTCCCCCCCATCATAACCACTTCACTTTTAGCTATGTTCATAGTTCTCAATTTTATATGCCACCCATGTGTGAAATAATACAGTTCTTAGCTTTTTCTGATTTACTTATTTCACTCAGTATAATGTTCTCAAGGTCCATCCATGTTGTCATAAATGTCACTATGTCATCATTTCTTATGGCTGAGTAGTATTCCATTGTGTATATGTACCACATCTTCTTTATCTAGTCCTCTATTGAGGGACACTTTGTTTATTTCTATGTCTTGGCCACTATGAATAATGCTGCGATGAACATGGGGGTGCATGTGTCTTTATATACCAATGTTTTTGAGGTTTGGGGGATATACCCAGTAGAGGGATTGCTGGTCATATGGTAGCTCTATTCTTTTTTTTTTTTTTTTTAATTTTTTAAATTTTATTTATTCATTTTAGAGAGGAGAGAGAAAGGGAGAGAGACAGAGGGGGAGAGAGAGAGGAGAGAGAGACAGAGAGAGAAGTTGAGGAGGAGCTGGAAGCATCAATTCCCATATGTGCCTTGACCAGGCAAGCCCAGGGTTTCGAACCGGCAACCTCAGCATTTCCAGGTCGACGCTTTATCCACTGCGCCACCACAGGTCAGGCGGTAGCTCTATTCTTAATTGTTTCAGGAACTGTCATACTGCCTTCCATAATGCTTATACCAGTTTATATTCCCACCAGAAGTGAATAAGTGTTCTTTTTTCTCTACAACCTCTCAAACACTTGTTATTACCTGTCTTGTTGATAACAGTCAACTACCAGTTGTGACGTGGAATCTCATTGAAGTTTGATTTGCATTTCTCTAATAGCAAAGATGAGCATCTTTTGGTAAATGTGTTGGCCATTTATGTCTTCTTGGGAGAAGTGTCAGTTCAGGTCCTCTCCCCATTTTTTAATTGAATTCTTTGTTTGTTGCTGAGCTTTGTGAATTCTTTATATATTTTGGATATTAACCCCTTATTGGAGCTATTGTTTGTAAATATCATCTTCGATTTGGTTGGCTGTCTGTTTGCTTTTTTGCCTGTTTCTTCTGCTGTGCAGAAGCTTTTTAGTTTAATATAGTCTCATTCATTTACAATATTTTTGCCTTTACTTTCCTTGAGTTTGGGGTAAAATTTATAAAATGTTCTCTATGGCCAAGGTCCATCAGTTTAGTTTCTATGTTTTCTTCTATGTAATTTATTGTTCCAGATTTTTTTTTGTATTTTCTGAAGTGAGAAGTGGGGAGGCAGAGAGCAGACTCCTGCAAGTGCCCAACCAGGATCCACCCAGCAAGCCCACTAAGGGGCGATGCTCTGCCCATCTGGGACGTTGCTCCATTGCAACTGGAGCCATTCCTGTACCTGCAGTGGAGGTCATGGAGCCATCCTCAGTATCCGGGCCAACTTTGCTCCAATGGAGCCTTGGCTGCGGGAGGGGAAGAGAGAAATAAAGAGAAAGGAGAGGGGAAATGGTGGAGAAGCAGATGGGCACTTCTCCTGTGTGCCCTGGCCAGGAATCGAACCCGGGACATCCACATGCTGGGCCAAGACTCTACCACTGAGCTAGCCAGCCAGGGCTTATTTCAGATCTTATATTTAGGTCTTTCTTACTTTCTTACATGTCTCATGAAATTGGGGAGATGAGAAGCTAGGTATAGCTTCTTTTTTATTAAATTTATTAGGGTTCAGGATTCAGGTGTGCAACTCAAGAAAACATCATCTGCACAGTGCATCATGCACCTGTTGCCCTATCTCATGATATTTTTTTACATGCCAGACATTGCAAATGGAAAAAAAGATAGAGACTAAAGTATATTTTGTTTTGTTTTATTTGACTTTTTCCCCAAAAGAGTGAACTCTTTCTATGTCTGGCATCTAAGTTGAAGAGGTGATAATTCAAACTTCATGCAAGGTCAAGTTAATCTGTGACTGAGTTACAGCTTTAATAAAGATTAATCTCATCTTGACTACTCCAGAGTTCAATCTCCCAGACTGCCTCCACTAAGAACTAATTTCTTTTATTGTTTCAGTATTGAGCTATGAAGAGTTTGGCCTACAGTTTCAGGTAATTTCCATTTATCTTTGTATTTAACTGTATTTAACTAGGATCCTAGGTTCTAGATACTTCAAGAATGTAGAATATTATTCAAATTCTGTATTCTTTTAAGACCTGCCTTCACTGTTGCTGTCTCAGCAAAATTTGGGGCGGAGGGAGAATTATTATATCAAGTAAACCAGTGGGGGGGGCTCCTCCAGACTTCAGTCTGCCCCAACAGCCTTCACTTCTGCTAGTAGCTTGATTTTCTTGACCCCCACAAAATTTCTTCATTTTTTTCATAGATTTTTCTCTTTTTTTTTTTTTTTTTGCTGCTTATCTTTGAAGGGTTCCTTTTTATTTGCTGATTACCTTCAAAACAATCTCATCAAGACTGCCTTCCGTCCACCACTCTTTAATAGCCTCCTATGTTAGTGTGATATTTATTTTAGTTTATTTTTCTTATTATCATGAGGCAATATATAACAAGCTTTATGATTTAGGAAAATTCCCTGGCAGTTGTATGGCCCCAGGATTAAAGTGGTGAGTGAGCCCAGTCAGTGAAACCTGTTATTGGGTGATTGCTATAGTCTGGACTGAAGACATTAAAGTGACCAAATTTATTATGGAGGAATGTAGAAGAGTGAAACACGCTGAGAAATCTGACTCTGTACCTATGACAATGTGGAAGTGCTCTAGAATGAAAACTCTTATAAGAAATAGTCCTTACAAGATTGTCTAAGGACCAGTTTATGAATCTAACAAAGAATTTTTTTTTAATTCAGTAGATCCTAAGGATTTTTGAGAAGAGAGGTTTAGAGATTAGTGTTTTAAAAATTAGTCTCTACAATCTGACTTTGGGTGGTGGGTATGCAACATAATTGAACGACAAGATAACCTGGACTTGTTATCTTTGAATATATGTATCCTGATTTATTGATGTCACCCCATTAAAAAAATAAAATTATATATAAAAAAAAAAAATTAGTCTCTAAGTGGCAAGGAGAACATACTAGAGAGGAAAATTTAAGAACAAGAAAGTAAATGGGTGGGGTGCTGGCATAATATGCAGGACTTATTAAAGCTCTAAACTAGGGTAGTATAGTAGGAATGGAAATGAAAAAATAATGTAAGTAATAATAATTTGAATAAATTTATTCTTTTCCATGTCGTGATAGAGCACATCATTACCATTCAAAAGACTAATTTGAATCTATGTCAGGTTTCATCATTCTCAAAGTTACTATGCACTTCTAGCATTTGGTACCTTATTACTAAGTGATTACTCAGTGTGCAAGAGAAGAATAAAAGGAAAATAAACCAATTTAAATGATTAAAAGCCTGATAGCATCTGGCTACAATTAGAATCCAAGCTAATAAATGAAGCCTCATAAATTTGGAAAAGTGTTTCCTATTAAAAAATACTTTAAATGAGAACAGAACTGTGGTTTCAATAACACAAAAGAATGGTGCAATTGAATACACAATTATAAAAGGAAAAGGATCCTAATCCTGATTTTCAACTACTATCATTAATATTTTTCTAGATACAGTCAAACTTTCTGTAAATAAAACCATTCTCCAGTCTGAATATAAATCCTGGAGTATCCTGAAGTAGAAAACAATAAGGCCTCTCCATCTGCCCTTTACCGCAGGAGTTCAGCAACATTGCCATGAGCCAGGTACTAAAAAATTTAGGCTTTATGAACCACACAGTCTCTGTCACAATTACTCAACTCTGTTGTTGTAGCATGAATGTAGCTATGACGATGTAAGAGATTGAACATGGCTGTATTCCAGCAAACCTTTATTTACAAAGTAGGTGATGGGCCAGATTTGGCTTGTGGATCATAGTGTGCCAGCCCCTGCTCCAGAGTCTTATCTGTACAGGAACATCCTGGAGACGTGACTCTTCTGATATAGTCCTCTCAATAAAAATATACATATAATGTGAGCCACATTGAATGCTACATTTTCTAATAGCTACATTAAAAAGAAACAAACAGGCAAGGCCAAGGTCACTGGCTTGAGCAAGGGGTCACTGGCTTGTGTGGAGGCCACCTCCCCACAAGTCGAAGTACATTTGAGAAGCAATCAATGAACAACTAAAAATGCTGCAACTAGGAGGAGTTGATGCTTCTCATCTCTCTCCCTTTCTCACAAAACAAAAAAAGGCAAAATTAATTTTAATGATATGTTTTATTTAACCCAATATATCCAGAATGTTGTTCTTTCAGCATGTTGTTAACATTAGAAATTTATTAATGAGAGATTTTGGATTCATTTTTTTTTTCACTCTAAGTCTTCAAAACCTAGTGTGTATAGTATATCTCAATTGGGATCAGCCACATTTCAAGTGTGACTATCAGCTACTATATGAGAGAGTGTCTGTCTAGAGAATCATAGTTATCCAAGATCTAACTGCTTCTCTTCCAACCTAGAAATTATCCCACTGGTGAGACCATTTCACACCCAGCAACTTGTTCTCAGTACCCTCTTCCTTCCCTACTCTCAATTTCACCAGCCTCACCACTGAAAACTACCTCAACTAATGCCTCTCAAACTTCAATGTACATAAGACTCACCTAGGGCATCTTGTTAGGTTGCAGGTTCTGATTCAGTAGGTATGGGACAAAGCCTGGGATTTTGCATTTCTAACATGCCAGTGCTTCTGGTCCAAGGACCATACTCTAAGGATAGAAAAGACCACTCCCAAGAGGATAGCCAAAACTGCAACTGCTGGCCTGCCTTTCCCTAAGAAGCTATCGGATCTAATCTTAGCGTACCTAACATTCTTGTTCAGGCCACCATCCAAAATGAAAGCTTTGAAAGCAGCACTTTGAAAGCAGGAATATAATGCAAGTTATATATTAAATTACATATGTATATGTAATTTGAAGTTCTCCAGTAGCCACATTGAAGTTTTTTAAAAGTAACAACTTTAATAACATTTCTTTAACCCAATATGTCTAAATATTATTTCAACATTTAATTAATATAAAAGTATTAATGAGATTTGTTCCTTTCTAGTGTGTGTGTGTGTGTGTGTGTGTGTGTGTGTGTGTGTGTGTGTCTTACTTAGTCTTCAAAATCCAGTGTGTGTTTTATACTTACAGCACATCTTAATTCTGACCAGGCACATTTCAGGTGCTCAATAGGTACGTGTGGCTAGTGACGACTCATTGGACAGTACAGCTCTAAGGTTATCATCATGACCTGTACACTTGTCACTGTGTGGTTCTGTGGTCCTTGAAGTTGACACAGTTCCCCATCCCTTTCTGTTCCCACCAAACCCTCCTACTACAGTGTGTCCGTAAAGTCATGGTGCACTTTTGACCGGTCACAGGAAAGCAACAAAAGATGATAGAAATGTGAAATCTGCACCAAATAAAAGGAAAACTCTCCTAGTTTTATACCTATTCAGTGCAGTTCAATGTGGCTCACGCACAGATTTTTTAGGGCTCCTTAGGTAGCTATCCCGTATAGCCTCGACTCGTCACTGACTGATGGCCTACCAGAACGGGGTTTCTCCACCAAACTGCCGGTTTCCTTCAACTGCTTATCCCACCAAGTAATGTTATTCCTATGTGGTGGCACTTTGTTCTAAACAAACCCATATTCACGTTGCACTCTGGTCACGGATTCGAATTTAGCGAGCTACAGAACACACTGAACTTTCCTCTGTACCGTCCACATCTTGACTGGAATGGCCGTGGGCTGCTCCGCTGTATACACGGTGTTACATCATCATCTGCGCATGCGCACATGCTGCCACATCATCCTACAGAAACTGGGAGGGTTTTCCTTTTATTTGGTGCAGATTTCACATTTCTATCGTCTTTGGCTGCTTTCCTGTGGCCGGTCAAAAGTGCACCATGACTTTACGGACACACTATATATTTTCTAGAACTCGTGGTAGTTCGTTTTAAAAATATTCATTTCAAATTCTTGCTCTAAAACCTGGTTACTCCTTAAGATTGCTTCTCCTCCTATCCTGTCAAGTGGTAGCTGCTTTTTCCCACATGTCCTGGGGTTTTGAGAAGGGACAGATGTCCTCATTTCTCCTCACTGCCCCATTCAGCACCTTTCTCTTTCTGTTTCTCAACCCATTATTTTGAATCAAATGTCAATAGACTTTACCTCCTCTCTTCCTTTTTTGTGGTCATTGGTTCGGTTTCCTGGGTGAGCACTCTATGTTGTCAGTGCCTGGCTCACTGTGGTGATCCTCTTGAGCTCCTCACACCTCTCAGCATTCTTCATGATTTCATCATCTACCTAGTTCTTTGACTTCCTCACTTACAGTAATCTTTTTCTCTATATCTTCTAAGACAGTGATTTTCAACCTTTGTTTCTCATGCACTCATAAACTAATTACTAAAGAAAAAGGGGCCCTGACCTCTTCTTCCTTAGTCACTAATTTATTTGTGCCATGAGATGAAAATGGTTGTATTTAGTCAGGGGCACTGACCTTAGTAATTAGTGTGTGTTTGTGCCATGAAACAAAAAAAAAGGTTGAAAATCACTGTTCTAAGATGCCCACTATACCTTCCAAAATCTGGAATTATGAATCCCATTTTTAAAAAATGTTTTCAGTTCATTCAAACTTAAGTATCCATATGCCAATAATTCTTCAATCCATTGTATTGACCCATCAGTTGATTCAGCCTCATATTAACCTTCTTCATCCTACCAACCAAGTGTCATATCATCAGTACAATATTCTATGGTTCATTACTATAATCCTGTTGTATACACACTTGCCCTTCTTCCTCTTACTATGCTTGCTGGTAAACCCAGTGTTGGTAAATCCAACAAACACCTACTCTCAACTCTTCCCCTGAACAACTAAACGTAGCTAGGGAAATCATGCTGACTGTTCTTATTTAAAATTTTTCACAATTAGTCTCATCACCCTTTGTATTACTCTTTTTTCATTGAGAAATTAGAAACTATAAAAGAGAACTGGTTCTTCCTACAACTAGATCTTCCAACTATAACCTCTAACTTCTGTTACAGTGAACAGCATATCCCTGCTCCCATCTAAAGCCAATCCTTGATATCTAGTGATCATCTCAAATTTAACCCAATCAAAATGAAGCTTTTTATTTCATTTTCAATCTGTTCTCCCTTCCATCTCTGCCTGTGTTAAAAATATAACTATTCACTCCTTTATCCAATTCCTCAACATGTCCTGTAGCTCTATCTTAAAAATATATCCTAAATCCCTCCACCTCACCATATTACTACTACCACCTTAAGTCCAAGACACCGTAATAATTTGTTTAGACTTCTCTGATAATTTTCTATCTGGTTTCCTTGCTTTCATTATGCTCCCCTATCTCCACCCTTGAGTCTGTTATTTATAGAACATCAGAGACATCTTGAAACAAATATGTAACCTTCAATTGCTTCCATCATGGTTAGGATAAAATTCAGACTCATCATGGAGTCTACTTCTGGCCACTGCTTATTTCTCCCACCACATTCTCCCATTACTCCACTCCAGACACATGGTTATATTTAGATTTTTAAACATATGCCAATCTTATTCTGATCTCAAGGTCTTCACCTTCTGTCTGGAAGGCTCATCCCCAAGATCTTCAGAGGTTTTGCTCTTTTAATTTTTTTTTTCTTTTTCTGAAGTTAGAAGCGGGGAGGCAGTCAGACAGACTCCCGCATGAGCCCGACCAGGATCCACCTGGCATGCCCACCAGGGGGTGATGCTCTACCTATCTAGGGCGCCGCTCCAATGTGGCCAGAGCCATTTGGCACCTGAGGTGGAGGCCATGGAGCCATCCTCAGCGCCTGGGCCAACTTTGCTCCAGTGGAACCTTGGCTGTGGGAGGGGAAGAGAGAGACAGAGAGGAAGGAGAGGGGGAGGGGTGGAGAAGCAGATGGATGCTTCTCCTATGTGCCCTGGCCAGGAATCAAACCCAGGACTTCCACATGCCAAGCTGATGCTCTACCACTGAGCCAACTGGCCAGAGCCAGGTTTTGCTCTTTTACATCATTAAAGCCCTAACTTGAATGTCAACTCGTGATTGATCACCTTTTCAAATCATTCTTAACACTCTCTTCTTTTACATGGCTTCCTTTTTCTTCACAGCACTGGTAGCTACCTGAAGTTACTTATTTGTCTTTTTTCTATTTTTTTTGCTCCTTTACTAGAAACTAAGTTGTCCTACTCACTGTTGTATCTCTTGTACCCAGAACAATACCTGGCACACAGAGAATGTTGTGTAAATGAGTCTGAAAGATTTCAGAAGATAGGTCAGATGTCTGCCCTAATCAAAAGTAGTTGCTTGAGTTGTGTTCTCATGCTGACCTGGGCCATATGAAACCAAAGAGCTTTCTAAGAATAAAAGTTGCTAGTACAAACTAATTCCTGTCATCTTGCTCCAATGCTTACTAGTCATTGGGATGTAGAACTTCTCAACTATAACCTGCTAATCAGCTTATTTGCCTGCTTCTTTCTATCTGTAGTTACTAGCTGTTAGTTTCTCCTGCCAAATCTCCATCTAACTTGCCTTACAAGAGCTTTTATACCAGGAATTCTCTTTGCTTGCTTTGCCATCTCCTTGCGTGGCTTTTCTTTCTTTAACAAGCACAACAGCATGCTGCTGCATCTTCAAAGAGTAAATTAATTCCGTCCGCAAAAGGGTCAAGTGCTAGAAAGTGCATAGCCATGCAGTTTGCATGGCAGGGTACAGAAGATATGATGCTAATAAGATTCTAAGATGAGAACAGCAGACTGTCTCTGGAGATTCAGATGAAGGGGTCTGTAAATTTTAAAAGAAATGGTCTCCGAAAACTAATGATGTCTGCTTTCCAATTCATTAATAATGTGGAGTGGGGAGATGGGAGTGAGATTCAGGCCATGCTTTGAAATATCAAAACGTAACGTGGAAGAAAACAGTAAGAGCGATCTCAATGGGGTCATAAAGCTGAGAAAAGGAGGCAAAGTGTAAGAAGATGTGGTGGTGCTATATGGTGGAGAGGGAATCAATCCACCCCATGTGTGTATATTTATGTGCATATAGTACTTTTATCTATACATGAGTAGATAAAAGGTTATTCTGTTAGGAAAAAAAAAAACACTGCAACATTGATAAGGCTTTTACAATTTTCATATTTAAGGTGACGCAGAGAATATTTCAAGTATTGTAAAAACATATCTAAGCTGTCAGCCTTTCCATATTTACAAACCCTGCCCTTCACCTCTTTGCATTGCATACAAGGAACTGAGTAACAGGAACCTCAACCTTGTTTGTAGTTAATAGTGGAAGAAAAAAAACCCCGAGGCAAAGCCTAATGAACCAAGAGCAATTCCGAGCTCTCCGTAATATCTGCCGAGGCAGTGTCTTTCCAAGGGCTGCCTGGACATATCGTGTGACCTTGCTGCTTTACATCATTAAAATTTCCCATTACTGGAATGGTGTTTGCATGGAGGAGCCTTTGTGCAGATATTATGGCTGAGTTTCTCCCTGCTGCATCTGGGGTTTGTGCTAATAGAAAATGCCTCTCTGCTTGAACAGTTCCCTCGAGCTGGGAGGTATGCAGCAGCAGGAGAATTTAGCGTCGGCTTTTATTTTGACAAAACTATTACATTTTGCAGATTGAGGTTATGGTCTTTTCTCCTATCTCTGTATCTTATCTGCATGATATTTTCTGATCTTCCTTTTAAACCCCCATTAGTTATGATTGAGGCTCTGGGGGTGGCAGCCTTGCCTTAGAGCCGTGATATCGTCAGCTTTTTCTACCAGCCACAAAATAGACGGACTGATTCAGTAGTGTTCAGTCATGTGGAACCTTTTTCACGGTGCTAGCCTCAGAAAGGAGACACTTGGGTGCCAGACGGACACTTGCGTGTGTACCACAACCTCTAGGGGACCGACTAAAAAGCAAAAGCGCAACCTCATTCCCCAGGGCCATGAGCCTCTCCTGTGTTTCTGAGGTTCCTCTGTAGCAGGGGGCCTGCTGCACCTTGATATCAGCACCGATGGCGTTTCTAAACCCCAACCCAGCCTCAGCCTGTTTTACTACCCTTCTTAGAAGCTGCTATTCCTGTGACACTCTTTCTAACTTTGTTTCATCCACAGTCACGGTTACACATTCAAGCAATTAACTCTACTCTTATGATTTTAGCAGAAAGTTTTACAATAATGAATGCTTTTGCCGAGAGAGGTGGAAATATTTCCAAGTACTGTTTATACAGCAATAGACTTTTCAGAACCAATTGCAAGGGAGAGATTCGTTGGCCAGCCCTCTGAAGTGTCTGAGCAAACCATAGTTAATTGAGAGATTTCTAACCCAAAGCTAATGCTTTAATTTCTAAAGCAAAGTAGTGTGGCCATCTCTCTGCATGGCTTTTCTATTTTAAGTAAGCAGAGTGAATTCTTCCTGATAAACTCTTCCAAAGTGGAGATTGTAGCACAGCCACATGCCTAGAGCACTTCACTTGTCCACCTTCTCTTGAATGTGGGAGATGTGGCAGTCCATCGTGGAGAGTGTCACGGAGAAGGGGTGTAGAGGTGAGGAATTTATTTCCCCAGGAAATCTCATTAGTGATGCAGTGCCTGGTTTTCACTGAGGATTCTGCTCCTCGGCTTTGTTTTCGGCTGAGTAACCGAGCCTGAAAGCTGTCTTGTGACTCACAAAAGGTCACACCGAGAGTCAGGGCTCTGACCAGAGCATGCTGCCTACCTGTGATTGATGTGCATTCAAGCTGTCTTGAGCCACTCATAAACGCAGCAAGAATCCTGTTCTCTTTTCATCTGTGCTCTTGACCAAGACTTGATTTACTGTTTTGAAATCAGCTGCTCCTTCAGTCTTCTACAATAGCTTCTTTAATAGCTTGTCATAACAGTTGATGACAATTTGGAAAAGCTCACATATTCAGTATACTTTTTAAATTGACTTCGTACTATTCCAGGTGCCAAGGCTTTATAAACCAGTCTAATTGTTCCCTGAGTGTTTGCAAAGACCTAAAGAAAAGCGTTGATGAATCAGACCTTCCTTTTCTATCTATAAGGGTATTGAGATGTGAATTCAATATCATAGCAGATCACAGCTGAAAACTGGTTCTGTGTCCCTGAGGCTACTTACCTCAAAAGGTGCAACAGCAGGAGTGCCTGCTAGAGAAGACCCACCAGCTCTGCTATTTCTTGATGAGATTCCTTTAAAGTTTGTATTGAGAAGGGATTGAAATTGGATCTGAGTGTTGTGACAGTTCTTGTTCTGGTAAAAAACAATCATCATCTTCTATACCCATTGAGTGTGTTTGTCGGTTTGATACATCTGGCCATGTGATAATGAAGTTTAAGACTGATGTCAATATGACTGCGAGATTATAGTTGTATAATCTCAGAAATATGTACACAGAATATATGACTTAGCCAAAACATGGCAACAATTAAACACAAATCTCATTTCTGATTAACTTAATTGTTACCTTTTGATGGCATGGGCAAGTTGAATTGCTCCCTTACTTCCCAATAGCCGCTTTTATGTTTGTATTTAGAAATGCCTGCTGGGGTGATCTTCAGAACACCTCACACCTCGTTTGATAGGTAGAGCGACCATTCAGAATGGTTTCACCAGTCACACAGGGAGTGCAGGTGCCTCTGTACTGGAACCTCCAACTCTGAGCATCAGCTCTGCTCCTTATTCCTCTCCATGTGTACAGATCCTACCCATCCCTCAAGGTGGACTTAAGTTACTTTTCTATGGAGCCATTCTTGCTCAGTACAGTTCTATTTCTTGGTTCTGAATTTCTACACTACTTATAGCCTGTGCTTTCCAGCTGTCCCTGTATCGTGTGCTATCTTCTAGTGTTATTCTACTCTTTATATTCCCCACCACATAGTATTGTGCACATATAAACATTTCAGAATATTTTTGGACTTAGAATATTCAGGTGAAAATACCCACTGATGGTATTTGAAAGTGCTACATTTAGAGTAGTGCTAATTTGAATTTCCTGTGTGGGCTTAAGCTTGGCATCCAGGTAACCCATTTTCTGTTAAGAGATGCTGCATGGAAAAATTACATTTCAGCAAAGAATTGTAACATCAAGACACTGTGACCAGTGCCTTTTCTGCTTTCTCATCTAGTCTGCCCATTTTCCAGATGATGAGACACTTTCCTCTGCTCTTTTTAACTTTGAGAATTGTGGGTGAGAGCGGCTGTATCAATGGAAGAATTCAGTTTTTACCAGAATCCCTGTAGGGTTGTATATGATTCTGTGTATACTTTGTCACGGTTTCAGATTTGAGTGGTATAAGTAATTTCTCTTGAGGACAGAAAAAATTCACATACGCAGATAAATTTACAGAAAGTTCCCAAGTATTTGGTCTTTTGTGGAAAGTTTAATTTGATTATTTGAAATTGTAACATATCTTTTTTTTCCCTCAAAGAAATGGTATAAAGAGAGTCAAAGTTTCATGCTAGCCCTGCATTGACTCACGATCACAGTGGCCTCCAGTGAAGAAGGCGGCCTGGACTATGCCAAGGGGGTTTTGAGAAAGAAAGGTGGAGATGGATTCTCTAAGAAAGGCTGTGGGGACAGCATCTTCAATGTATTGAGTGTCATCCCAGGTGATAACATGTATTTCTTTTTTTTTTTTTCTTCATTTTTTTCTGAAGCTGGAAACGGGGAGAGACAGTCAGACAGACTCCCGCATGCGCCCGACCGGGATCCACCCGGCACGCCCACCATGGGGCAACGCTCTGCCCACCAGGGGGCGATGCTCTGCCCATCCTGGGCGTCGCCATATTGCGACCAGAGCCACTCTAGCGCCTGGGGCAGAGGCCACAGAGCCATCCCCAGCGCCCGGGCCATCTTTGCTCCAATGGAGCCTTGGCTGCGGGAGGGGAAGAGAGAGACAGAGAGGAAAGTGCGGCGGAGGGGTGGAGAAGCAAATGGGCGCTTCTCCTGTGTGCCCTGGCCGGGAATCGAACCCGGGTCCTCCGCACGCTAGGCCGACGCTCTACCGCTGAGCCAACCGGCCAGGGCGATAACATGTATTTCTATTATAGAGCTAGAGTAGGGTGTAAGTGGTCTTATAAAGCAAGTGTGAATAAGTGGGGAATTACCAGTTGCTTCTTGAACACAGCTAGGATAAACTATGTAGGACAGTAAAATGAACATCAATACAGGATTAGGAGGGCTAACTCTAGTCCTGGCTCTGCCACACCCTCTCTGGTTGACCGTGAGCCATGTTACTGTGCCTCTCTGGTTCTGTTTGCTCATCTAGACAAGAAGGGATTCACTCTCCAAGTCGTCTTTCAGCTGGAGCAAACTAGAACAGTCGTATTGTTGTAAAGTACTGTACCCCAGATGCTGATAAGTACTGTACCTCACTTCTTGTGGGTTTTTGTAGAGGCACCAAGTCCAGATGAGTTTTGAAGGGTTTTATTAAAGGAGGAGATTTATTAAATATGCCGGCCACATATGGCTGACACGGGGCATTTATAGACCCAAATCATGTGCACCAAATACATCTCAGGGGCTGTTTATATACCCTTGATCACACGTGGGTGGGGGAGAATATGACATCATGGCACAAGATTACAACATTTGCTTAGGGGATACACAGAAACATTAAGACTTTCAAGGTAACACAATCAAAGATATTTACAATCTTTCAGGGTTCATCTTCCCTCCTTTGTCTAGAGGTATGTTACTCTCAGGATTCCAGGAAGGGGGAGGAACTACAATCAATGTAAGGTGGTATGTAAATTCTGTCTCCCATTGAAAGAAAAGAAGTTTCTCGGTTAACCTTTATTTTAGATTTAAAACTAAATGACCCATTGTTCTTGCAAGCCAGAAACTTCTACATTCTTCTCCCTCCCCTCCTCAAAGGAGGGACGGGATAGGAAAGCCTGACCTTTCCTCCTAGAATATCAATATTAATTTTGCAGCTTTTTGGTACCTTACTACAATATTTCCTACAGTGCCACCTCTGTTTAAATCCCTGTTCTGTGCTCTCCACGCTGCTCTGTATCTTGTGTTTATTTCCTTGTGTTGAACCTAGTCACTCCTACTCAACCAGCTCACTTGCACCTTCCCTTCCCCAGAGCTAGCAATAATAAAAGAGAGGGGTAAATACTTAAGCACCTCCTGGTTAACATAGACCATATCCTATGTGGTATAAATACATCCATGTTCATTCTCTCTCTCAATCTAAAAGCTCCTTGAGAATAAAGACTATGCCTTTCTTTTTTATTTCTATAAACAATTTTAAGCACCTTATGGATTTGGAAAATATTTAATGAAGACAATGATGTTGACATGTTGAATTAAAAAGTAGTACTGTATTCCCCCACAATTAATTTTTTACGGTATATTTTCAAAGCAAAAGGAACAGGGATGCCCTACTAAAATCATTGAGATCAGTGAGGCACTTGGGGAAAACAACTGGGATTTGAGGGAGGGGGAATAAAAATAAGCCAGTGGCTTGTCCACATTTGATTCCTGCATGGCATTTCTCCCCTACAAAAAAACCTGGCTTACCAACTGAGACACCTCAACTCAACTTTTGATTAACCTCCAAAATGTTGTATTTGGGGGTTACTGTGAGTTCGGTGGGCAATGGGGGAAGGTCATGTGAAGAACCAGACCCAAGAACTTTGGCTAGAACCGCCCACACCCATGCACGCCAAAAGAAACTTCCCAGGAGTCCTTTGGAAAAGAGCAGCTGTCTGCCAGCCAATGAAAGTTCGCCATGTAATATTAACTTGACTACCTTAGACGACTCTTTAAATTTCCCCCGCGCAGTTTCCTCCATGCAACTTCTCTGGCCCCCGTCTTGCGGACCAGAGAACCTCGTTCGGGAAGCGCTCTACTAAATAAAGCTTTGCTGTTCCACACTTCGTAGCTATGCCCTTCTTTCTTCCTCGGCGGGGAAAATACCTTGCAGTTACAAACAGGTGTAAGGACATTTTTCTGAGGGGTGGAGGGTGGTAGAAATATTTGATACCCGATTCTGGTGCCACTTGCACAGCTGTATTTGTTTGCTAAAATTCATAGAACTGTACACCTAAAAAAGACTGAATTTTATTGAATATAAGTTATGCTTTAATAAAGCTAACTTAAAAATAAAAAATTATAAAAGATACCTACATCTGTGCTAAAGCGAAAATAATCAAGTAAAGTGGTCTGTAGACTTGTTCATTCCTTTATTTCAAACATATAAGAGCAAACTACAAAAAATACAAGGAATAATATTTTTTAAATCAAACAAATTGAGTCCGAAAAAAGTAGTATCCCTTTTTCTCTTCTTTTAATATTTCTGAATGCGTAGCAGAATATTGCTACTTGTGCACACACTTGTCTTTAACTCAACTACTTTTAGTATATACAGTTAATACAAGCCAATGATAATGACTTTTATGACACTGCCAATTAAAGCCACCCATGACTATTAATTTGATTTGAGTTATAGATGATGTCATAGTGAACTGAGAAGCCACTCAATTGCAAGAAAAAATAGAAGAGACTCTGTTGGTCAAATAAGTTTGTAAATATGATATATAGGTTTGCTCACTTATATTTTGCATTGGATGTGGGGGACAGGCTGTAAGCAGGCAGGGTTGTTATACCCTAGCAGGGGTCCCCAAACTTTTTACACAGAGGGCCAGTTCACTGTCCCTCAGACCGTTGGAGGGCCGCCACATACAGTGCTCCTCTCACTGACTACCAATGAAAGAGGTGCCCCTTCCGGAAGTGCGGCGGGGGGCCGGATAAATGGCCTCAGGGGGCCTCATGCGGCCCGCGGGCCGTAATTTGGGGATGCCTGCGTAAGGCTTAGTTTTAAGACTAAGCCTTTCCCACCCTAAGTGACTTTGTATCAAAGACTTCCTTGTTTGTATATTGGATTAAAGGTTTTGATTTCTACACTATAGAATGGGGCAGACCCGGAGCTTGCTCTCTCTTGGTTCCTGAGATTAGCATTAGAGGAGAGAGCAGAGAAAGGCCATGTGGAGGAGAGGAGAAGCAGCCAAGATGGCAGAGTGCTGAAGGAGAAGCCAATTTGTTCAGTTTGTGCAGAGAGAAGGAGATGGGGAACAGAGATGAATAAGGCTAGTGAGCTAGAAACCTTTTTTTTTTAATAATTTTATTTTTAATGGGACGACATCAATAAATCAGGATACATATATTCAAAGATAACAACTCCAGGTTATCTTGTCGTGCTAGAAACCTTTGATTCTAGGAAACCTGAATAAGTCAGTGGCTTTGGGAGCCCTGAATGGAAAGGGAAGTGTTTTCCCACTGTGTGTATTTCTTGCCTGCTGGGTGCAAGCTAGGATTAAAGCTAATGGCCCATCAGTTCTTGGCTCTGTTGTTTCATTACTATCTGTCCGAATCAAATGTGAACCTGCATGGACCAGGTGGCTGTGATGGTGGCCATGGCTACTGGCTTTACAGATACAAATAAACAACAAAAGCCAGGGAACATAATACAAACATGAAATTTTTTTCCCAAGTGCTAAAGAAAGCTAGGTCTAAATAACACCAACAAATCTGGAAATCTAAATTCAAAAGATTGATTTTTCTAGAAAAAAAATATATCATAAAAATTGGCTCAACAAGATAAAGCATAGTATGTAAGGTATTTTTCCCTGCCGAGAAGGAAGGAAGAGGCCAGAGCCACAAAGTGTGGAATAGCAAATGGCTTTATTTAGTACAGAGCACGCATCCTGCCCGGCAAGGTTCCCTGGCCCCGAAGAAAGATGGAGGCCAGAGAAGTTGCACAGATTAAACCGCGTGGGAGATATTTAAAGGGTCCCTCTAGGGAAGTGGAGCTAACATGACGTGGTGAAATCCCACTGGTTGGCAGACGATGTCTTTTTTCCAAATGGTTCCTGTGAAGCCTCCTTTTGGCGCACTTGGTTGTGGGTGGTCCTAGCCAAAGTTCACGGGTCTGAGTTCCCCACGTGACCATCCCCCATTATCCACCAACCTTACATAGTATTATAGAAGAAATTTAAAAAGTAGTAAAAGATAGTATCCCTTTAAAAATCTAGAGACCACAGAAATAAAACCACATATATATAGTCAAATAATTTTTGATAAAGGGGCCAACAACACACAATGGAGAAAAGAAAGCCTCTTCAATAAATGGTGCTGGGAAAACTGGAAAGCCACATGCAAAAGAATGAAACTCGACTACAGTTTGTCCCCCTATACTAAAATTAACTCAAAATGGATCAAAGATCTAAACATAAGACCTGAAACAATAAAGTACATAAAAGAAGACATAGGTACTAAACTCATGGACCTGGGTTTTAAAGAGCATTTTATGAATTTGACTCCAAAGGCAAGAGAAGTGAAGGCAAAAATTAATGAATGGGACTACAATTGACTAAGAAGTTTTTGCTCAGCAAGAGAAACTGATAACAAAATAAACAGACAGCCAACTAAATGGGAAATGATATTTTCAAACAACAGCTCAGATAAGGGCCTAATATCCAAAATATACAAAGAACTCATAAAACTCAACAACAAACAAACAAACAATCCAATAAAAAAATGGGAAGAGGACATGAACAGACACTTCTCCCAGGAAGAAATACAAATGGCCAACAGATATATGAAAAGATGCTCATCTTCTTTAGTTATTAGAGAAGTGCAAATCAAAACTGCAATGAGATACCACTTCACACCTGTTAGATTAGCTATTATTAACAAGACAGGTAATAGCAAATGTTGGAGAGGCTGTGGAGAAAAAGGAACCCTCATACACTGTTGGTGAGAATGGAAAGTAGTACAACCATTATGGAAGAAAGTATGGTGGTTCCTCAAAAAACTGAAAATAGAACTACCTTATGACCCAGCAATCCCTCTACTGGGTATATACTCCCAAAACTCAGAAACATTGATACGTAAAGACACATGCAGCCCCATGTTCATTGCAGCATTGTTCACAGTGGCCAGGACATGGAAACAACCAAAAAGCCCGTCAATAGATGACTGGATAAAGAAGATGTGGCACATATACACTATGGAATACTACTCAGCCATAAGAAATGATGACATAGGATCATTTACAGCAAAATGGTGGGATCTTGATAACATTATACAAAGTGAAATAAGTAAATCAGAAAAAACCAAGAACTGCATTATTCCATACGTAGGTGGGACATAAAAGTGAAACTAAGAGACATTGATAAGAGTGTGGTGGTTATGGGGGGAGGGGGGAGAGGGAGAGGGAGGGGGAGGGGCACAAAGAAAACTAGTTAGAAGGTGACAGAGGACAATCTGACTTTGTGTGATGGGTATGCAACATAATTGAATGACAAGATAACTTGGACTTGTTATCTTTGAATATATGTATCCTGATTTATTGATGTCACCCCATTAAAAAAATAAAATTATTAAAAAAAAAAATCTAGAGACCAAACGGTATTATGGGTAAGTTATATTAAAACTTGAAGATATAAATCTTAGGTTAAATAAATTTTCCAGATTATAAAAACAGTACAAATCTTCCCAACTAATTCTATATGGCTAGCATAATCTTGATTATAAATCCATACAAATAATAGCAACAAATAAGCCAATTTAATATATAAACATATGTTTAAATCTTAAGTAAATAAAATGCAGTTTTTAAAATGAAATAATGAATTTTTTTTTTGTATTTTTCTGAAGTTGGAAACGGAAAGGCAGTCAGACAGACTCCCACATGCACCCGACTGGGATCCACCCAGCATGCCCACCAGGGGGCGATGCTCTGCCCATCTGGGGCGTTGCTCTGTTGCAGCCAGAGCCATTCTAGTGCCTGAGGCAAGGCCAAGGAGCCATCCTCAGCACCCGGGCCAACTTTGCTCCGATGGAGCCCTGGATGCAGGAGGGGAAGAGAGATACAGAGAGGAAGGAGAGGGGGAGGGGTGGAGAAGCAGATGGGCGCCTCTCCTGTGTGCCCTGGCCGGGAATTGAACTCGGGACTCCTGCATGCCAGGCTGACCCTCTACCACTGAGCCAACCGGCCAGGGCCAAAATAATGCATTTTTAACAAATATAAGATTCAGGTCATTGACTGGTTAAAATTTGTGTCTGGAATACAAGGATAGTTTAACATTAGAAACCTATTAATTTAATATATTACAATATTAGATTAAAGTAGAAAACCCATATAATCATCTTAAAAGATACCCAAAAAGCAATTTAACACCTATTCCTAATTAAAAGCTATTCTTAAAACTCCTTTTGCAAGGTGAGGAGAAGAAAAAACACCTTAATCCAATAAAGGCGTAGATCAGAAATCCATTATAAACATTAAAATTAAATATGTTTGGCAAAGATGGCTGGTTGTATCCTACTACTGGTTCCCCTCTTCTTTCTTAGAAATACAAACACTGATTTTTAGCGAGGCTCATGGTTGCCTGGAATAAAAGCTACATCTCTCAGTTTCCCTGACCTCTGGATATAGCCATGTGACTAGAATGGCTAAGTGGGACCAATGGATATAAACAAAAATATTATGAGGAACTTCAAGGAACTGTCCTTGTCAACAAGGATGAATTTCAAAAACCCACATTATCAAGTTACAGAAGGCTACACATGTCATGATACCAACCATGTAAACATGAAAAACACAAGATAATAAATATAACTTAGAGATGCATGTAAAAACCATAAAAATATTTTTCACAATTTACAATGTACATAAGAGTAAAACACACCATCATCAGAATGAAAGGGAAGAGAAGAGATTAGTGCTTTAGCTGTATTTATAATATTTTATTTCCTCAACACTAATAAAAGCAAAAGAGTTCTGAACCAAATTTGGCAGTTAACAACTATTAAACCTGGGTTATATTAAATTAAGGTCATATTGTTTTATGTGCTTTTCTGTGCTTATAAAATATTGCATAATTTAAAATTTTTCGTCATATAAAATAAAGACCTGAAACAAAAGGAAGTCAAAATAAAGCAGCAGCAGCCTGCCCCTTGGTAGGAGGAGGAAGTCCCAGCCCCTTTGCTTTGTTCTCCTCAGATTCCAAGATGATTGAACAGAGGTGAGCCTCAGGTTTTGGCCTAATTGCCTTCTCCCCAAGTAAATACTCTCCCAAAACAAAGGCTAAAGGTAATCTCTTTAATTCGTCATATCCCAGAGATTGTCCTGACGAGGGAATCAATTCAGATGCTCTGTTACTAGCAACGTGTTATTAAATTAGTACAATCAGAGTAAAGTACCCTTGTTCCTTTATTTACTGCCTGGTTTTGTGGGGTTTTGTTTTGTTGTTGTTGTTTACTGAATTTATCTAATAATGTTAAATCAAGATAGTAGAAAATGAAAGCCCGTTCATAAACAGCAACACAGAGCAGAAAACTAGGAATAAAATGAACAAGAAACATGCAAGGCCTACATGAAACAAAACTGTAGAAATTTACTGAGAATTGTTAAAGAAAATATAAACAAATGGAAAGATATATTCTATCTGTTCTTTAAATAAGAACACTCAATATTTACCAGTATTGATTCTCTCCAAATTATCTATACATTTAAATGAAATCCTAGTAAAATGGGCCTAAGTTAATTCTCTGATTCATCTGAAATACAGTCTCCAGGAATATTTTTTTAACAGACAGAAAAATTGATTCATATCACATTTCTAAATATATTATAAAGCTTTAATAATTGAAACAGAGTGGTATTAACAGGAAAATAAAATAATAGAATAGACTAGAGAGTCCAGAAACAGATTAATATATATGAAATTTTAATATAATAAATTTTGTATTTTAAATCAGAAATGGGAGTAAAAAAAATAATACATTTGCACATATTAGATAAATAAATGATCATACCTTTACTGTACCATTTACAAATATAAATCCCTAATGGATTAAAATAGTAAACATAATGAACAACAAATTTATAAAACTATCTGAAGAGAATATAATAAGGCCCTGGCCGGTTGGCTCAGCGGTAGAGCGTCGGCCTAGCGTGCGGAGGACCCGGGTTCGATTCCCGGCCAGGGCACACAGGAGAAGCGCCCATTTGCTTCTCCACCCCTCCGCCGCACTTTCCTCTCTGTCTCTCTCTTCCCCTCCCGCAGCCAAGGCTCCATTGGAGCAAAGATGGCCCGGGCGCTGGGGATGGCTCTGTGGCCTCTGCCTCAGGCGCTAGAGTGGCTCTGGTCGCAACATGGCGACGCCCAGGATGGGCAGATTATCGCCCCCTGGTGGGCAGAGCGTAGCCCCTGGTGGGCGTGCCGGGTGGATCCCGGTCGGGCGCATGCGGGAGTCTGTCTGACTGTCTCTCCCCGTTTCCAGCTTCAGAAAAATGAAAAAAAAAAAAAAAAAAAGAGAATATAATAAAATATTTCTCTATTTTATGGTGGGAAGGATCTCTTGAAGCTAAAAACAATACCCAAAAATCATATATAAAATATACAGGTTGGATTTCATAAAAATTGAGACCAATGGAAGGAAATATTTGTAATATGTTTAATTGAAAAAGGACTAATAATCACCAGAATCATAAAGAGCTCCTAAAAGTAATAAGAAAAAAAATCCAAAAAGGAGAAAAAAAAATATGAAAAGGCAAATGTAAAATAAGAACAAAAACAGCCATGTTGTTTAGCAATATACCCGCGAAAAGATTCTCCGTCTCTTTAGAAATCAGGAGGAATGCAATTGCAAAAACGAAAGTGAGATTAGCTACTAGAAAGGCCAACTTAGAAGTAGCTTGAGGAGATGGATAGATATCTTATATACCCATTACCTCTCTCTTCTACTTTCCCCCTTGCAAGAACTCCGGTTCTTGCATCCTGACCTTGCTTTAGCTGGTACACACCGGCTCTTTGTCTGCCTCAGTCACTTTCACTTGCTCTTCCCTCTCCGAATTATTTTTCACCAGGTATTTGTGTGGATTGCTCCAGTACTTCCTTCAGGTTTTTGTCAGAGATGACCTTTTTTAGAAGATACTTGTACCCTTTAATTTAGATATGCAACCAGCCCCTGTCGGTCCTCTTACCTCTTGACCTGCTTTATTTACCTCCCCATGTTAGAGGGGTGCTGGGTGGGTAGGTAGGTAGGTAGGTAGGCAAATAAGTAGCCGCTGCATAAACCTTTTCTGAATGAATGAAAAAATATGCCACTGGAGAGAGTGTAAATTAGTATAAATTTTCAGGACATTTTGCATTTAATTAAATGCTAAAATAGATCAAATATTGGTGTACTCTCTGACCCAGCAATTCCAGTTCTCAGTATCTGTTCTTAATAAATACATTTGTGCCCAAAGACCCATGTACAAGGATGAGCAGGTATACTAAGTGCAACATTTTTTTTTTAGTAATAAAAAAGAAACATATCCATCAACTGGGAGAGGTTAAATAATATACATTATATTTATGCAACATAATACTATGCTGCTGTTATTTAAAAAAAAAAAGTCTGTGTGTACCCATATGGAAAGATACCCAAATGTTATGATGTTAAGTAGGAAAAAATAAATCACCAAAAAATATTTTAAATGCAATCTTATTTATGGAAAAAATCAATATTGTGGAGATATAGGTATAGATATATAAATAAACATATGCATGCATATAAATGTATATAAATGCAAATTTAAGATACAAAAATTATACACCAAATTGTTAATAAGTCATTAACTTCCTCTATGCAAAGGAGAAGTTTGAGTGTGAGAGAGCTGGTACAGGAATGGATCACATATATTTTCACATTGTTTTGGTCTTTTACAATGAGAATATATTCATGCATTACATTTTTAATTAAAAAATTGAATGTCTCCAAGATTATTCTCTTCCAATGTCGGTCTCATTCATTTGTATCCTGAAATGCTCTCTTGGGTGGCAAAGAATGAGGTGAAGTAATGGCCAATGTGCTGGGAATTACGTTTAGAAGAGCATTGTGCTAGGGAACATTAGTCAGCCACGTGAGCCCCCACAGAAAAAAAGGTTAAGAACTATGTTCATGCCCCATTGTTTCATTTCCTGCAGCAGAATCTAGAAACAAAAGCTTCATGTTGCCTTTACTGTGGTCACAATGTGTCAAAAGTGCAGGAGGGGTTTTTTGTTTGTTTATTTTTTTTTTTTTTGCTTTGTTTTCACATTTCATACCTAAAGAATAGCTCTTTCTTCTGAGTGATTTTAAATAAATAAATGTTTCCCTGCTAACGTCAAATACAGTGAAATAAATTACAGAGCTCAGGGTACATAAATGAGTATGCTGGCAGTTCTTTCTTTTACCTCTCATATGATGATCAGAAAATATGTATAAGATCATATATATAGCACTCTGACTCACCTTTGCATGATTTAAAAACATTTCCTTATATGCATGCATTCTCAGTGTTGTATTGGTTCTTTCCAATTTATATACAGACATGTTTGGGCTAATACATAAGAATGAACACACATGCACACACACCAAAGCAGCCAGAACTGCCTAACTCAATCCCAGGCTTTTTTCTGAATAAGCATTGCTTGACCTTGTGTCTTTTCACCATCAACATCCTTCTAATGACTACCCAGGGTTACAGCTCACTGACCCATAGGCCAGTGACACCCTTCTGGGGCAACTCTGTTTAAATCAGATCCCCTTCCCTTCCTCCTTTTCTCCTTGATTTGACAGGATAGAATTGAATTGATAGTGTGTGAGAAGGAAGCAAATTATTTCCATTCAGATATATTAATAAAGATAGAAATAACCAAAATAAAAACAATCTCTGTATTATTGAGCATTTGCTCTTTGCCAAACACTATTCTGGCCACTTTATGGGTCTCATTTAATCTTCACAACAACTCTACAATTCAGATACTGTCTTATTACCATGTTCATTTCACAAATGAAGAAAATAAGGTATGCAGAGATTAAATAACTTGCTCAAAGGTCACAAAACTAGTAAGTGATCTAAATCTGCATCTTCACACATACTGGGTTATTTTTCCATAAATTAGATTACATTTTAGATCTTTTTCAGTGACTTACTTTTCTACTAACATCATAACATTGGGATGTATTTCCATATATGTAGATACAGACCCATCTTGTTCTTTTGTTTCGTTTTGTTTATTAAGTGAGAGGCAGGGAGACAGAAAAACAGACTCCTGCATGTGCCCGACTGGGATCTATCTGGCAAGCCCCCTACCGGGCAATGTTCAGCCCAACTGGGGCTGCTGCTCCATTGCTTGGCAACCGAGCTATTTTAGCCCCTGAGGTGAGGCCATGGAGCCATCCTCAGTGCCCAGGTCCAACTTGCTTGAACCATTGAAGCTATGGTTGTGGGAGGAGAAGAGAGAGAAAGACAGACAGACAGAGGGGGGGGGAGGGGTGGAGAAGCAGATGGTCGCTTCTCCTATGTTCCCAGACTGGGAATCAAACCCAGGATGCCCACATACTGGGCCAACACTCTACCGCTGAGCCAACTGGACAGGGTCCCCCCATCTTGGTCTTTATTACAGCTGCATAGTGGTGTGTTGGATAAATATACCATGTTTTATTTAACCTCCGGCCACAACCCTCTTCTTCCATCTCCCTAATGAAAACAGGCTTAACAGCCTGGGGTGTATCTTTCCATGCTTTTCTTATATTCATACCAACATAAAGGCATACATACATTTACATAGGTGTGTGTGTGTGTGTGTAATATGGTGGTTACATTTACCAGAATTCCTTTCCTCAGAATTGCCTTCCCTGTATGGTTCTGAGCTGGGATTGGCCACAGAGAAATTTGCATGAGATTCAGAAGGCACAAATGCAACAGCAGGAACAAGCAGGAACAATTAGATTGAGAAGGTTGGGAAAGGGTCAAGTACTGTAGCAGCTTATCACATTTTTGCAGATCTGCTGGCTCACCTTGTTGGCATCAGAAGCAGCAGGGCCTAAGGATTCACCAGTTCCCACAGGATCTCCACCTTCAGCTTCTCCTACTGTTGGGTCAGCTGATCACTCCATGTTCAAGGGCATCAGCTTCTCCTGCAGGTCACCCACATCATTTAAATCAGTGGTTTGAAGGAAATGAAAGAGCTACTTGGATTCCAGCTCATCCTCCTAGTTTCCAGTTTACCTTTGGAATGGCGTGTCACTTCATGTCCATCTTTCCCTTCCTACAGCCTGCCCTGAAGACTTCAGACCCAACACTGGATGCATAAGCAGCAGTCATATCTAAGCTCTTTCTCTCCCACCTTCACCTTGAGTGAGGTCAAATTTCTATCATAAATTCCTTATTCTGCATGACTCCTAGAAATTCTGCTTCTCTGATTGTTTCTCTAATCATACTCTAATACAGTGTGTCTGTTTTTTAACCTAAACAGAATCAAATTATATGTGTCAATCTTCAACTTGATTTCTTCATTGATAGATCATAGAGATTCTTACAAGTCAGTACATCTTTCTCTCACTCTTATATATTTTTTATACATATTTACATGCAATCATACTAAAATATATATATATGGTATAAATCATACATTCTAATTTTGCTTAATGATTATTATTTTTCTCCCCCAACTCCTGCCACTATCCAAATAACTTGCACTAGCAACCTTATGCATCCTTCTGAATTTTTCTTCATGCTCATAGATCAATATATGAACTATGCAAACACTTGTTTAAGTAAAATATATTTTCCCCCACCAAATTGAACTACAAATTTTTCATGTGTTAAATTTTCATATATGTTATGGTCTGTTTCTGGATTTTCTATTCTTTCAACCTATGTATTTTGTCTCATGCTGATAGCATATTGATTATACTGTAAAAGCTGTTAAAGGACCCATACACACATACACTGTTTTTTTTTTTTCATACTTTTCTGGATTATTCTAGGACATTGATTCTTACATATGAATTTTTAAATAATAACTATTTTTAAAATTATGTTGGAATCCTAATTGGAAATGTATTTTCTGTTATATTAATTTGGGAGAATTACCATTTTATCATCTTTGGTTTCCTACCCAAGAACATGAATTGTCCAACTGTTTAGATCTTGTTTTATGTCCTTTGGTATGACTTTACAGTTGTCTTTATATAATTCTGTGCCTTTCTTTGTAATTTTATAGTTTTTGTCACTGTGAACAAAATATTATTTTTTTCGTTTTTTTTAGGTCCTTATTGCTAAAATAGACACCTGTTTTTAACATTTTTCTTGGATTCAACCTCCTTAAGAAGTTATTTTATTATATCAGTCTGAATTTAATCAGAGTAACAGAACAAGTAATCATGAAATGGGGTATAATTACAGGAACAAGACTTCACATAGCTGTGGGAGATGTTAGGAAGTAGAAATCCAAAAGGGAACTTGGAGGATCAGAAGTCACTACCTAGCCTTCTCGGATGTGCATTCGTGGATCTCTGGGAAGCTACACGCATGCAGGAACCAGAGAGGGAACCTGAAGGGAAATCGGCAGAGACGTTTCTGGAAAGCCGGCCCCCTGCACAGTTCCCACTTCTCAGGTCTCCATCTGGTGGTGAGCCTGGGGCTACTTTTGGTCAGTGGGTCTGGCAGCCAGGAAGTAGAGCTGGACGTGGAGAAAGGAAAAACAATGACTAACGAGTTCACTGGGCACCACTGCATCTATCCTTCAGCATATCTGACTCTGAAGATCTTCACAGATAATGGCCACTGTTCCACTTCTGCCTCCCAAGTCTTGTGTGACTTTCAATTTGGCCAACTCTTGCACAAAAGAGAAAGGCTTCTGAACAACACAATTCCCTTTGTCTTCTCTTCAACCTTAGAACAATCCAGCAGCACACCTGCTTTAGTACAATAGTTTCTTTTCCAATGCCGCTGCATGTTTTTCTTTACTTTTTCTGGCTCCTTGCAGTCACTCGAATCTCCAAGATGATGTTAAAGTAATAATTACTATCAATAGACCTTCTTAAATAGTTCCTGATTTTAACTGGTGTTTTAGAGTTTTGCTATTCAGAACAACATGATCTGTTGGTTTCTGGGAAATCGCCTTCATCCTGGTTAAATAGATTTCTTCCACTTATTACTTATTAGGACTGATTTCTGAATTATATTGATATTAAATGCCTTTATAACACCCACCGATAGA
Source organism: Saccopteryx leptura (assembly GCF_036850995.1). NCBI lineage: Eukaryota > Metazoa > Chordata > Mammalia > Chiroptera > Emballonuridae > Saccopteryx > Saccopteryx leptura. Next base: position 22,004,277 of record NC_089511.1, read on the forward strand.
ATTTTGATTTTTCCTTTTGAATTGGTGATGTAATGAATTGTACTGATAGATTTCCTGATATTGAAATGCCCTTTTATTCCTGGACGAGACTGTTCTTGTTCATACTGGATTATTGTGATACATTGCCAGATTCCATTTGTTACTACCTTGTAACTGTTGCTTCTATATTAAAAAATGAGATTACCCTTTTAAGATTCACCTGAATGAATTGTATTTTTCTGTGACACGTTACAATAAAGACTCCATAATTTGAGCTGATCACGTGATTACTAGGTGACCAGCAGGAGAGGGAAGGAAAGGAGAGTCAGCGCTTACTCTCACCACAGCTTTCCCCTTGGTTGGCCGTATAGTCCTGAGATGAGTTATTGACTGCACAGCTGATCAGCTGTCTCTCATGTCTTTCTCTTCAGCATGTTTATTATTTCATTACATACTCATTAGTGGGAGGGATCATCTGCTATGATGTTTTCATAGAACAGATTTAATTAGTCATTCATTTGGTGCTGAGAAGATAGAGAGGAAGGTATTCAATATAAAATGTTCTTCTAAGTTCTGGCTGATTGGCTCAGTGGTAGAGCATCAGCCTGGTGTATGGATGTGCCGTGTTTGATTCCTGGCCAGGGCACACAGGAGAAGCGCCCATCTGCTTCTCCACCCTTCCTCTTCTCCTTTCTCTCTATCTCTCTCTTCTCCTCCTGCAGCCAAGGCTCCACTGGGCAAAGTTGGTCCAGGTGCTGAGGATGGCTCCGTGGCCTCCATCTCAGGTGCTAGAATGGCTCCAGTTGCAACAGAGCAATGCCCAGACGGGCAGAGCATCATCCTCTAGGGGCCTAGTGGGCTTGCCAGCTGTATCCCAGTCTGTCTCTCTGCCTCCCCACTTCTCACTTCAGAAAAATTTTTTAAATTAAAAAAGTAAAAATAAAATGTTCTAACTATTTTACCTGAACTCAGTAGGAAATAGGCAGTATTTTTGGTAATCCCCTCAACAAAAGTAATATTTATACTATGTTAAAAGCAAAACTGATTTCATAAAGACTTCAATAGAAGTTCAAGTTTGTTCATATCTGTCAAGCACAGTGATTTCAATAAGTTTTTTTTTTTCATTGATTTGAGAAAGAGAGGAAGGGGTTATGGGAAGAAAACATCAACTTGTTCTACTTAGTTCCATTTAGTTGTGCTCTCATTGGTTGCTTCTTATATGTGCCCTCATGGGATGGAATCTGTGACAGGGGACCGGATGGCACTCTAGCCACTGAGCCACCCAGCCAGGGCCTTAATAAGTTCGTATCAAGTTCATTCCCAAAGCCTGATGTTGTCATTCAATTTTTAAAAATCCAATCTTCTACTTCCCATGTCCTCTAAATAGGTAGATTTACCACCTTTAATTACTAAAAAAGAGCAGAGCTCTTTGTACATTTATAATTTGTCCATTATAATATTAAGGAAAAGGAAAAGGTTGCTCTCTTTACTTCCCTTTGTAAATACAGGCTTGTGGGGCAAATGCCAGGCTTATGTTGGAATGGCTCAGAAACAGAACAAGGACTTTTAGGGGTCAAAGAATCCATAAAGGCAAATTGGTCTGTGCCTGCCTCAAGCTGTGGTGCTGTGGTGTTAATATTAGTGGACAGGATGCTGTGGAAATGTGAGAGAGAAAACTATAAAAAGTGATATTTAAATTGCTATGCAGCTTGATTTTGAGCCCTTTTACATTATTCCAGAATCACTAATAGAGGGAAGCAGAAAGACCCAAGCCCAGTGAAAAGCTGTTGGAAGCTACAGAACACATAAAAATCCCAGCTGGTGAATAAAATCTATCACTTTGGCAAAACAGTGTGAGTGGAAATCTTTTAAACATGCGTCAGCTGCAGGGCTGAATGTTAAGAAATAGAAGATTAAGATGATTCCAGGGAGAACTGGGGTTACTCATGCTCACTCCTCTGAGAAAAACCTGCCTACTGCTGTATTGAGTCACACACCATTAGGGTGATTAGGCAAGTTCAGCTGCTTGAGACACATCTTTCCCATAAGGTATATGTCACAAAACACGGCGGAGGTGGTATGGCTCAGCTCCCTTAATCGAGTGATCTCTAAAGTGAAGATTCGATATTAAATAGTTCTGTTGCTTCATTATTAGAGTAATAACAAATCTATGTGCTAAATTCCTTTAAATATATTGTCCTTTATATCAAGCTGGCAATGCCATAAATGTATAACCGAGTTAGAATATTTAACAACTATTTATCGATCACCTACTATGTGCAAAACTATATAGATAAATCAGAAGTGGTCCTGGACTTCCAGGAGTAAAAGTTCATGTTCTAGGTAGAGAAGTAGACATAAATAAATAACTTTAACAGCAAGCTGACTGTAATAAGAATAGGAAGCGAGGAGTAGAAGTCTATCAGGGTAAGAGAGGGAGGGGGAGGTAAGATGAATAAAGATGATAGTTGGGAAAAGATAGTTTATATAACATTTCAGTGTGGTCTAGGAGTTCTTGTCCTGACTTGATTGCTAACAAGTAGTATGGCCCTCAGCGGGTCTCTGGGCATTTGTGTTCTCATCTGTTAAAAAAAAAAAGTGTTATTTTATAATGATCTCTCTGGTCCTTCTTCAAAACAAAGTCTCTTTAATTTTATTGTTCCATTCACATAGCAGAATGGCAAGAGTAAAACAATTCTCAAAAAGAACACTTAAAAGACATTTTGCTATACAATGGTTTTAGCAGCATCTTTAGAGAGTCTATAACGTTTACTTTTTACTGTGTGTTTCCTCTTTTTTTTTTATGGGTCTGCATCAACACGTTGGGGAGCCAAAAGTGAACCTCTCTCAAAGTAGCATATTAGACTCTGGGGCAAGAAATGTTGAACTATAGAAAAAGTGCAAAGAATCATATAACAATCACTTATATTCCATGTTAAAAAAATAAAATATTAGGCCCTGGCCAGTTTGCTAAGTGGATAGAGTATTGGTCCAGCGTATGGAATCCCAGGTTCGATTCCTGGTCAGGGCACAGAAGAGAAGTGACCATCTGCTTCTCTCCCCCTTCCTCTCCCCTTCTCTCCCTTTTCTCCTCCTGCAGCCAGTGGCTCAATTGGTTCTAGTGTTGGGCCCAGGCACTGAGGATACCTTGGTTGGTCCTAGAGCATCATCCTCATTTGCCAAAAATAGCTTCATTGATTCAAGCATAAGCCCCAGACAGGGGTTGCCAGGGGATCCCAGTTGGGGCTATTGTGGAAGTCAGTCTCACTATTTCCCCTCCTCTCACTTAAATAAAATAAAATACAAAATAAAACAAAATAAAATATAAAGCTAAAGTCTCTATAACTCCCATTTCGCTGATTCTTTATCTCTCTCTCCAGACGCAACTACTACAATTTTCTTTAAATCTGTACTTCAGATTCTTCTTTCATATCTTAACATACATTCATATGCACAAATCCATAAACAATACATAAATTATTTGGTATGTTTTAAAATACTGTATATATAATATACTCTCTTATTTTTCTTCTTGCCTTTAACTACTCAATGTTGTTTTTTGGTCATATCCATTTGAGAGTTTATTCTTTTTCATTGCAGTATAAAATTCCATCATATATTTTCTGTTTTGTGGATTTCTGGATTATTTTCAAATGTCTGATATTATAATCGATGCCGCAGTGAACACACATGTACATGTCTCCTTCAGAACATATATGAAAGTTTCTCTCTAACATATCTATGAAAAGGAATGACCTGTTATAGGGATGTGCATTTCCAAATTTTATTGGTGTTGCCATGTGCATTCCAAAGTGGTTGTACCAGTTTACACTCCCTCTAGAGATGCATGAAGTCCCCATAATCTTACCAACATTTAATATTGTCTGACATTTAAATTTCTGACAGTCTGGATAAAAATGGTATCACATTATTTTTTAATGAGGGAAAACATTTTTTGGAGTATGCAGATTTATTCTTCTGTGAGCTGCCGTTTCATTTTCCTTGCCATTGTTCTGTTAGTGGCTTGTTATTTCTCCACTCATAGATGTATAGGAGATATACATCTATACATACTTTAGTACCAAGCCTTTTTCTTTTAAGTTAGGTTAGAAATAGCCTCTAGTCTATCACAGATCTAGTAACTTTTGAAATTTTTTGTTTTATAGAAGTTTTGATGATTTTCAAATTTTATGGTTTCATCTTATTGAAGAAAGCCTTCCTTACTTTGAAGTAACCCTAATAGTTTTTGTTTTTTCCTTTAGGCTTTACTTCATCTGGAAAATATTTTGTGTGGACTTTGAGGTAAGAAATCTATTTTTATTATTATTTTTCCATATAGGTGGGCAGTTGTCCAAAGCCATTTATTGAATAAGCTGTTCTTTTCACTCAAAGATTTGTGAAGTCACTTCCTTCAAATGTGAGGTTCCCATATATGCTTGGGTCTGTCTCTGGGCTCTTTGTATTGATCTATTTATCTAGCTGACTCTTAATTATAAATTTTTTGAATCCTTAAGTAATTGTTTATATTTAGGAAAAGGAAACTGGTTTAATGAATAGATACGTTTCTTATATCTAATATCCAAGGCTTTTCCTTTACTCTGCCCTCCTTGGTATCCAGTGTCCTGGGGGCTAGTGCAGAGAGATGTCCTCATGAGGTAGAGAAAATGTGGCAGAGCGAGGACTATAGCACTGGTGAGGCATTGGCCCATTCCCAGGTGGCTAGGTGGCCGTTCAGCAAGTTCAAGCTAGAAACTGGATAATTTGAAGACAAGATTCTGAGCCTAAGGAATTTTGGGCATTTGTAGTGTGCCTCTCCTGGATCTGTCTTTGACTTTTCTCTGACAGTTCCTGGGCAGTGAGTGACCCACTCTCAAACCACTCTTCTGGTTGAGGGTCTTTGAAATGGCCTCTCTTTCTTCTTCCTTTTTACTCTCTACTGCCTCCTTACCTTATGACTCTTTTATCCTCTTTCAAAAGTTTTCTCTTCTTCCACAATAGTCTTGATGGAAGAAAACCGTCAGAAGTAGAGCCTTGAACAACCAAACTTCTACAACAGTAAAAGCTTAATCTACTTGCCTGGTAAGCAAAAATCCTGGGTTCTAATCCCAACTTAGTTATAACCTTTGAGTTAATAAATTTTACTGGGGTCAACTTGGAAAGAACTGTGGTAGAAGACATAGTAGACATCTAGTTGTCTGACAGGAAGTTTTCCTTATGATAAGAGCTATGAGTGTTAGGCCCTGGCCAATTGGCTCAGTGGTAGAGCGTCGGCCTGGCGTGCAGGAGTCCCGGGTTCGATTCCTGGCCAGGGCACACAAGAGAAGCGCCCATCTGCTTCTCCACCCCTCCCCCTTTCCTTCCTCCCTGTCTCTCTCTTCCCCTCCCGCAGCCAAGGCTCCATTGGAGCAGGGTTGGCCCGGGCACTGAGGATGCCTCTGTGGCCTCTGCCTTGGGCGCTAGAATGGCTCTGGTTACAACAGAGCAATGCCCCAGATGGGCAGAGCATTGCCCCCTGGTGGACGTGCTGGTGGACCCCGGTCAGGCACATGCAGGAGTCTGTCTGACTGCCTCCCCGTTTCCAACTTCAGAAAAATACAAAAAAAAAAAAACCAAAAAAAGAGCTATGAGTGTTAAATTCAGCCTTGGAGAGAAAGCTGTGAAACAAGGAGCCAAGCCTGTGTCCATCACAGTAAAATTTGTGGTATTAAAAGAATGTTTATAAAGAGCCTTAAAGAAGTCAGAGTTGGTGCCCTACTGCCTGTATTAGAGCTGGCCCCGTGGTAGGAAACCTCATACAGAGGGTGAGCTCTACTTTCAGAGATTAAGAACCCGGCCTCCCATTGAGGTCTCAGTTGGAACTATTCACTACACCAGTGATTTTCAACCTTTTTTGAGCCGCGGCACATTTTTTACAGTTACAAAATCCTGGGGCATACCACCTACCAAAATGACACAAAATGACACTCTAACTGTTAGAATTTATTTAAAGTTTAAATAAATTACATTTATTAAAAAAAAGTTAAATAAAAAAGGATAACCCCCTCATATATACAGTCCCATGTAACATCCCTCATATATACAGTCCCATGTAACATCCCCTTATAAATTCAGTCCCACGTAACATCCCCTCATATACAGTCCCACGTAACATCCCCTCATATACAGTCCCATGTAACCTCATATATACAGTCCCATGTAACCCCTCATATATACAGTCCCATGTATCCCTTCATATATACAGTCCCGCTAATAGATACTGGAGCTTTCATCAAGGTTGTGGGTTCAAATCAATTTGGCAAATACTCTATATAGAAACTGGACAAAATCAATTTTAGAAAATGTTGGGTACTTGTGTAACATCATAAGTCCTCAGAGCATCTCTACTGTCAGATTGAGAAGTTTGTTTTCTAGGTAAGGATTCTGATAAATACTAGAGTTCTCCCTGAGGTTGTGGGTTCAAATCCCATGGTCAGCTGGGTGCAGGGGCCTTGGTTCTGTCTGTTTTGATGGTGTATATAGAGATTTGAGCTCTTTAAGAAGATGACCCTTCAGGAGGCCATATACAATATAGATAATGTGATGCATTGTGATGCATTGTATATCACCCTCTGTGGGGGCCTCTTTTAAAAAGAAAAAGGTCAAATATCTATATACACCATCAGGATAGACATAACCAGCTGAGGCTGAGGCTTCATCTAGTGGTGGCAACATTTACCTCCAGTCCTGACCAGGATTAGAAATCGGGACCATGGGGAGGAGTAGCAGCTTCAACTACTCGCCACGGCCACACAATGACAAGTGTGAGGCAGCCCAAGTGGGGACCTTCTTGGGTGTGGATGAGAGGCGGCCTACTATTGGTTCATCGCTAGTGGTCGGGATGAATCCTAGAAGGTGATTGGTCAGTGAGCGTTCCCTGTGCCTCCACTCTTCCTGTCGCTGATAGCTGGAGGGATTGTGAGGGGAATGTTTATGTTTGGATGAAGGCGGCTGGCAGCAGGCCGGATAAATAGCCTCCGCGGGCCATATTCAGCACGCGGGCTATAATTCGGGGACCCATGTTTAATTTCCCCACAGCACACCTGACCATGTCTCATGGCACACTAGTGTGCTGCGGCACACTGGTTGAAAAACACTGGACTACACAGTAGAACAAGATCTGATTGATAACACTTCAGCCACCAGTATCTAAATTCTTTGTAGGAACTTTTGTGCTGGTCAACTACACTGATCTACCCTGTGATACTAGCATGTGGCTTGGTTTTAAATCCCCCTCAACTCTACCAAATTATTCATGTTCGCATGCTTTTTCTGCCCTTTCTTTCTTTCCAACATATTTTGTTTTATATATATGGATATGTGTAGCTGCTTTAGAGATACTCTGCTATGTTTCTGGACTTGGCTTGTTCTGGGGAGTAGACAGGTTGTGGTTGGAATCTTAATAACCTGTCAAAACAGAGCATTTAAATTTTGTTCGTGTTATTTTTCTTTCCTTCCCATGGAACACCGATAGCCAGGAAGACAAATAGAAGAGGTCCCTTGGTATTTTCCCTTGTTTGTGTGATCCTAAGAGTTTTGATGAACTGGCCTTTGCAAGTTATGTTGAAGCTGTTCAAACCAGCTTCAGCTGGATGTGACTTGCTTAATAATTTGTCTAGGATCCAAGGCATCAGAAATCAAAACAACACAAAACAGGAAAAAAAAAACGCCAGATCAGATCAGCATACATCATAACAATATAACCATTCAACATTGTATCTGGTTACTTATTATAGGTGCACAGTGATAGAAATGGAAATATTTACTTCTAGCCACTCTATGTTACTGTTAAATCATTTATGTGCTGTGAAAATAATTGAGAACTGTTGAGATTCAAAGACACACACCCCAACTGCATTCTCGCAAGGAGTTCTGTGCCACCATCTCTGGTTCTATTTCATATTTTAAACATTTTTTAGAGTGTGAGCTTTATTACCCATGTTTAAATTCAGCAAGCCTATTTTGTCCAGATAGATCACCATCAAGAAATACAGTAATGTAAAATAAAGCTACTTCTGACATTTTTATGGCATATGATATATGATATAACATGATGTATTAAGCTCTTCGTAATAATTTTTAATTTTTGAAATAGCTGGTTCTTTGGGGACCATTTAATATATACTTCCATAGATTTTAGTGATATCAGGTATCTTTCAAGATCATTTTAATTGAACTCTGGTGCTTTTTCTCCCCATAAACTCTGAATCAAACAGGAGTCTGTCAGCCCCTATTGGGTGACAAATCATAGGCCAAGCGATATTGGTTCATAAGTCATGCTGGAAGACAAATAAGATTTAGTCCCTGCCTTCAAGGAGCATATGGTTTAACAGGGAGAGAGAAGATATAAGAAAAGCTTCAAAAATATATAAAAATTTTATAAATGTATTGAAATGTCAAAGGAATACTGAGCTACATTTTTACCATGTGCTAAGCACTGATTTTTATACTGACACTTCAGTTTTAAAAAAGTAAACTTTGAGATACAAGCCATTGTATAAATTAGGAAAAGAGGTCTAGAGAAGTTAAACTTGAGTAAGATTTATAGCTATCAGGTAGTAGACCTTGGTTCAATAAGAAATACAGTAAGAGGGATGACAATATGGCCACGGAGTAGGCGGACGTTCCAACTCCCACATCCCAGAACCAAGTGGATTACAACTTAATTTTGAAGACAGTCATCTTGAAAGACCAATTATGACTAAACTAAGAGGATTCTATAGCCAAGGACCACCAAAGGACCCACATTGAAACTGGTAGGAAAGGTGGAGACGTGGAAAGGGCTGCCCCGCTCCTGGGAGCTAGCGGCAGCCCAGAGGGACTCTTGTGTTGGAAGGATTGCCTGGCAAGTTGTGGTTGTAGGTCCTCAGCCCCAGAACTGGAGTCATAGCCTAGAGCCCTGGAACCTGGAAGGCACAAATGGCCTGTATTTGGCTGAGAAAGGAGCCTAGATACTGTTTGAGAGAAGGAGAAAGAACTCCCGAACCCAGGCTCCATATTAAAGGGAACGCATGGAGAGCCTTGCTCACAGCCGCCTACCCAGGGCTCAGGGAGTGGGGAACGCTGTGCAGACTGGAGTTGCCAGGGGAGAATGTGGTCTCAGAGGCACAGGGGGAGACACTTTGATGGATGGACACCCTAACCCCTGGGCTGAATCACTCCCCAAATCTAAAGTGAACATTTTTCCTTAAAGCAGCAATACCTGCAAAGGGAAGAAATTACCTCGCCCACCAGAGGCTCTCCTGCTCCAGTCAGAACAAAGAGGTGCTTAGAGGCAGGCAGCAGGTTAGGGACACAGGTAGTAAGTGCTGAGGTCTGAGCTACACTGCCCCTCCCCCAACACTGCTGAGTGCTCGCTGGGGGCAGGTGGGCCAGGGGCGGCTGTGGCAGCACACAGCTGCAGGATCCAGGGCAGTCTGAGCAAGCGCGTGCAGGCCAGCCCTGAAAGACAAAAGCCGCAGCAGCCACTTGTAGGGGGTCAGAGCAAGCACACAAACCTGCCCATGGCTAAGCCCAGGCAACTGCGGAGCCAGTCCAAGCCGGCACATGCGGGCCTGCCTACAGAGGTGGGAGCAGAGGCGGAAACCACGGTAGCCACCGCGGAGGTTCGAGCTCACGTGCAATCCCGCTGGCAGTGTGAGCCCGCCCTTGGAGGCGGAGGGGGTCCCGGAAGACAGCGGAGGCAGTCCGAGCAGCTGCCGTGGGCCGCCCACAGAGGCGGAAACCATGGCAGCTGCTGTGGAGGTCTGAGTTAACACACAATCCCACCCACAGTGTGAACCTGCCCTTGGCGGTGGCTGGGCCTGGGTGACCTTGAGGGTGGTCTGAGTGGGCGTGTGCGGCCCACTAGGGGCAGCAGAAGCCCCAGAAACCACAGAGGTGGCAACAGTGGCAGCAGGGCCAGCGGACAGACCACTCATAGGGAGCATAGAGACTACACCCACTGGACCCCTGAGACCACATCCTCTGAGTGCTGAAAAAGAAGAAAAAAACAAAATAAAAAGTGTGGTTAGAAAGACATCTGAGGCTAAGGGGCAAGCCACATCCAATACCGTACCAAATCACTGAATTACAGTACTGAGCCCAACAAGTAGCCAGCAATAAGAGGCAGCAGAAAGCAGATCTCAAGGGAACTTGAACTTTTAAAGAAACTTTCCCCAGGCGAAGAGTAGATAAAAGCTAGGCTAGGATTGCAGCTGATATTTACCTGGGCCCAGTGTAGCCACAAGATCTGGATCGCCTGTAGCTCCAAAAAATAAGAGCCAGTCATAGGCAATGACCCCCACTGATCTTCACCAGGCTCTTGCCAGGGAGGTCCAGGACAGGCACATCCAACAGCCAGGACCTAACAAACCTTATTAGAGTGGTATCTTAAGGAAGGGCTCCTCACACTTGACCTAGCTAAGACATCGAAAATGCCAACACAAACAGCAAAAAGAATAGTGATAGCAGATAAGTAGCCCATAGCAGATTACAAACAACAGTTGATGCCAACCGAAGAAGACCTAGAAACAACACAACTGTAAATTGGAGGCAGACAATACCAACCCTAGACTCAGCTAGCTACACAAACAACACACCCAAAGGAAGAGTGTATATACAGACAAAATGAGAAAACAAAGAAATGTAATCCAAATGAATCAATAAAAGAAATCTTCAAAACTGAACTGAGTGAGATGAAAATAATCAAATACCAGATGCAGAGTTTATAATAATGATTGTTAGGGTGCTCAAAGATTTTAGAGCAACAATGGATGGACATAATGAACACCTAAATAAAGAGATAACAAGCATAAAAAAGAACACTGAAATCATAAAAAAGAACCAGACAGAAATGACAAACTATCAAAAATGAAGACTACACTAGAAGAAATTAAAAGCAGGCTGGATAAAGCAGAGGATCGAATCAGTGACTCAGAGGACAAGATAAGTGAAAGCACAGAAGCAGAACAGCAAAAAGGAAAAAGGATCAAAAAGTCTAAGGAAACTCTAAGAGAGCTCTATGACAACATGAGGAGAAACAATATCTGCATAATAGGGGTTCCTGAAGAAGAGAAAGAACAAGGAATAGAGAACCTGATTGAAGAAATTATAGCTGATTCCCTAAATTGATGCAGAAAAGAGTCACACAGGTTCAAGAAGCAGAGAGAACCCCATTAAGAAAGAACCCAAAGATGCAGCAAAAGCAGTGATAAGAGGGAAGTTCATATCACTTCAGGCATATATGAACAAACAAGAGAGAGCCCAAGTGAACCACTTAACTTCCCACCTTAAGGAACTAGAAAAAGAAGAACAAAGACAACCCAAAACCAGCCGAAGAAAGGAGATAATAAAAATCAGAGCAGAAATAAATGAATTAGAGAACAGAAAAACTATAGAAAAAATTAATAGAACAAGGAGCTGGTTCTTTGAAAAGATCAACAAAATTGACAAACCCTTGGCAAGACTTACCAAGGAAAAAAGAGAAAGAACTCATATAAACAAAATCCAAAATGAAAGAGGAGAAATCACCACGGACACCGTAGATATACAAAGAATTATTGTAGAATACTATGAAAAACTTTATGCCACTAAATTCAACAACCTAGAAGAAATGGATAAATTCCTAGAAAAATACAACCTTCCTAGACTGAGTCAAGAAGAAGCAGAAAGCCTAAACAGACCTATCAGTAGAGAAGAAATAGAAAAAACCATTAAAAACCTCCCCAAAAATAAAAGTCCAGGCCCTGACGGCTATACCAGCGAATTTTATCAAACATTCAAAGAAGACTTGGTTCCTATTCTACTCAAAGTCTTCCAAAAAATTGAAGAAGAAGCAATACTTCCAAACACATTTTATGAGGCCAACATAACCCTCATACCAAAACCAGGCAAGGATGGCACAAAAAAAGAAAACTACAGACCAATATCTCTAATGAATACAGATGCTAAAATACTAAACAAAATACTAGCAAATCGAATACAACAACATATTAAAAAAATAATACATCATGATCAAGTGGGATTCATCCCAGAATCTCAAGGATGGTTCAACATACGTAAAACGGTTAATGTAATACACCATATCAACAAAACAAAGAAAAAAAACCACATGATCTTATCAATAGACGCAGAAAAGGCTTTCGATAAAATACAACACAATTTTATCTTTAAGACTCTCAACAAAATGGGTATTGAAGGAAAATATCTCAACATGATAAAGGCCATATATGATAAACCATCAGCTAACATCATATTAAATGGCACTAAACTGAAGGCTTTCCCCCTTAAATCAGGAACAAGACAGGGTTGTCCACTCTCTCCACTCTTATTTAATGTGGTACTAGAGGTTCTAGCCAGAGCAATCAGACAAGACAAAGAAATAAAAGGCATCCATATCGGAAAAGAAGAAGTAAAGGTATCACTTTTTGCAGATGATATGATACTATACATCGAAAACCCCAAAGAATCCACAAAAAGATTACTAGAAACAATAAGCCAATACAGTAAGGTCGCAGGATACAAAATTAACATACAGAAGTCAATAGCCTTTCTATATGCCAACAATGAAACAACTGAGAAGGAACTCAAAAGAATAATCCCCTTCACGATTGCAACAAAAAAAATAAAATACTTAGGAATAAACATAACAAAGAATGTAAAGGACTTATATAATGAAAACTATAAACCATTGTTAAGGGAAATCGAAAAAGATATAATGAGATGGAAGAATATACCTTGTTCTTGGCTAGGAAGATAAATATAATCAAGATGGCTATATTACCCAAAGCAATATACAAATTTAATGCAATTCCCATCAAACTTCCAATGACATTTTTTAAAGATATAGAGCAAAAAATCATCAGATTTATATGGAACTATAAAAAACCCCGAATAGCCAAAGCAATCCTAAAGAAAAAGAATGAAGCTGGGGGCATTTCAATACCTGACTTCAAACTCTATTATAGGGCCACGACAATCAAAACAGCATGGTATTGGCAGAAAAATAGACAATCAGACCAATGGAACAGAATAGAAAGTCCAGAAATAAAACCACATATATATAGTCAAATAATTTTTGATAAAGGGGCCAACAACACACAATGGAGAAAAGAAAGCCTCTTCAATAAATGGTGCTGGGAAAACTGGAAAGCCACATGCAAAAGAATGAAACTGGACTACAGTCTCTCCCCCTGTACAAAAATTAACTCAAAATGGATCAAAGATCTAAACATAAGACCTGAAACAATTAAGTACATAGAAGAAGACATAGGTACTCAACTCAGGGACCTGGGTTTTAAAGAACATTTTATGAATTTGACTCCAATGGCAAGAGAAGTGAAGGCAAAAATTAATGAATGGGACTACATCAGACTAAGAAGTTTTTGCTCAGCAAGAGAAACTGATAACAAAATAAACAGAAAGCCAACTAAATGGGAAATGATTTTTTCAAACGACAGCTCTGATAAGGGCCTAATATCCAAAATATATAAAGAACTCATAAAACTCAACAACAAACAAACAAACAATCCAATAAAAAAATGGGAAGAGGATATGAATAGACACTTCTCCCAGGAAGAAATACAAATGGCCAACAGATATATGAAAAGATGCTCATCTTCTTTAGCTATTAGAGAAATGCAAATCAAAACGGCAATGAGATACCACCTCACACCTGTTCGATTAGCTGTTACTAGCAAGTCAGGTAACAGCAAATGTTGGAGAGGCTGTGGAGAAAAAGGAACCCTCATACACTGTTGGTGGGAATGTAAAGTAGTACAACCATTATGGAAGAAAGTATGGTGGTTCCTCAAAAAACTGCAAATAGAACTACCTTATGACCCAGCAATCCCTCTACTGGGTATATATCCCAAAAACTCAGAAACATTGATACGTAAAGACACATGCAGCCCCATGTTTATTGCAGCATTGTTCACAGTGGCCAGGACATGGAAACAACCAAAAAGCCCATCAATAGATGACTGGATAAAGAAGATGTGGCACATATACACTATGGAATACTACTCAGCCATAAGAAATGATGACATCGGAACATTTACAGCAAAATGGTGGGATCTTGATAACATGATACGAAGCGAAATAAGTAAATCAGAAAAAAACAGGAACTGTATTATTCCATACGTAGGTGGGACATAATAGTGAAACTAAGAGACATTGATAAGAGTGTGGTGGTTACGGGGGGGAGGGGGGAATGGGAGAGGGAGAGGGGGTGGGGAGGGGCACAAAGAAAACAAGATAGAAGGTGACAGAGGACAATCTGACTTTGGGTGGTGGGTATGCAACATAATTGAACGACAAGATAACCTGAACTTGTTATCTTTGAATATATGTATCCTGATTTATTGATGTCACCCCATTAAAAAAATAAAATTATTATTTAAAAAAAAGAAAGAACCCAAAGAGACCCACACCAAGATACATCATAATCAAAATACCAAAGCTAAGAGATAAAGAAAGAATACTAAAAGCTACAAGAGAAAAACAAGCAAGCACCTACAAGGGAGCCCTCGTACAACCAAGCCTTCTTTATCCAGCAAGGCTATCATTTAAAATAGGAGAAATAAAAAGCTTCCCAGACAAAAAAACTCAAGGAATTCATCACAACCAAACCAATGCTATAAGAAATGTTAAGGGGCCTGCTGTGGATAGAACAAAGAGGGCAAAAAAGAAATCTAGTAAAAGAGGAATATAGATTTAAAGGAAAAAATGGCAATAAACAACTACATATCAATAATAACCTTAAATGTAAATGGATTAAATGCTCCAATAAAAAGACATAGGGTGGCTACGTGGACAAGAAAACAGGACCACATACATTTGCTGTCTACAGGAGACCACCTCAAAACAAAAGATACACATAGACTGAAAGTAAAAGGATGGAAAAAATTATTTCATGCTAATGGAAATGAAAAAAAAGCTGGGGTAGTAATACTTATATCTGACAAAAAAGATTTAAAACAAAGACTATAATAAGGAATAAAGAAGGTCACTACATAATGATAACGGGAACAATCCAACAGGAAGGGATATCCATTATAAATATCTATGTACCTAATATAAGAGCACCTAAATATATAAAACAGACTTTGATGGATATAAAGGGCAAGATCAACTACAATAGTATAATAGTAGGGGATTTCAGTACCCCACTAACATCACTAGATAGATCCTCAAGAAAGAAAATAAACAAAAAAACAGGAGAATTAAGGGACACACTAGATCAACTGGATTTAATACATATCTTCAGAACCTTTCACCCTAAAGCAGCAGAATATACATTCTTTTCAAGTGTTCATGGTACAATTCTCTAGGATAGACCACATATTAGGGCATAAAATGAGTCTCAACAAATTTAAAACGATTGAAATCATTTCAAGTATCTTCTCTGACCACAATGGCATGAAACTAGAAATCAACTGCAATAGAAAAACTGAAAAACACTCAAACACTTAGAAACTAAACAGCATGTTATTAAGTAATGAATCGGTCAACAATGAGATCAAGGAAGAAATAAAAAACTTTCTTGAAACAAATGAAAATGAGCATACAACAACTCAAAATTTATGGGACACAGCAGAAGCAGTCCTGAGAGGGAAGTTCATAGCATTACAGGCATACCTTAAGAAGCTAGAAAAAGCTCAAATAAACAACTTAACCCAGCAACTAAAAGAACTAGAAAAAGAACAGCAAGTAAAGCCCAGAGGAAGTAGAAGGAAGGAAATAATAAAGATCAGAGTGGAAATAAATACATAGAGACTAAAAAAACAATAAAGAGGATCAATGAAACCAAGAGCTGATTCTTTGAAAAGATAAACAAGATCAATGAACCCTTAGCCATACTCACCAAGAAAAAAAGAGAGGGCTCAAATAAATAAAATTAGACATGAGAGTAGAGAAGTAACAACTGACACAAGAGAAATACAAAGGATTGTAAGAAAATACTATGAAGGACTGTGTGCCAAAAAATTAGACAACCTAGGTGAAATGGACAAATTCCTTGAAAAATATAATCTTTCAAAATCAATCTCGAAGAATCAGAAAACCCATATAGACCAATTACAACAAACGAGATCAAAACAGTTATCAAAAAACTCCCAACAAACAAAAACCCTGGGCCAGATGGCTTCATAGGTGAATTTTATCAAACATTCAAAGAAGAATTAACTCCTATCCTTCTCAAGCTATTTCAAAAAATTCTGGAGGAGGGAAAACTTCCAAGCTCCTTTTATGAGGCGAGCATAATTCTGATTCCAAAACCAGGCAAAGACAACACAAAGAAAGAAAACTATAGGCCAATATCCCTGATGAATTTAGATGCTAAAATTCTCAACAAAATATTAGCAAACCGGATCCAACAATACATAAAAAAAATCATACATCATGATCAAGTGGGATTTATTCTGGGGAGGCAAGGCTGGTACAATATCTGCATATCAATCAATGTGATTCATCACATAAACAAAAGGAAGGAGAAGAACCACATGATAATATCAATAGATGCAGAGAAAGCATTTGATAAAATCCAGCACCCATTTATGATCAAAACTCTCAGCAAAGTGGGAATACAGGGAACATACCTCAACATGATAAAGGCCATCTATGACAGACCCACAGCCAATATCATACTCAATGTGCAAAAGTTAAAAGCAATTCCCTTAAGATCAGGAACAAGGCAGGGGTGCCCCCTTTCACCACTCTTATTCAACATCGTTCTGGAAGTCCTAGCCACAGCAATCAGACAAGAAGAAGAAATAAAAGGCATCCAAATTGGAAAATAAGAAGTAAAACTATCATTATTTGCTGATGATATAATACTGTACATAGAAAACCCCAAAGTCTCAGCCAAAAAACTACTAGACCTGATAAATGAATTCAGCAAGGTGACAGGATATAAAATTAATACTCAGAAATCAGAGGCATTTTTATACACCAACAATGATCTGTCTGAAAGAGAAATTAAGAAAACAATCCCCTTCCCTATTGCAACAAAAAACAAATAATGTACCTAGGAATAAATTTAACCAAAGAGGTTAAAGACTTGTACTCGGAAAATTATAAAACATTGATAAAAGAAATCAAGGAAGATACAAACAAGTGGAAGCATATACCGTGCTCATGATTAGGAAGAATAAACATCATTAAAATGTCCATATTACCCAAAGCAATTTATAAATTCAATGCAATTCCTATTAAAATACCAATGACATGCTTCAAAGATATAGAACAAATATTCCAAAAATTCATATGGAACCAAAAAAAGAACACAAATAGCCTCAGCAATCTTGAAAAAGAAGAATAAAGTGGGTGGTATCATACTTCCTATATCAAGTTATACTACAAGGCTATTATACTCAAAACAGTTTGGTACTAGCATAAGAACAGGCATACAGATCAATGGAACAGAACAGAGAACCCAGATATAAACCTGCACCTTTATGGACAATTGATATTTGACAAAGGAGGTAATAGCATACAATGGAGTAAAGACAGTCTCTTTAACAAATGGTGTTGGGAAAATTAGATAACTACCTTCAAAAAAATGAAACTAGACCACCAACTTACACCATTCACAAAAATAAACTCAAAATGGACAAAAGACTTAAATGTAAGATATGAAATCATAAGCATCCTAGAGGAAAACATAGGCAGTAAGCTCTCCAACATCACTTGCAGCAATGTATTTGCTGATTTATCTCCACCGGCAAGGGAAATAAAAGACAGGATAAACAACTGGGACTATATCAAACTAAAAAGTTTTGCACATCTAAAGACAATATGAACAAAATAAAAAGACAAACTACACAATGGGAGAACATATTCGACAATAAATCTGATAAAGGGTTAATAACCAAAATGTATAAAGAACTTGTAAAACTCAACACCAGGAAAATAAACAATCCAATCAAAAAATGGGCAAAAGAAATGAATAGACACTTCTCCAAAGAGGACATACAGATGGCCAACAGGCATATGAAAAAATGTTCAACATCACTAATCATTAGAGAAATGCAAATTAAAACCACAATGAGATATTATCTCACACCAGTCAGAATGGCGCTTATTAACAAAACAACACATAATAAGTGCTGGTGAGGATGTGGAGAAAAGGGAACCCTCCTTTCGTTGCTGGTGGGAATGCAGACTGGTGCAGCCACTGTGGAAAGCAGTACAGAAATTCCTCAAAAAATTAAAAATGGAACTGCCTTTTGACCCAGCCATCCCATTTTTGGGAATATATCCCAAGAACACCACATCAATAATCTAAAAGGAGAAATGCACCACCATGTTTATGGCAGCATTGTTTACAATAGCCAAGATATGCAAATAGCCCAAGTGTCCATCAGTGGACGAGTGGATTAAAAAGCAGTGGTACATATACACAATGGAATACTATGGGACCATGAAAAAGAAGAAAATCTTACTTTTTGCAACAACATGGATGGACCTGGAAACTATTATGTTATGTGAAATAAGCCAGGCAGAGAAAGAAAAATACCATATGACCTCATTCATTTGAGGAATCCAATGAACAATATGAACTGAGGAACGGAATAGACGGAATCAGAGGGTCCAGAGGGAAAGCGGACAGAGGACAGGGGAAGATAGGATGGGATGAGAGCAGAAAAGAAAAACTAGGGGGAGGGCGTTGCAGGGAGGATGGTAAGGGGGATGAGGTGGGGAACACGGGGGATGGAGGAGGTATTCAAGGGGACACTAGAATCTATGTAAACCCAATAAATTAAAATAAAATAAAATTTAAAAAAAGAAATACAGTAATATGCTTAAAGTACATCTTAATACTAGAAAGATTGGATCAGGAGAGATTTAAACAGGGAGTCTAGTTAATGAGATATTGGAACAATTCATGAGAAATTGAAAGAGACTGGACCAGAGCAGTGGCAATAGGGACAGCAAGGAGTGGAGGATCAAGGAGGATAGTATTTCTATGAGTTTTTGGAAGCATCACAAATGGATTTATTTGATAACTAATTTGGTAACATGGAGTACAGAAAAAGTGAGTCAAAGATAACTGTAGTGTCTTGAGTTCCAATGAGTAGAAGTAAGGGGATGGGGGTCTCAGGGAATTAGCCAGCTTTCTTGGGCATGCAGAGCACACTGTGTACATTTCTCTATTCTCAGCACTCTTCACATTGTACCCTAACTACTTGTTTATGGATCTCTCTCACCCATTAATTCTGAACTCCTTATGCCTTGTGATCTTTATAGGCCCAGCACCCAGAACAGTGACCCAAATTTAGTTAAGTCTTCCAAAGGCATTCCTTTGGAATAAACTTTAAACATATCATAATAGAATTCCTCACTGAATGGCTAAATATGGCTGTTTAGTAGACAATTGGAAATACACAGTAGACATCTTAGAGTGGTATCAGGACTGTAAAAGTAGATTTAGATTATCAGAAAGAAACAATGAAACGAAAACAGGTTAGTTCTTTGGATGAGAATGAGAGAGACAGCAAACTGAGTAGAAAGAGCTGAGGGTTAAAGAAAACAATAGAGGGCAAAAGGAAGAGATCTTTATTTACAGGAATGGCTGATTAATAACGTCAAATGATAAAGATTGAGCAAAATTTTAATGGTTTATAACAGCAATTTTCAATGTTTTCCATCTCATGGCACACATAAACTAATTACTAAAATTCTGCGGCACATCAAAAAGTATATTTTTTGCCCATCTGACAAAAAAATAAGTATAACTTTGATTTATTCACACTGAAGAGCTATTGTAGTATTGGCTGTTGTCATTTCCTTATTTGACAATCTAAGAGAAAGAGGTCAGTGCCCCTGACTAAATAGTCCGGTATTGCATGTTTTAAAAATTCTTGCAGCACACTGGTTGAAAATCGTTGGTCTGTAAGAATCCAAAGGAAATTTATGTTGTCTTATTACCCATTTTTGAATTGCTATTGTGTAATATTATATTTAAAGAGGTAGGAGAGAGGCCATATTAATTAGAAAGTTTATTGCTAGGCATTAGCTTTATCTTCTCTTTTAATAAATGTGTGTGTACTCCTCAAGGGAAAGGAACACATTTCCATAACTAATTATTTAAGATGAAAAATAATTAATACATTAAAATGAACTAATCATAAGCTATACCATTTCAAACCACCCTCATTTAATCACCCAATGTGGAATAATCATTAACTTAAACTTACTTGAAATTTACTATTGTAACTTTCATAGTAACTACTATAGTGCAATGTCACATGTTCTCCATTGAAGATCTCTGATTCTAATCTCTTACCATTTCTTGTACATTTTCCCCTTTAGAAAGGATTGTATGTTTTGGGTGGCTTTTGAAGTTATTTGTTTGGGAGAAATTAAGTAGAGTGCCTGTTTACCTTTTATTTGTATTTAAAATATTTAAATGTACTCATTACCCATCCCTTATTAATGTTTTTAATCATGAAAACTGACTGCAAACATTCTTTTCTATATTATTTTGGTAAAACAATAGTTCTGTTGCCATTGTTCTTATTCATGAAATACCTGATCTCCTTAAAGAGCTATGATCTAAGACCACTAAAAAAAAAAGAAGCAAAATTATTAGCATTATAAGTACGTTATTCTTATAATGTATTGCAAGAATAAACAATAGAGGGCTTTATTAGGTAAAATAGCACATACTCACCTAGTTGCATCTTATAACATAATAAATGCATTATAAGAAATGAGCTCTATCTATGCATTCTGGAGTACACATTTATCTTCAAATGCAGAATAATTACCTTAGAACAATTATCTTTTTAAAATCTATTCTGACCTTGGCCATTGGCTCAGTAGATAGAGCGTTGGCTCGGTGTGTGGACATCTGGGTTTAACCCCCAGTCAGGGGGGCACACATGAGAAGTGACCATCTGCTTCTCTTCCCTTCCCTCTCTCCCTTCTCTCTTTCTTCCCCTCTTGAAGACAGTGGCTCAGTTAATTCAAGCATCAGCCCCAGGTGGGGGTTGCCAGGTGAATTGTAGTTGGGGCACATGTGAGAGTCTGTCTCTCTATCTCCCCTCCTCTCACTTAAAAAAAGTCTATTTTGCATTAAAAGTAGAATAACATATTAATACCTATAGTTGAAAAATTTAAACACTTAGTACATGAAGTAAAATCTACCTATACCCACCAAAGGAATAATGTCACATGGAGGATGGTGGTGAGAAATTTACACATACACACAAAAACCACAAAGAAACAACATATAAATAAAAGCAGTGAAGAGGATATATTGAGGAGCTCTAAGCCACATCTAAAAATTGATCCACAGGTAATGAAGACAGAAAGAAGGAAAAGCTATATTTGAAGAAGTGATCATCTGCAAATTTCCAGAATTCAGAAGTCAGCAGCCTTCACATTTAAAATGTACCTTAAGTGGCTGCAGGATATGGGTTTGTCCTAGCCCCCTGTGGTCACCGGCCAATAAACTCCTCAAAAATTAAAAAATAAATAAATAAAATAAAATGTACCTTAAGTAATGAACAGGATAAATAAACATAAAATCACATCAAGCCACATTATAATGAATCTGTAGAGAATAAAGAAGTATTAAAGCACCTACATAGAAAAGATAGATTCATTAAAAAGGAAAGACAATTTAAAGGTACAGCAGTTGTCTCAACAGAAACAACAAATGCCAGAATATAATGGTGTTGGGGAGAAATAATGATCAATTTAGAATTTTATTCTCAGTTATACTAACATTCAAGAAAGCAAAACTACAGATGCTCACCACACAACCAGAAAATGACAGGCTGAACTTAAAATTTATATAGAAGAATATGAGATCAAGAATAGATGATGCTTTTCTGAAAGACATAGTGGCAAGAGTCTTATTTTAACAGATACCAGCAATTACACTGTTCACAAAAATTAAGGGATATTTTATAGCTTCATATTCATTGGGAAATATCCCCTAATTTTTGTGAGCAGTATATTATAAAGCCATATTAACCAACCCAGTGTGGTATTTGCACAAGATCATGGGAATAGAATAGAAAGTCCTAAAACAGACCTATACTGGAGACTTGCTGTACAGAGACAAGTATTCTAAATCAGTGGGAAATCATAGATGGTTAAATTGTGTGGAGCAATTGGTAATTTATATGAAAAATAAAATTTACTATCTACTTCACATGACAAGAAAAATGCAGAAAGGTTGAAAACCTAGATGTGAGAGAGGGTAAGCAAAAACATTAAACTTTATGATAAAAATATAGGAGGGTGTGGTAATGAAAAAATTATTAACCAAAAAGCCCGAACTAGAAAAGAAGATGTTAATAAATTTCTCTACATTGAAACTTTTAAATGTCCTATTCAACAAAAGATACTACAAACTAAATTCAAAAATATGACACAGATGAGACTAGATAATTTATGGGGCATACCTTTGATATGTAGTCACAATATATACAAAAGGGCCTGACCAGGCGGTGGCGCAGTGGATAGAGCGTCAGACTGGGATGCAGACGACCCAGGTTCAAGACCCCGAGGTCGCCAGCTTGAGCGCAGGCTCATCTGGTTTGAGCAAAGCTCACCAGCTTGGACCCAAGGTCTCTGGCTAGAGCAAGGGGTTACTCGGTCTGCTGAAGGCCCATGATCAAAGCACATATGAGAAAGCAATCAATGAACAACTAAGGTGTCACAAAACTGATGATTGGTGCTTCTCACTCCTGTCTGTCTGTCCTTGTAAAAAAAAAAATACACACACACACACACACACACACACACACACACACAAGGTTTCATAACCCAAACATATCCAAAATGTAATGAACTCTTATAAATAAATTTTAAAAAGATAAATAACTCGACAGAGAAGTAAACAAGAATAGAAATAGACATTTTGCAGAAGACTAGACACAACCAAAGATTAACTCAAATGGCCTCATGAAAACATATTCAGCCTCAACTAGTACCCCCAGAAATGTAAAGACAATAATGAGACACCATTTAATTTTTTTATTATATTTACAAAAAGAACTTATAAAGTTTGATAATCACAGGTGTTGGCAAAGATGCGGAGTTAACAAGAAATCGTTAGGTTATAAACTGGTTAAGCCAAGTGGAAGTGCCATCTGGCAATATCTAATAAAGATGAGGATTTACATGCCCTATGACATAGCTTTGTCACATGGGGATATATTTAGAGTAGCATTTCTAGTACTGGACTTATTTGCATTTGGGATGAGATATCCTTTATGTGTTATCATCAACACTATGAAGGACATTGAGCATCTCTGGCCCCCAGCACTAAAGCTGGTGGTACTCCTCCCAGTAATTTGACAACCCAAATGTTCCAATACATTTCCAAGCACCTTCTGCGGTGGGAGGGGTATAGTGTCCCACCCAAGGTGAGAATCACTGCTTCATAGAAACTTTTTCACATGCAAAAGGAAACATTTACAAGACTGTTTTTTATCAGCATTGTTTATAATGGTAAAATCTGAAGAATAAATGACAATAAAAGAATGGATAGAAAATGTGGTTTATTCATATTAATTAGAACTTGACAGCTACAGGTATCCATATGGACAAATCTCAGAAACATTATGTTACATGAAAAAGCAAGCTGTAAAGTTATGTATCTACTATTTCACTTATTTAAAATTTATAAACTTCCTAAGAGACCTGTATATCGTTTAGGTGTATGTACACATGTGAGATGCATGTAGGTTTAAAATACAAAAACATGCATTAAATGATGTATGCCAGGTACTAGTGGAGAGGGAAGGGGAGATGAATGAGATCATAGAAGGGTACACAGAAGGCTTTAACAGTATCTGTTTTAAAAAAAGTAAATGAAATATGACAGAATGTTAAGATATTTTCAAAGCTGAGTGCTGAGTGGCTAACAGTTTCCCTCCGCTTCCCTGGTTTCCTTGGCAAGGTATATATTTTCCCATAAACAAGCCTCATGTTTAGCCACACCCCTTTGTTCTCTCAGAAGGGGAGAACTTGCCCCCTCCAAAAACATTTGATTGGTGTATTTGGAGAGGAACTGGCATTCCCAACATAGCCCCACCCTCCTCTTTCTGGGATCTTGTCTGCTGTTAGCTACAAGGTAAGCATTAATGTTTAAACCCAGGGAAAACAAAACTGTCTGTCTGCGTATAGGAGCCTCAGCCTATTGTTGCTCCACACCCAAGCCATCTGTTCCAAACTTATGAGAAATCAGCCACTATTTAGAGCCCTATCTTCCTCTTTGTCTCTCTTCTTTGATTTTTAGAATTTGGGAGGGAAGATGTGTTTGTAGTACTGCACGAGCTAGGCCATATCCTCTGACAGAGACTTTATTGATCATACAGCAGATTTTATTTCCATTTGCCTAATTTCTTTATCTCTCTCAACTGACTCAGTACTTGTATAGGGGGGATGAGGGGTATAATTTAATGGTCCCTCAAACTTCAACATAGGCACAAAAATGTTTGTTAGATTATTCTGTATACTTTTTCATAATGAAAATATTTTAAGTATGCATATATATCAAGGTTTTAAACAATTGTGGAGACATAGAGGTATGTGTATACACACCACACTGACTCATATACACATGCCGCTAAATAGTTGGCTTTTTCAGATTTCCCACAATAATTTAAAATCAAGTAATAATAGTTCATGATTTGGGAGAACCTGGCTGAACAAGTACCATATTTAAAGCAAAGTCAGAAATTCTATGCTGCAGAAATAAGCAACGTCTGTTCTTCTGCCCACATGAGTCAAATAAAAAGAACACTGGTAGCAAAAGCATTCTTGTTTTGAGCTAACAAAGAATATCTTTGTATCATCCCTAGAGGAATATTATAAAGAATATGGAAGATGGGTTTCATAGGTGAACATTTTAGTTTTTTACGTATCTGAATCATGGAGTGTAAGAAATTAGTAAAACAGGTATCAAAGAGATGCCTGGTTAATATAACATTATGCTGGTTAAGTTCACCAAATTTGTGATTCCTTTAAGTTTCCTAACTCCTTCCCTTCAATTCTCCTACTTTGTTGTTTTCCTTTTGACCTCATTACTGTACTTTCAGGACAAGGGCTTGCCCTGCAGAAAAGAAAAGGCTTAGCTGAAATTAGAATGTTTAATCAAAGCTTTTCTAGACAGCATGAGCCATCAGCAAACATTGAACTGGGCAAAATGAAATGCCATTCAAATGGAAACAGCTAGAGCTTGCAGATTTCCCCAACAAAGAACATGATGCCGACACTTACTCCCCCCATCTCTTCACCACATACTTTTTTCCAGTGTTAGATATGAATGAAATTTGGGTTGTTGGCAGAAGGGGATTGTGAGGGATGGGGGCCGAGTAGGGAAAAGTCACACAACATTGCTTCCTGGTTGCTGCACAGAATGCAAGTCATTATTTTTCAGTGACAGTATCCAGAGATAATTTGAATTTGTAGAGGTACTGCTCTCTGCTTCTATTTTATTTTGGGGGGGATGATTTTCAGTTCCTAGAAATTGGCTCATACTTCAGTCCGCAGACATGTCCCAGTGTGTCATTTTTTTTTAACCACTATGGGAGAAACAAAATGTGCATCTGACTTTGGAAAGGAGGTTAGAGAAGAAAAAGCATATGTCAGAAGGGCTTAATATCCAGATGAAAAAAATGAGCATAAACTTGTTTCTTCACAGCAGGCTGGTGTGTTGTGTCATATTTTCAGTACTGTGTATTAAGTATAACTCATGGATATGCATTTTAGCAATTAAAAATGCTTAGCTATGATCAATTAAGCTGGTCCAATTATATTGCTTCTAGAATGGACTACTTTCAAATAATTTCCCAAATTTTATAGCTACCATTTAGAATACAAGAATACAGAAATACAAGAATACAGTATAAGAGATGTCAGATTATTTGAATAGTAACCCACTGATTCTTTCAGAGCTGGATTTAGAGGTTTAAATTCATATTCTTACTCTTGGACTGTAATGTCTAAATGATCATTAAAATAAAAGAAAACCTTTACTCTTAAAAATATTGGATATTCTATTTTTGAGGGTATTTGGTTTCTTCTTGTTCTTAAATGAACATAAACTCACGTTTGCTTATTTCTCAAATATATTTCATACTTAACTATCTTTATCAAGTATAGCAGGAAATGAGTTTATCTAAAAAATAATGTAGGCCCTGGCCGGTTGGCTCAGCGGTAGAGCGTCGGCCTGGCGTGCGGGGGACCCGGGTTCGATTCCCGGCCAGGGCACATAGGAGAAGCGCCCATTTGCTTCTCCACCCCCACCCCCCCTCCTTCCTCTCTGTCTCTCTCTTCCCCTCCCGCAGCCAAGGCTCTATTGGAGCAAAGATGGCCCGGGCGCTGGGGATGGCTCCTTGGCCTCTGCCCCAGGCGCTGGAGTGGCTCTGGTCGCGGCACAGCGACACCCTGGAGGGGCAGAGCATCGCCCCCTGGTGGGCAGAGTGGCGCCCCTGGTGGGTGTGCCAGGTGGATCCCGGTCAGGCGCATGCGGGAGTCTGTCTGACTGTCTCTCCCCGTTTCCAGCTTCAGAAAAATACAAAAAAAAAAATAATAATAATGTAATGAATGTACTAGATATAGAGCTATGTTCAGGATCTGAGGACTCAAGAAGGAATGGTGAGGTACTCAGAGACTAGTTACAATGGAAGTCATTGCCACCCACCTCTGAGCCTCAAGGGACAAAAGGAAGAATGGAGTTTACAGAGAAGAAGGGTTGTTGTTAGATGGGAACTTAAGTTATGAATGACCTGGCCCCTGACAGTACCAAAACAAGGCAAACAAGGATGAAGTGGGAAGAATAAATACCTGGATCTCCTCCTATCCTTTCATCTCCTGCTGGTGCCTCCAATGCACAAGAAAGTCCAGATGATGGAGCCAACAAAGGTCAGCCTCTCAGACATGGAGCTGGAGAAGAACAAAGAATGAAGCTGGCAGAAACCAGAATAACCAGCACACTGTCCATACGCAGTCACATCTATCCATTCATATATTCACATGTTAGTTCAAACCAGAGATCATCTTTGATATTATATAAGAATGTAATCACTGTAAAGCCCTTTTTTTTTTTTTCTCATTCATTCTAAACAAACACTACATGTCAGCCACACAGTAATATCCCATCATCATACATTCTGGCCTCCAGCTACTCTTCCAACATCACTTCTACTAACAATTTTGAACTTTATTCTCTAAATTAATCGTTGAAGTTTTTAAAAGAGATTTAGGGTTGTTTGGGAAAATAAATCTGGAAAGAGTTGGAAGATGAACTTCTGTGGAAAGACACTAGTGGCAGGGAGGCTATAGCTGACACTTAGGAGAGAGAGATGATGAATTCCAAAACTAAAGTGGGGTCAGACAGGACGGATGGGTTCAGGAGTTGCTGTTGAAATAGAGTTTATAGAATTTGGTGACAAAATTTGAAGTGATGAGGAAAGGAGAGGGAAAAGTCAAGTAGGAAGCTGATGCTTCCAATTTCGGATTTAGAGCATTCATCAAGATAAAGTAAATATAGAGAAGCAGGTTTTGGTGAGAGAAGATAATGAATTTGGTGATAGATATGTTAAACTTGAGATGCTTGAAGGAACTCTCTGAAAGACAGATTCAGTGGAGAGAATTCTCTGGTCACAATGGCTCTGTGGGTTCATATTTTGAGCAATTGCCCCACCTCCACTCTATACAAAAGCAACAACTACATATAAAAAGAAGGCAAGAGATATGTTTGCATTTATGAATGAGATAAATATTTCTTAGGCCAACAAATGAAACAAAAACCCAAATTAGTGAGTGGCGAGAAGGGCTGCACCCATGGATGTGCTGGCAGTGGAACTGTGCTTCTTGTATGGTGCTAGCCATCGTTGTTGGGTTCCTTGGGTGGAGGAGTCTGCTTCTTCATCTGTTTCTCTTTCTGCCTCTATCCCTGCTGAAAGAGCTGTGGGGTCTTCAGCATCACCCTGACACTGAAGTCATGCCCAGCCAGGTAGCCATTTCGGTAGCTGGAGTTGCTGGGTCGTCCTTGGCACTCTGGGAGCCTTTCCTAGAGGAGTAGTTCTGCTCCCAAAAATCCTGAACAACAGAGCTGGTATTCTTCTGCATTTCTGAGCCAGAAATAGATAAATGGATAATCCCCTTATTCATTTATTGGCTATGTGACCTTGGACAAGTTACTTAATCTATGATAAACCAGTTTTTTGTTTTGGTTGTTGTTGTTGTTGTTGTTGTGTGTGTGTGTGTGTGTGTGTGTGACAGAGACAGAGAGAGAGACAGAGAAAGGGACAGATGGAACAGACAGGAAGGGAGAGAGATGAGAAGCATCAATTCTTCATTGCAGTTCTTTTAGTCTCCTTAGTTGTTCATTGATTGCTTTCTCATATGTGCCTTGACTGGGGGACTACAGTGAAGTGAGTGACCCTTTGCTCAAGATAGCAACCTTGGGCTCAAGCCAGCAATCTTGGGCTTCAAGCCAGCGACCATAGTGTCATGTCTATGATCCCACGTTCAAGCCAGTGGCCCCCACTCAAGCTGGATGAGCCCACGCTCAAGCCAGTGACCTTGAGGTTTCGAACCCTGGTCCTCCACATCCGAGTCTGACACTCTATCCACTGCACCACTGCCTGGTCAGGCAAGCCAGTTTTCTTAACTCTAAAGTGGGAATACTACTACATACCAGGTACTACCCCTGACATGTAGGAGGTTTTCCACTAGAGCCTGCATCACCATTAGAGCCTGCATCACATTTTTTTAATTTTATCAATGGTAAGTTTTTCTTCTTTTAGGGAGAATTTGATAATTTTTCAACTGGTAAAATCTATTCATAAAGAAATCTTATAACATGGTGAGTGATTAAATTGAGTAATACTATCTAGGATTTTAAAAATGAGGTGTTAAGAGACTTGTTTTTTCATATATCTTGTGTGCTGACACTGGAGCAATTCTGTAAGAGAAATTTCAGAAATGCTTTAGCAGCAATTAGTGCTGGTGGAGACAGTGGATAGCCCTCCAAGGTGACATCTTCCCATGTGGTATGTGAATTCTGACTTCTTGTTCTACAGCATGTATTTCACCATATCGGTATCTGCCCTATCAGCTTATGCATACCCACTCTTTCTTTGTCTTATGAAATATTTTTTCTAATGGATTTTAGTTTAAAGCTGTACCTTTCTCTTTCTAGCCTAGAAAAGCCCCTATACCACTAAACCCAAGAGACAGACATAGAGCAGCTGTGTGCTCCTAGACTCAGATTCGAGAAGTGTGGGTGGAAGAAGGAGAGGTCAGAAAATAGGTTGTTATTTCCATTGCTGGCAATTTAGATTCAGAGGCATTTCATCTGCAGTCCCCTCAAGTGTTGAATTGAATAAAAGTAGTAACAGAAACAGTGGAAAGGCTGGTTGGGGGAGGGACTGTGAACACTTCCAGCTAAACGCAAAGAGACAGGCAGCTTGTAAGCATGCATCCTCAGCTTGGAATAAAAGCCACAAGAAGCCTGAGAGCTAGCCTTTGTTGAAACAAGATGCTGTCGTAATGAAACAAAACACAGACTGAAATCCATGTACACCGGCGAAAGAATAGTGATTATTGAGTACGTGCTGCTCTGACCAGGAGAGGCTGTGTGGACAGCTGGGTGAATGAGAAGAAGAATAAAGCACTGCAGCATTCACATTCTGCCGAACGTGAGTGATTTAGGAATAGACATGGTTCACGTGCACCTTTACTAAGAATGAATGTGTCTATAAAAGATTTACTCCTTATTTTACATTTGAGTCAACCAGCATTCACATTTACATTGAGCTATACACTATGATTACCAATTGTGTACAGGAAGCTGGTTTACAAAGACATGATATCTCAAATTTCACTTTTAAGTGATTTTAAGTCAGTTTTCCTTAGAAAAAAACATACAGGAAGTGGGAAGCATCATAAGGTAGCCCTCAAAGGCTTTTCTAGCAAATAATATACCTAAAGTGTAAGACTGATATAAGCAAATAAATAAAAAATGCTAAAGGAAAACTAGAAATTTTATTGATTGATTTTTAGAGAAAGAAGAAGGGAAAGAGAAAGAGAGAGAGAAGTGTCAATTTGTTGCTCCATTTATTCATGTATTGATTGGTTGCTTCTTGTATGGGCCCTAACCTGGATTGAACCCACAACCTTGGCATATCAGGACAATGCTCTAACCAGGGAAGAAAACTAGAAATTTAAACAGAAAAAGAATTGGATCTTGATTTATTTTTGCTTGTTTGTAATCTTGAGAAAAATTAGGAAAATGAAGAAAAAGATGGAGACATAAATTTATGAAGGACACTTTGATGTGCTTCAAGGATAGTAGCATTTCACAACACTGATCCTTTATTATATCTAATTTAACTTTAAAATATGACTTTTCTTTTTTTTTATTTTTTTTTATTTTTTTAATGGGGTGACATCAATAAATCAGGATACATATATTCAAAGATAACAAGTCCAGGTTATCTTGTCGTTCAATTATGTTGCATACCCATCACACAAAGTCAGATTGTCCTCTGTCACCTTCTATCTTGTTTTCTTTGTGCCCCTCCCCCTCTCCCTCTCCCATTCTCCCCTCCCCCCCGTAACCACCACACTCTTATCAATGTTTCTTAGTTTCACTTTTATGTCCCACCTACATATGGAATAATGCAGTTCCTGGTTTTTTCTAATTTACTTATTTCGCTTCGTATCATGTTATCAAGATCCCACCATTTTGCTGTAAATGTTCCGATGTCATCATTTCTTATGGCTGAGTAGTATTCCATAGTGTATATGTGCCACATCTTCTTTATCCAGTCATCTATTGACGGGCTTTTTGGTTGTTTCCATGTCCTGGCCACTGTGAACAATGCTGCAATAAACATGGGGCTGCATGTGTCTTTATGTATCAATGTTTCTGAGTTTTTGGGGTATATACCCAGTAGAGGGATTGCTGGGTCATAAGGTAGTTCTATTTTCAGTTTTTTGAGGAACCACCATACTTTCTTCCATAATGGTTGTACTACTTTACATTCCCACCAACAGTGTATGAGGGTTCCTTTTTCTCCACAGCCTCTCCAACATTTGCTATTACCTGTCTTGCTAATAATAGCTAATCGAACAGGTGTGAGGTGGTATCTCATTGCCGTTTTGATTTGCATTTCTCTAATAGCTAAAGAAGATGAGCATCTTTTCATATATCTGTTGGCCATTTGTATTAAAATATGACTTTTCATTGATATAATTTCAGAGTCATATAATAGACATCAGTTAAGCTTATTCTATACTTATAGAATTATATGTATATATACATAAAGGTACTGCATTATGTGCTATAAGAGACACAAGAATTGTACAAGACAGGGAACACTATCAAGGTGCTGACAATTTAGTTGAGAAGATAAAACATACATGGTTACAAAAGTAAGCAGTAAATATTTGAATAGGACATCAAAAGCATGGTAAAAGTACAGTTTATTTTATATTTGCTTTATTTTTTAACTGCCTAACACCTAAACTCTTTTCTGATAACTGGCTCATATTGTAGAAAAGACTACACACTCATTTTCCAAATCTCTTTCCAACTGGACTTGACCAATAAGCCATTGTAACTATATTTTTAATTCAGTGAGAGGAGGGGAGGCAGAGATAGACTCCCACAAGCATCCCAACCGGGATCCACCCAGAAAACCCACTAGGGGATGATACTCTGCCCAACCAGGGTATTGCTCCGTTACTCAGCAACTGAGCTTTTCTTAATGCCTGAGGTGGAGGCCATGGAGCTATCTTCAGCACCCAGGGTCAACCCACTCCAATTGAGCCATGGCTGCAGGAGAGGAAGAGAGAGAGAAAGAAGCGAAAGGGGGTGAGGTGGAGAAGCAGGTGGGTGCTTCTGTGTGCCCTGACCTGGAATTTACCCTGGGACATCCACACAACCTGCCGACACTCTACCACTGAGCCAATTGGCAAGGGCCACTATTGTAACTATTACAATATTCTCAGATTTTTGTCTTAATGTTTCAAGTCTAGGTGATACCTAATAAATTCCAGGCTGAGGTTCTTCATCCACTCACACTGCTTTCCTTCTTCTTATGTACACCTTCTCCCCTACCCATAACTTTCATTAGTAATACATCTTAAATTCTTCTGGTGGTTGCCTTTATAATTTTAAATGATGTATTTTTTAAAAGAATCTATTCCTTGATACGTCCTGTGAAAGTATAAAGAAGATTATGAAAATTGCGCATCTACAACTCCTTTCATCACTTCTCTCCATCATCCCACCAAATTTTTGGTAGTTGTATTGTTTTTATTTTGTTGATGTTTATAATATTAATAATCTTTTCTATAACTCTGATTAAGTCATACATGCACTGCACATAGGATGATTCTAAAGCCTCATGATAAAATTACATTTTGATTGTATAGTCACAGTAGAACCATGTAGAATGATTGAACCAGTAGAGAAGGAAGTGTGATCCTAGATCATTGAAACATTGCCATTGGAAGGAGACTATCCCAAATACCACGATCTCTACTCAGGGTCATATAGTTGGATATCACTGCTTTTTTTTTTTTTCTGAATAACCCTTTGTTTTGGGTTCCTTTGTCATTTACTCAAAATAATCTACTTAAGCAATTATATAGGACATAT
This sequence comes from Saccopteryx leptura, assembly GCF_036850995.1. Taxonomy (NCBI): domain Eukaryota; kingdom Metazoa; phylum Chordata; class Mammalia; order Chiroptera; family Emballonuridae; genus Saccopteryx; species Saccopteryx leptura. The sequence goes on from NC_089511.1 coordinate 22,036,912, forward strand.
GGGTGATACACTCTGAGTGCTTACATGTCCAAAAGTTTGATTCTGCAGTCGTGTGTGTGTGTGTGTGTGTGTGTGTGTGTGAATACATTGGTTGATACATTTAAAAACGTGTCCATTTTAATTTTGAAAACTATACTTCAACCAAGTATTTTGTTTTGGGGCTTTTTTTGGATATAAGCCTAAGTTGACTGACTTGCCCTTGGGTCTCATATTTTTATAGGGCTCTTGTATGTACATCATTAAATTTGTTTTACACTCATATTTAATTGATAGTTTGTCTAAAAACAGGGGGGTTTTCTCCTAAAAAACTTTGAAGGCATTGCTTCAAGGTCTACTAACATCCAATGTTGCTAATGAGAGATCAGTCTGCTTTTTGTTCTATTATAAATAAGCTTTTTTTCCTTTAACAAGAAAAAAAGCTATTAGGATTTTCTCTTAACTCTTGAAGTTCTGAAATTTTGCAAGGCTATGTCTAAGTGTGAACCGTTATATCCTTGTTCTCTTTTTGGTATTCAGTAGTCCCGTTCAATTAAAAAACTTTGGGTTTTTTCAGTTCAAAGAAATTTCATTATAGTTCATTATTTTGATGATCATTTACTCTTCTCCATTATGTTTATTTTCTCCTTCTGAAATTTCTATTAAACATATGACAGACCCCCTGGTCCTATCTTAAATGTATTTTAACCTTTATTCCATATTTTCTCTCTTTTTGTCTTTTTGTTCTACATTCTCGGAGATTTCTTTAACTTTCTCTTCCAGTTTACCAGTGTACTATTCAGCTATGTTTATTTTATTAGTCAACTACTGAGTTATTTATTTTTAAAATTATATTTTTAGTTTCTAATAATTCTTTTTTGTTTTATTTTTCCTTATGGTGTCTTGCTTTATTTAATCAATACAGTGGCTTCTCAGATCTATCTAGGAATATGAATTAGAGTTTATACAAAGTTCTTTTCTGTTTTTTTCAAATAGCTCTGCTTTCTACCATGATAAATTCTGTTTGTCTATTTGGAACTTTCTCCTTCATTTTGTTGATTTCTTCAAACAGCTAAAGTTCCTTTATGGTACATGCATCATTACGAATCAGGATCATGGTTTCCTCTGTGACTTGTTTATGGTGTATGTTTGCTCAGTAGGCCTTGCCAATGCAAAGAAGGGCTTATTTCGAATTCCACACAGCTTGAGTTAAACATGTTTGTAAAGAGGCACTGCAGGCCAGTAGAGAAAGTAGTCAGAAATGCAAAATGCAAGCCCACCCAGAGTCCAGTTAGGAACAGAACAAGCAAAACAAACAAAAACCAGAGTCTCTATCAGAGGTTCTGTAATAATATCAATGTTTTGGCATGTTTGTGGAGCCCTTGCACATAACCATGTTGAATCTCCAAACCTCTCAAATAATGTGCTTTGGGGTCTTCTTTGGTCTGTATTTGGTTATCTACCACCACTATTTTCTGAAATTCTCAGGAAAATATTTTTTTCTAATTTCAATAGTCACAACAGTAGGAAAAAAAAATCTAAATTTCTTTTCTGAAAAGCTTTGTTTATTCTTAATAGTCCTAGAAAGGGTGGACATGAGCTCCACTCACACAGCCTTAGCTACTTAATTCACAAAAAAAGGAAAACTTCTAGTGGTTGTAACACAAAGCCCAGTGTCTTTGTGTTGATAACAGGGTTTGTGAGGGGGTTTTCCCCCCATCTTTATTCTATTACCGTCAAAAGAGGAACCAATTAGGCAAATAATAATATTTAAAATCTGACAGCCCTCGGGAGCCTGAAAAGAAAACCTAAATCTGCCGTGCGGATACTCTAGAAGAGCCTGTGCTCTACCAGGGACTCGCCCCTGCCTGAAGTGGCACCTCTCTGGGTGCCTGGGCTTCGCAGAACAAATTAGAAAGAGAGCTCGAATTCTTTGCATATGAATGCCACTCCTTAACATTTGTTGATGCAGGTTGGAATCCCTCTTCATGTCATATGAGAATAAAAACAGACAGAATACAGTGAATAGTATAGAATACTCGACTTGTCCTTGTAACTGCCTACACAAAGCAAAAAAAAGGGTGTGAAAGGGGTATTGACACAGGACTGTTTGTGCAAAGACCTAGGACTGCGGAGGCTGTGTACAGGAGAATGAAATGACAAAAGCAGTTTGAAGTATTTGTATATTTTGTGGCTGTGACTTCTTTCTGTATCCTTTTCTTTTTAACTCCAGCTATCTCTTTGGTAAAGGAAGAAAAACTGTTAAGTCGTTTATAAAGGAAGATGAAAACATAGTTTTTAATGTGAGCCACTGCTTTCATTGAATTAGCCGGAGTGCAGTATTTTCCTTTGTGTCACAAACAGCTGTGTACACGGACGTGCCTCAGGACCGAGGGACGCTTCCGTGTTTCCCTACATCGCCACGGTGTGTGTGTGTGTGTGTGTGTGTGTGTGTGTCCTAGCACAGCCCTGCATGGGAGTTGGTATGTCTCAAGTGTGGCTATGTGCAAAGGCAAAAGACTCCTGTCCCTTTATTCCAAGCAATTAAACTCCGATGGCAGAAGGATGAAGGGGAGGCCCTGCTTTTCTTTTCCTTTGCAGTAATTGCCACAGCGATCATCTTTGATCAGGGAAGAGCAGAGGAAGAGAGTCCTGAAAGTTGACATCCCTGGTATAAATATATACATTTACATGCATGGGGACAGCACAGCTCCATAGCCTTTTGCTGACGTCTCTGACCTGCAACCATTGTAGCTCCATTGACACTTCATTTAATTGAATTCTTCCCTGGCAGTGCAGGAGCCCAAGGGCTTGAAGGGGGAGGGGAGTGGAAGGATGCGTAATCAAGGCAGACTCTTCTGCCTCAATGTCTGGAAATGACAGGAAAGTAATTGCTTTTGAAAAGCAAAAAAAACAACAACAACAACAAAAACACAATTTGTTCTATTTAACAAGATGCTAAAAGAGAATAAAGATATGGGGGTTTTGCCTCAAACATACCAAAATCCCTACCCTGAGAATAAAACTGATTTGGATTTCTGACCAAATAGGAATGAAATGGTGTTTTTAAAAAGAAGAAGAAAGAAAATACAATCCCAAGAAAGAAAAATTCAGAGACTTTTCTGGTTCAAAATGACCAGAGCTAACAGTAAGATCCTTCCGAGCCCAGCGCCATGGCACAGGCCCTTTTGTCAGCTTCAAATCAGCGAGCTGGAGGTCGAATCAGTTTAACCTGCCTCCGTGACACATCACCCATCCGCCTGACCCCAGAGCGGCCTCATTTTTATGGATGCAGAAGCTCACGGTGTAATTCATTCCCCGGCACACCCTGCTCGTTCATTCGCCTGCTTTTGCCACAAAGGTACATTGCATATTCTCTGCTAGCTGAACTGGTGAGATATCAGTCTGCTTCCTGCTTAATGCAGGAATTAACCTGCCTTACAGCTGCTAAAGAGTAATGTCCCTCACACGGCATCAATCTGGGGGCCTAGATCAGCCATGCAAATTAGCACATGTGCACAAACTCGGGGTCTTAAATCAATCTGGAGGTGGAAGAATCAGGCGGCAGGTTTAGGAAAAATAAAACCTAAAAGCTATTAAATAGCCTTTGCCTCCTTTGTCATCAGCTCTCCATATTTGCTTTTTTGGTCATATGTTAATGAGAACATGAGAGCATGTGCACAATAGGCAGCTGCTCTGCTCTTTGATTTAGGGCCTGGTACAATGAAAAACAAAACAAATGGCTTAATAACAATACATTACTAGATATGGTGCCTTTAAAAAGAATGCCCACATACACAGTTAAGTTTATTTATCCCTTTCAACAATGATGTGTAGTAGAGGTAGCAGCTTCTTGACCCCTTATACAGATTAGTAAAGTGGGACTCATATTATTTACAGAACTCACACAAGTTCTCATTGCTGACAAGCAGCAGAGGAGGGAGTCCTAAGGTTCAGCAAAAGAGACCCCATTCTGGGATTCATGTTAGGGGTTCTGCTCTGACCCCACTCTGGCTGCATCTCATCCCTTCCAATTACTTGAGGAGGAGCCCATGGGATCGAGGGAGGTATCCACTCATCACCTACCAGCCTTTCCCACCTCTAGACCACACTGTACTACCCAGCACTCTAGAATTTCAACCGGGCTCCCAAAATCTGTACAGGACTTCCCTAGGGCCATCCTTCTGGACTATATCACTAGGCCCCAAGAGGAAGAGAAGGGATGACTGTGAGAGTGAGGAATGAATGTTGGATGTGAAGGCATAATGCTCACACATGTGTGCATGAAGTCATTTATAGTGAGAGACAAAGCCAGGCTGGAAAGAGAAAGGAAATGGATTGGAGTCTGGGGGCTGTGAGCTAACTCCCCTCACAGCGGTGGTCTAAAAAGTCTGAGGAATCCTAACTAGAACCTGGCCTTCCAGTGTCTTATGAAACTATATACTTGTCAAAATAGAACAATAGAATGTGTTCTGGGCAACCATTTGATGTGTAAGCTTTAAATATTTAGACTTATGGTACACATACCTTCATTTAAGCTCTCACCCCAAGTTCTACAAAGTGTTAGCGGTAGGCTGACTGAAGTATCATTGGTGTACATGGTGGAGATGAGTGAAAATGTGAAAGAAATTGTATAACCTAGATTGGCATGAATTTTTCTTAGCTCTCTTTAAAGGGTCAAAAAAACCATTGGCCTTTATAAATATAGCAGGTTCCCAACAGTTCATTAAAGGCTGAAGTACCAGTGTCTCCATAATATAATAGTTAAGGGTACTAATGATGAATCTGATAATAAAGTAAACAGGGTTTACTCAAGCTGTAGGTTAATTACTTTGCCAAATTCCCAAATAATATCATATTGGCCCCAAAGTGTTAGTATCCTGGATAACTTTTTCCCCCGGTAATTGTTAATTTTTTTTCATCAGCAAGAGCAGGATTAAACTTTGTCCCAGCCTGCCTGGTGGTGGCACAGTGGATAGAGAGTTGACCAAGGATGCTGAAGACCCAGGCTCAAAACCCCGAGGTCACTGGCTTGAGCACAGGCTCACCAGCTTGAGCACATATATATGATCCTATGGTCACTGCTTCAGCTCAAGGTCAATGGCTTAAGCAAGGGGTCACTGGCTCCACTGGAGCACCCCAGTCAAGGCACATATGAGAAGAAATCAATGAACAACTAAACTGACACAACTACAAGTTGATACTTCTCATCTTTCCCCTTTCTTGTCTGTCTGTATATCTCTCTTGTGTGGAAAAAAAAAATGGTCCCAGATTTATGACTAAGTTGATCAGAAGGAGAATCAGTTGACTGCACAAGCCAGATGAGATAATATAATCATGTGGTTCCCCTGAGGAGTTCACATCTGGTTTCTACAGAGATCCTCCTACTAACCTAAGGGACATGCCAAATCTCACTTCTTCCATGAAGGTCTCTTTCCTAACACTGAACTTCTATAGCAGCTTGTATCTCTGAAGCATAAATATTAAAGTCTTTCCTCATTAGTCATTGTATCTCTTATCTCTCCTAATAGATTACAAGTGTGGAACCCTGAAACTTTCATCTTTAAATCTGCAAAATGTACAGTGAACATAGTAGGCATTCAATAAATATTTAATGACTGCATAGACAGATGATTCCAACTTTGTCATTGTTTTGAGGAGTCTCCTTTTCTTTAATTTTTGCCACATTTTTATGTGTTGTGCCATCTCCTCTGTGGTAATTCCATGATTTTCACCAAACCCTGAAGAAAGCCATTGAAAACATAGCCAAGGTTTTTCTTTTACCTTGAGCCTAGTCAAAGGCTAAAGACTTTCCTATAGTAAACAGGAATTTTCTATCAGTTGGCACATGGACTGAATGTTTGTGTTCCCCCAGAATTCATATGTTGAAATCCTAACCCCCAATGAGTTGCTATGAGATCATGATGGTGGGATCCTTGGGATGGGATTTGTGCCCTAATGAGAAGAATCACAAGAAAGCTTGTTGTCTCTCTGCGCATACACTGAGTTAAGGCCCTATGAGGACACAGGGAGAACACAGCCACCTGCAAACTGAGAACAGGGCCCTCACCAGGAACAGACCCTGCAGGACCTTCCTTCTACCTCCAGAACTGTAAGAAAATCAAAGTCTGTGGTTTAAGCCCCCAGCCTATGATTTTGTTATGACAGCCCAGGAAGACAAGACAGTTGGGAATGCTTCCGGCAGCACATAACAGAAAAGTCAGTCTTTATTAGTTTGTAGGAAGACACTTTATCTCCATAGTAATAAGACATTAGGAGGTTGGTAGTTCCAAAGACTCAACAATATTATCACAAACTCAAAACCTTTTTGTCCTTTCCTTCTATCACCTTCAGTATGTTGGCTTTTGTCACTGTGCTGCTTACTTTATGGAGATGACTGATAAAGTATTCCATCAGGAAGAGAAATGAGAAGAGGTGGTCCATATAAGCCCAGTCCCTTTTTTGAAAGTGAACTATAGTTATTTCCGAATAGCCTCTCAGTACGTTTGCCCATAAATATTACTGGCTGTGACCCTGTCCCATGCCCCCTTAGCTTCAGAGGCTGGGAAGATGATTACCAAACAAATGGGCACATTGCCACCTGGAAAAATATCTGGACTTTGTTAGCAAGGAAGAAGGGCCAGAATGGTCAGTGAATGGACAGTGACTAGTGTCTGCCACGACCACGCTGTTGTCTCAGGGTTATTAATGGAGATCTTACTCTGTTTTCCCCAAATACCCCATATGAGGTTATTCTAAACTAAAAGGTCCCATTTTAGTAGTCCTTCTGCTGTACTGTGTTAGCCATATAATGACTTGAAATAACACCTAAATTTGTTATATGTAAAACCCACAAACTAAAAAAAAAGCATCCATGGAAATATAATTAAAAATTTATAAAACATGATAGATTCTGGAAGTCTTTCCCAGTAGTTCTATACACTGGAATGACACAGGGGGTTTTTACACACACAACAGCAGTGCTCCAAATCAGACCAGCTGAGTCAGAAACCCTATGTGTGGGACCCTGGCATTGGTAAAGCTTCCCATGTGATTCTAATGCACAGCCAGGATTGAGAACTATTGCAAGAAAGATGATTAGGAAGCAAAGATACAAATCCTTTCTACCTTAGCCTCTCTGGAAACCTGTTTGAACCCATGAGAGATTTTCTCATTGTTTCTCAATATCCATATTTTTTATTTATTCAGAAATTACTTTATGTGTGCACTGTGTACATTTATCTCTGCAACATTGTGGATATTAGTTTTAAATTTCTAAACAGCCTACATTTCAAGAATTTTCTGTTTTATTGGGAGAAATCAGTGAAAGATTTCCATTTAAACAAGATCATACTTGTTAAGTACCAAAATGAGGGATACAGATAGTCTAGGCTTCAGGAGGTCAATGGGAGACAAATAAAAGTGGACTGGAATGGTCAGTAAAGGCATCTTACAGGTATCGACAGGAAAATTTGGATAGGCAAGGGTGAGGGAGAGGCTGGATTTGTTAGGGATCACAATGTGCTAACTCTAATATATTTGGAATCAAGCCAAATCAACTGATTCTCTTAGAGTGTAGAAGATAAGACCAGAAATGTTGAAGAAAGTCAAGTGTTGATGGGTTGGATGTCATCAATCTAGAGGGAATAAATGGATTAAAGTAGGTCCTAAAATACTGTTGATAGAAGAAAATTCATGAAGGGGCTCAGTTGAGGCTGGGAAATTTATAAGTTGGAAGTGTTCAGTAGGTAGTGGGGGGAAAAGGAGTGTGCCTGGGACACAGGTGTGTTTGAGGCAGACAGATGATGTAGAAGCTGTGAAGGTGGACACAAATATAGAAAACTAGAAGCCAGGCTTTCAAATATATCAGAGCACTCAAACAGAACCCCTTCCGGATCTCTCCCTCCTTGGAGTCAACACTGTGCCTTGTATATACATAAATTCAGCATTTGACACAACTGTCGTATAATTCTTCATCGGCCAGCATGTATTTGTTAGTTACCTAGTCTGCACCAGGAGCAGGTGATAACAGCAGCATATGCTATAAACAGAAGCTACATAGGAGAGACTGTAAGAAAATAAGCACATACACAAGTTAATTTCAGGAATGGATAAGTTCAATTAAGAAAATAAAATGAGATACCGTAAGAGTGACTGAGATTGGGTAGGTCTCTGTTAGCTAGAGCGGTCTGAACGATGAGAGGGAAGCAGCCATGCAAATTATCTGGAGGGCAAGCATTCCAAATAGGACCAGCCAGGCCCCGAGAAGGGACCGGGTCGGCCAGTTCACAGCGCAGCACAAAGACTCCAGCACTGAGGCCAAGGGGAGAACAGGGTGATATTCACACTTCCAATTATTACTTTATTTCACAAATATTTAATGTCTGTTCTGCTTGGGTGTAGCAGAGAATAAGCAAGAGTTTTTTCCCAGATGGAGATTACATCATGTCATATGTGTAGGCAGAGCCTTGAAGCCTTTAGTAAAGAATTTGGGTTTTCTTCTAGTTGTAATAATGAGTTCCTCAAGGGTTTCCATTATTGGGAGATGGTATTCAGTTTACTTCTTGTTTATTTCCCCATCTACCTCTTTTGCAGAGCCGTTAGACCCTTGAAGGAAGAAACTGTCTTACTCACTTCCTATTCTTCCAGTGTCTGAGCAAAGGGCCTGTCCCTTAGTATGCAGTTAATAAATGTTCATTGAATGAATGAGCCTGTAATGATTGTCTGCACCCTGAGCTTAAGCAAACTACTTCAAAAAAAAAGGTACAAAAGTTAGACATAGAATTACCTTATGACCCAGCAATCCCACTCCTGAGTATATATCCAAAGGAATTAAAAACAGATATTCACACAAATACATGGACGGTGATGTTCTTAACAGAGCTATTCACAACAGCCACAAGGTGGACAACTCTCAAATGTCCACCGGTGGATGAATGAACAAACAAAATGTGGTATATCCATACAATGGAATATTATTCAGCCATAAAAAATAAATGAGACACTGCTATATGCTACAACATAGGTGAACCTCAAAAAAAAATAGGCTAATTTAAAGAAGCCCAACAATGAAAGGTTATACAGGTCGCATTCCATTTGTATGAAATATCCAGAATGGTTCAAATCCATAGAGACATAAAGATGGAAAACGGTTGCCAGGGACTGAAGGGTGGAGGGGATGCAGAGTGATTGCTTAATGAGTATGAGGTCTGCTTTGAGGATGATGAAAATACTATTTTAAAAGTAGATAAGCTGATAGTGGTACAACATTGTGAATGTACTAAATGCCACTAAGATGGTACACTTTAAATGATTAATTTTATGTAATGTGAATTTCACTTTAATAGGAGAGACATACTGAATGTCAGCCACCTTAAATCATGGAAGAAACAGGTATAAACCCCACATTTAAGAAATTTGGCAGATCAAGAGAAGGGAGAAATAGGAAGATAGCTAGATGAACTACTGGCTCGAGGGAAGGTTTTTTTTGGATTAGAGGCAGACTTTTGTGTAGTATTTTAAGGCAATGAGGTAAAGGGTCAGACTGAGACACAGGAGAACTCTCCGGGGTCTTCCCAGGCTGAAGACTTAGACATAACCTGTAGTAAGGAGCTTGGTCATACATTCTTGTAAAGAATGTTGCAATTAGGATACTTCAAGGAGAAATGCAACCGGAAGGAGCACGAGAAATGATCTCCCAGGTAGTGACTACCAAGCTCACCACTGGGTAGTGAAAATCAAGTCTCCAAACTTACTGGGTATGACAACTATGGTTATTTTTACTTCATAAATAGTTGGGATTATCCGCAAAGGCCGTTTTCTGTTTAAAATATAGTTTATTTTTTTCATTCAACAAATGTGTATGGTAAGTGCTAGGAATGTAGGAGATAACATGTTTGGCTGATGAGTTCCACTTACCCTATCACATGTATCATTAACTCCCAAGGCCCGTAGCCTGATAATGTTACCAAGAACCTAGCATGATGGGCATTTACTTATCCTTCTTATACACATATTTTCTTATCCTGGTCTGAGGTCTCATAGCAAATGAAATTTGATCTCTGTGTATTGGTTATAAACTTGTCTACATTGGAGAGGTATTTTTAATTTATTAGTTAACTAACTTATTAAATAGGAAATACATTCTTAGAATTCAAAAAGTACAAAAGGTGCACAGTGATAATTCTCTGTGTCTGTCTCAGACCTACTCCGTACCCGGGCCCAATGGCAATCTGTGTTAACTAGTTTTTGTGTTTCCTTTTAGAGATGAATTTTGCATGTACAAGCAAATATATATAGGCATATGCTCCCATGCCCATTTTTACACAAAGAGCACACCACTTTTTCTTTTTTTTTACAATATGTTAATGGTCTTTCTGGACCTCACCTGCCATCTAATTCATTTTCCTGCAATGGTTACAGAGGAAAAATTTCCATGTAGGAGAATCCTCAGTCAATTCTACAGCTTCATGATGTCCCATTGTGGGATAACCCCTTAGTTATATAACCAGGTTCCTACTGATAGACATTTCAGTAGTTTCTAGTCTATTACTGTTACAAGGCTGCCTTGCACACCCTTTTACATGAGAAGTGCCATTTCACTTATGTGCTGTTATATCTGTGGGATAAATATATAGAAGTAGACTTGCTAGGTCAAAGAGTATGTGCATGTAATTTTTTTTTTTTTTCTGAAGCTGGAAACAGGGAGAGACAGTCAGACAGACTCCCGCGTGTGCCCAACCGGGATCCACCCGGCACGCCCACCATGGGGCAACGCTCTGCCTACCAGGGGGCGATGCTCTGCCCATCCTGGGCGTCGCCATGCTGCGACCAGAGCCACTCTAGCGCCTGGGGCAGAGGCCAAGGAGCCATCCCCAGCGCCCGGGCCATCTTTGCTCCAATGGAGCCTTGGCTGCGGGAGGGGAAGAGAGAGACAGAGAGGAAGGCATGGCGGAGGGGTGGAGAAGCAAATGGGCGCTTCTCCTGTGTGCCCTGGCCGGGAATCGAACCCGGGTCCTCCGCACGCTAGGATGTGCATGTAATTTTAATGGCTCTTGGAAAACTGCATCCCACAGACATCATGCCAATTTCCACCCCACCAGCAACATATGTAAAAAAAAAAACTTTTGCCACATCTTCACTGGTACGTTGTATTATTAATAATATTGGAGTTTTGCCAATATTTAAATGCAAATGGCATCTCAGCGAGGACTTAATTTGCATTCCACTTACTTTGAGTGAGATTGTGTGTTTTTATATGTTTAAAGTCATTCTATTGGCCTGACCTGTGGTGGCACAGGGAATAAAGTGTTGACCTAGAATGCTGCTCCTCCCCCCTTCTCTCTCTCTCTTTCTCTCTCTCTCTCTCTTTCTTCTCTCTAAAATGAATACATAAGATCTTTTTAAAAATAAAGAAATCTTTAAAAGAAAAATAAATAAAGTCATTTTATTTTTTTCCTATAAAGTATTTGCTTGTTTTCCATTAAGTTATTGAACTTTTATACATTGATTTATAGGACCTTTTATATATTATAGAAATTAGCAATTCATTGGTAATATGAATTTTAAAATTTCCCAGTCTGTTTCACTTTTTACTTTGATTATGATAATTTTTGCCATACAAAAATTGTTTTTATTTTTATTGTGATGAAACTATAAATTCTTATATTATGAATTCTGATTTTTATGACATATTTAGAAAAGACTTTTCTCCCTCAAATATTATTTTCTAATTTTATCATCTAACCTAGTAGTTTTGTGATTTTATTTGTACATCTTTAATTCATCTGGAATTAAAGTTGATACATGTGTTGCCTGTTGTCCCAGCACCACTTTTTCCTCACTGCTGAGCAAATGTCATTTGTGTTTATTCCTCCAAATCAACTTGAATCAAAATATTGCTTTGAATTTTTAAATGAAATAAATATTGAACTAATTCCCATAATGTGCAAGGCATAATTTCATGTTTTCTCTCTAACCTTCCCTTCAAGAAGAAATGGAAACAGGATTTTAAGGTCTAAGATCCAGAAGCTTCCTTCAGGAGGTTAAAATATATATACATTCCACAATAAAGTTTCTTGCTATCAGTAGGAACTGGTTATAGCCGTATTCAGTGAGACAATGAGCAAGTTCAGGCTGCAAGCAAAGGAAACACAAATGATTCTTTGTAGGAGTGAGTCCTCCTCCTCTATAACCAGGGCAGGAAATGGAAATAGAGGGCAGGAGAGATCTTTAAATACCATTATACCTATGAACATAAGATGTTGCTATATAAAGACAGTGGTGGTAGACACTATGAGCACATTCACTAGGAACAGGGCTTTTGGGCTAAAAATGGGCCAGTGCTAACAGATTCTAAAATAAGTTATTGTCTTTTCCATACTTCCCTTTAGGATGCGAAAGAAAGACTGTAAACCTCAGATCCTATATTGAAACCAGCCTAGTTATATAACTATTAACAGGAACTCTATGATTTGTTATAGCTATTGATGAACTGCTCCTCCAGTCTTCCTGTACCACAGTCTGTAATCACTGACTATTTACTCTTTGACCTGAGAGCCATTATGCTTCTGGCCCAAATCTACTAATTATCTGACTTTGGGAACATCGTTAGGAACTATGCCCTGGAAAAGGTTCAAATAAAAATCAGGTTGTACTCTCCATTGCACAGATTCGTAATGAGCACTTGTGTGTGTGACTGATCCACATAGAATGTTAAAGAACTCTTCCTGGTGGGGGAGGAACAGGAGTAAGAACCGGCGGGTATGAGTCACAGGCAGGGGAGAAAACAAAATGCAAAGAACAAGTATAGGAGTACCAACTCTTCAAACACAGCCAGAAGCTGAGGGTGAACAAGGAGGAGAGGCACTTACATTGGGATGCTGCCCATCTATAATGGGCTGAAATAGTGTGCCCCCAAAATGCCTGTCTACCCAGAATCTCAGAATGTGACCTTATTTCTTTTTAATTTTATAAAAATGTTTATTTTATTGATTTGAGAGAGAGAGAGAGAGAGAGGAAGGGACAGAAACAGGAACATCAATCCGTTCTTATATGTGCCCTGACCAAGGATCGAACCAGGACCGTGCTATAACCAACCGAGCCATCTGGCCAGGGTCGTGACCTTATTTGGAAATGGGATATTTTGCAGATGTAATTGATTAAGAAGGGGTCATACAGGGTTAGTCTGGGCCCAAAATCCAATGGCTGGTGTCCTCATAAGGGAGAGAACACGCAGACAACAGAGGGAAGAAGGTCATGGGAAGACAGAGGTGGATATCGGAGTGATGTTGCTACAAAGCGAGGAATGCCAAGGGCTGCCAGAAGCCACCAGTACCTAGGAAGAGGCAAGGAAAGATCCTCCCGTAGAGTCTTCAGAAACAGCGTGGGCTTGCCAGCAATCGATTTTGGACTACAAGCCTCCTAAATTATGAGAGAAATAGATTTCTGGTGTTATAAGCCATGCAGTCTGTAGCAGTTTTTCACAACAGCCCAAGGAAACTCACACAGCACCTACGGGAACTTAACACACCACTCTAAACAAAAGTTTTTCCTCTGTGCAGCCCATGTGTCCCTTTTCCACGTTGCTATAAATTAAAATATCCTCTTAGGTGGATCTTTGAGTTTTCAGGCTTACCAGACTATGTTGTGACCTGATACTCAGTATCCATAATACCCTTGGCAATATTCTTACCTGTAAAATGCAGAGAATAATACTTGTCTCCTTCATAAATTTGTTATAAAAAGAAAAGATGGGTTAATATTGTACAGAAAGTGCTATTTATGCTAGAAGATACTATATAAATGTACACTTAGTAATTATTACAACTACAACTTTGTAAATAGCCCAAAGAGTCAATAGCCCAGACTTATTTTTATCAGCCTACTTTTATCCACAGAAATATTACTAACAAAAAAAAATTACTTCTGATTTCCCTGCATAAATTGTCAACCTCAAGAAAATTAGCAAAAGACTTTCTTTTCTAGGCTGACTTATTAATAATAACTTTTCTTAGTAATAGAGTATCTCATTTCCTCTGCCTTAGAAGGTCACAGGTATAAATGAAGATATGGAACTCATTTATTTTGTTCTAGTAAAAAAATACCCAGTGTCCACATGCCAGGCACTGTGCTTGGTAATTGGGATTTGATGTTCAAAAGCAAGGTAATAAAACAGGATAGGGTGATGGGGAGTGGCCCCTGAGATGGCTGATCTATGAGACGGTGATATCTGAGCTAACACCTCAAGGACAGTTAGGGCAGTCATGTGGCGATCTGGGGACAGAGCCTCCGGGCAAAGGAGAGCACTGAGTCTTCAACACCCAGTTAGAGTCAGAGTGTTTCTGGATCAGAAAGGTGACCCAGTGACTCCAGCAGAGAGAGGCACAGGGAGACATGTGCAAGGCCAGATCCCGTCGAGCGTGGCAGACCTTGTCAAAGAGGTGAGGGCTTTGTCCAAGTGCAGTGGGAAGCCTTGGAGGGCTTTCAGAGAGGGAGTAGCAGTATCCGATTTAATTTGCAAAAGACCGCCTTGGCTGCTGTGGGGAGAACTGATCCCAGAGTGTAAGAGTGGAGGCAGGCAGGCTCATTAGGGTTTTTTTTTTTTTTTGGGGGGGGGATGGCCTGATGATGATGTCTTAGACCAGGATAGGCTTGGGGTACCAGGTGTGGACAGATTGGGACACATCTGAAAGGACAACCAGCAGACCTTGTGGATAGGTGGAGTGTTAGGGTGAGGGAGAAAGGAAGGGCTTATCGTAAGCAGTCCTCATTGAAAGCAGCCCCACGAGTACACCAAATTCTATAAATCGTCATTGTCCAAATATCTCATTTTATTGTTGCCTCATTTTGGCTGCTCAGAACACCACCTTCTCTGAAGGCACAAAGAAATTCTCTCTTGGTCCTTGTTCTTCTTAGGGCTACCTATGGCTTTGCCTCTGTCTAAACCTGCTAAGGAAGGCTAAGGACATTTATCCTTCCCCTGGTTCTGATGTAAGATGAGAGAATTTGAACCATTTCAACTTTCTATACCTGTATTCTGAGAAATGGGGATATTAATGTCCACTCTGCTGAGGTTGTCTGATGATAAAATGAAATAACATGTGGTCTGGCAACTAGCTGAACTTCAATAAAAATGATAGTGATGATAGTGATGATGATAAGTGTTTCACAAGACAGAGGTGAATGAAATTGACCTGATTCCATCAGCTCAGAATCATTTAGTTCCATCTAAGTCTCTCCACTACCAAACACCATTACTGTAACTCAAGCCCGGGTCCATAAACAAATGTCTGGGATTTGTGAAGCAACAGTGGTTTGTCTAGACTAGAGCACAAACTCAGGCTGACTACGTAATCTCTTCATGTTACTATATTACTTATTCCTAGTTCTTTTGTGAGGTGCAGGAATAAGTTTTGAAACAGTAGCAAAAAAAAGAAAAAAAAAGTGTCTGATAGAATAATGAGCCTTCCTTATTTTGAGCTTTCCTTTGATGCTTGCCACTTCCTTCCCATATGGCTCTTAGTCCACCATTGTAAAGGCCGGTGTCCTCAATTTGTGCCCAGCTGGAAAGAGAACATTGAGCTGAAGAATGCAAAGAAGCAAAGAAATCACACTGAGATGATATTTTCCTTTATGAGACATTTCAACAATCAACAGAGAGAATGTCTTATGAGCTGACCATCAGTTTTAAATATGGAAAATATTTCCTGGCTTTGGAGCTGTCTTTATGCCTCTAAATTTTAGATGTCATTAACAAAGCAAGCGAGAGGTTTGTCCTATATAAATAACATATTTAACATAAGGAAAGAAGAGAAAGAGATAAAAAAGACTGATTCCTAAATTCTGGCGTATACCATGAGTCTGGCACATTTAGTAAGAGATGCATTCTTGATCCTGACGCATTATTCTTATCTCTCTGATTTTGATGCCTTCTTTTATGTCTTTAATCATGTTAAGTGAATTTCTGTTGTAGTCTCTGACATTCTCAGAGATCTAAACCTGCAGTTTTCTTTGAATGACCACTCTCATTCAAGGTACATCTTCAGTGGGGCTTTCGCTACAAGAATCCCAGGTGATCTATAAGCAGCTGCGGCCCTCCAGAGTATTTGGGGGTTCACTTCTGCCATATCCCATGGGGATATTACAAGCCTGAGACCCACTTTGATTTTAACTTTTCAGCTTACAGAATTTCTGAACATGGTACATAGTCGATATAAATCCCCAAATCTGTAAAGCATAGTCACAAATTCTCAGGGGAGACTCTTTTCCTATCCATGAGCCAGGGAGAGACAAGCATCCTTGTGACAACAGAAGGATTTCTTTTTCTCTAGACCATCCTTTTCAGGGTCTCAGTTTTTGTGTGGGGACATCAGTTCCAACTTCCTAATTTTTACGGGCCCTGGTACTTGAGGAGTTCTAGATTTGCAAGCTTGGCCATTTATTTAAAATAATGTACCTTCTGTGTTATTCAGATCATCTTAACATTTTGGGCAGAAGGGCTTTTAGTTATCTGTCCTGCCGTATAGCTGGAAATGGAACCATCAATTTAGTCTTAAGAATGCAGCCAAAGAGAACTGTTAACCATGTAAATACAATGTATTAGTCTTGCTTAAAAAAAAACTGGAGTGGCCTCCCAATGGTCTTAGGATGGAAACTAAAATCTATAACCAACAAGGCCTTCCCCATCCTACTTCCCCATCCTCAGATTGTACCTATCCCTCCTCATTCTGCTCACACTGAGGGTCTGCTCACTCTGATTCTTTTAGTTTCTGGAATGTTCCTCACTCTTACCATAGCAACTTTGCTCATTCTGTTCCCTTTTTCTGGAACATGCTCGTGGTGCCCCAGTTCACTCACCATTCAGGTTTCAGCATAATTGTGCAGTGGCAGTTGTCTAGGTAAGCTTCCTCAGATATTTCTATGTGGGCTCAAATACCTTTTCCTTTATCATACTTAACACAGTTGTGCTTTTGCATTTATTTTTGTAGTTATTTTTAAATACCTCTCTCACCCACTGGACTGCAGTCTCTATGAAGACAGGTGCCAAGTCTGTTCTTATTCACCATTTTTATCAGTCAGCAACACTACTCTACTCACATTTATACACACACAGAAAATCCTAGAATCTCAGTAATTTAACACCATAAAACTTTCTGCCTCAGGCCTAGCCCAATGCAGGTCAAGCAACTGTTCTCCAGTGGAGTCCCAGAGATCCAGATGCACCACCACCTCCAGCATGTTGCCACTGGGGTCACAGTGGAAAGGAAAGAGAACAAACGATCACATGAGAGGTTTTTATGAACCAGGCCAGGCTTGCGTCTGTTCTACCCACATACCATTGGCCAGAACTCAGTCACAAGCCCTGTTACAAAGATCTGGGAAATACAGAGTACCCAGGTGCCCAGGAAGAGAAGAAAATGGTTGTCAGCAAGCACTCAAGTCTCTGCCACACCATTATATTTATAGCAAAGAGCAGTTCCTGACAATAAGAAAGGTCTCAATAAGCCCAGATTGAAGGAATCAACAAATGGATGCATAGACAGAGGGAGGGTGGATGGATGGTTTTGTCGTCAGTGGGTAGCTCATTGATTCAGTTCGTCTGTAAGTTCTTTGAGTAGAGGTGCCATTTCTGTATTGCTCATCATGATAGAGCAGTTGGGGTACATAGTAGAAGCTCAGAAAAGAATAAGTGATCACCAGTACTTGGGAGATTTTATGGAGGAGATACACGGAGAGTGGATCATTAAGGAAGGGTATGGAAAGAACTGGGAAAAGCAATGTAAGAAGTAAACCTGTGAAAGCATGGAATGGATAGGGAAAAAAGCAGAAGAAAGGATGAAGAAAGGTTAGTGTGCATAAGGTTGAGAGTAACAAGGGAATGAATCAATGAAGAATGAGAATGAAGAACCTTAAAGGAGTAATACCTCACCTGGCTAGTATCATCTAAACACCTTGTCTGTTGAGTCCCAGACTCCATGATTTTCTCTTCTGATGTATTCCAACCTCAAACTTAGGAATAAGGGTACCTCTTTAGTTAAACAGCACCTTTTCCCATCCCATTCTGCCCCGTCGTGTTGAAAATGAGTAAAATGTGTCCAGAAAGTATATACATGTTTGGTTTATCAGAAGTTGGTACGACAGAAGGCATTTTGCCCCTGACCACAGAGAATGGTAAACCATACTAGTTCCAGCCCCAGCTGTCAGGCCAGGATTTCGCCCTAGCCCTTTTCCAATCAATACATAGAACTAACTGCCTAGTGCCATCAGGAGGAAGCTGTATTTTAAAAAACTGAATGAAGTAAGACAGCCAAAATCTTTCCATTCTTTATGCCCTTCTCTGCAGCTTTCTGCTTAGGGATGGGGACCCCTCTGAGAGCTGCAGATGAGCAGCATGAGGATGCCACCCTCCCTTGCCCCTGACAAAGAGGTCGGAGCTACAGAAGTAGCCCGTCTTACATTACAGGCTTCTGAAATGCGCTATCGAAGTTAGTGACAGGGGAGCCGCTCTACCTCTGGGGCTACAGCGGTGCAGTGAGCTTTAGTGGATCAATACTTGAGTCTTGTCATGCTAATTGCTCATTGGTTGACATTCATGATCCTTCCTTGTTCCCACCCTATGTAAACTCTTTCCAGCTGGAACAGTGAGATGCAAAAACCCTGAACCTTCCAAGCCAGCTCCTGCAGAAGAGAGAGGGCCTGGCAGCTGAGGTATGGTGCTCCCCACTTCCTTGCCCCCCTTTACAAAGCTTCATGTGTGTCTGCATGTGGTGATGTGATAGGGAGACGCGTGAAGAAATGCCTGGGGTAACTGACAACACAGAAATGGCATTGCCTTTTCAGAGCAAAACAGTATCTCCTTCCTTTCCACTCCTCCCCATTCACCAAAAACATAAATAAGAAAGAAAGAAAGAAAGAAAGAAAGAAAGAAAGAAAGAAAGAAAGAAAGAAAGAAAGAAAGAAAGAAAGAAAGAAAGAAAGAAAGAAAGAGAAACTCAGAAAACAGAATACCCACCCCTTCTATGAATTCGGTTGCAGCCCTTCTTCTGTTTTGGTGCCTGTGTCGCCTTCTCCAGCTCACAGTGAACATGTACCATGTACCTGCACTGTCCTCTTTGCTCCCAGACTAGGGAGCATGTCAGACTGTGCTGCCGTGTGTGCGTGTGTGTGTGTGTGCGCGCGCGTGCGTGCGTGTGTGGGTGTGTGTGTGATCACGCCTACCATATTGGCTTCCTGTCCCTGGAACATCAGCTTTTCTTGCTGGCTGAGCCTCTGTCCCCACAACCACTGTTGCCACTGAGACCACTCCAACTCCTACCCTGTAAGCTTCGGGCCTGTGCTATGCAGGGTTTTGTTAAGCTGTTCAGTATTAATTGATTTTTTTCCATTTTTTTTTTCTTTCTTTCCCTGGGCGGGTCAATAGCTGGATGCTTCAGGAGCAGAGGATCTATCAACTGCAGACCAAGCGTAGGGAGACGCAGGCAGACCTGGAACAGAAGCCCAGCCAGCTCCAGTGGCTCCGGCAGTGCCTGGTGGCCGGACAAGCAGCAGCAGGAAGCATGCCAGGGGCCATGAGGCAGGAAATGACCCAATCCTTGAGGTCTGGTAAGTTTCCTCACTTTTGGAAAGTGAGGCAAATGATAACCCAGTCTTCCTTTTCTCACCCATGAGAGCCTACAGCATTTCTGCTGATTTCAGTTAATGAGCTGAAGATGAAAATCAGGATGCCCCCAGCATATCTGGGAGAATGGAGGGGTCGGGAGGGAGGGGTGGGAGTTTGCGGGATGGAGGAGAGCTAACCAAACTCCGATCCTAAGGTGAGCCACTGCAGCCAAGCAGAGGTCCTGGGTATCGATCCCTGCATCCTGTTATTGATTTCCTCTTGGGGCCAAGAATGGGGTGGACCTACAGAGGACAGGAGGAGAACCGACACCCTCCCAGAGGGCCATGCAGCCCTAATCGGTGATAACAGTGTTAAGTGGTCAGCCTAGAGATGAGGTTTGCTCAGATCTATTGATCTGTGCTCTCCTGGGATATAAATCCTTCTGAATTTGCTTCTGTGGATATAAATATTTATAATTAAAATGGCCTAGGTGCCCCTAACAGGCACAGGGAGAGTGGCTCATCCCAGGGTAAGGTTTCGTATCCCTCTCGGCCATCTCTCTACTTTGTACACTCTTCTCCCTCCCTGCATCTGTTTACACATCTCTGTTCTCTCTTTTGAACCCTATTTTGCTCACCCTCTGAGTGACAGCAACAATGTCTCAGACCATCAGAAGCCAGGAAAAAATCCATTCTTTCTGAACGCAGCCTCCAGCTGAGGAGGAATGCCGCTTCCCCCAGCAAGGCTACACAGTTTCATGTGCATTCAGGAGCCTGGACTCAGGAAGAAACGGGCTATTTGGGGGGGGGGGGGCTTCTTTAGTTGTTGCTTTGTTCTTGCTTTCATTGGGGCATCAGTTTGGATCCAGTAACATACAGGCTTTGTAGCACAAACGTTTTAACCAGTGCCAAGGCACTGCAGGCTCACTTGCAGTGTTAAATCCAGGAGAACAATCTGAAGGGCCCCTCAACTCCTATTTCTCAGTACCTCATAAATCTAAGCTTACCTGAAGTGAACAGAGCATCCCTTGTCCAAGAGAATAGGAAAAGAAAGGATGCTGAGGACTTATTTGCGGGCAGAGCCCTCGAAGGCAGCCAGCAAGACCAAGACCATTGGCCAAAGCTTTGGCCACTGCAAGGACAACCTTATAAAGGATTGAAACCATTCAGCTTTAGTTTTTAGACATTTGAGTTGTAGGAAGAATGGCCTTTGAAATCCTTTGCTGTGCTCGCTAAAGCTATCGTCGGCTTTGGTTTCCAGGATACAAATCTATTCACCCTGAATCTATCATCTGCTTTTGGTATCCAGGATACAATCTTTTCAGTTTCAGAACTTCTGACTTTTTTTTAATCAGGCATCTGCCGCGCTTCAGTGCTTATGTCTTGAACTGTGTGTCTTTGCATGCTGCCCTCAGCAGGTTTCATTAATTGGTAATTGATGCCTACAAAATGGTTTAAGGACTTCTGGATCTTACACTTGTAATTGGGTGTGTATCCACTGTCTAGGATGTGGGGAAAATTCATTGGGTTTTGCTTCTCCTGGTTTTGAACTGTTCGTTCACGCTGGTCCATTTGTGTGAGTTAATAAATGTATGTCTGTGTGTCTCTGTGCGGTGTCTGGACTTGAGAAGCAATAAACATAATCGGGTGAGAGTAGCGTCCCCCCATTTCTCTACCATTTGCATTAACTGGTGCACATTAAGCTTTGCTTTATTATTATTATTACTATTATTATTATTATTCAGAAGTGGTGGTTTCAGAACTCAAATCTAGTTCATTTCTCTCGGTTAGCAAATGATTGAGGGTTAGAGACTATTCCAATTGGCAGTTAAGGGTCAGTATTTTGGACTCCATTTGGCTCAGATCATTTATATAGAATAAAAGTCTAACAGGTATAATCACAATAGCCTTGACTTAAGAATGTTTCTAAGCATACTTGAGGTTGAAAAACACTTCAAACTAAAAATGGAAGAATGTTCTGGTTAGCAACTTGTATGCTTCTGTGGTAATGGAGAGAATTGGAATGCAGTTCTCTTTGTTTGGTTTATACAGTGACACTCAGAATGTGAAAGGTGTATTTTACTGTAGAAATAAACTTTCAACATTAACCTCAAGAATGGAAGACCCAGGCTGGTACTTAATTCCTTCTCTGCTATGATATAATGAAAAGCATAATTAATAAAATATAAAATAGATTTTTATGGCAGAAAAATGTTGACTGGTGCTTTTCTCCCATTGTTTGCAGTATTTGTCAACATTTTCTTGCATGATTTCTTTGAAGAACAGCTTATTTGAAAAAAAAATGATCTAAATTTCAGAAATTAATGCACTCCATTGATTAAATGTGTTTTCTTGTGATCTTAGAGCCACTAAATCTAAATAGCACAAACCCAAATTCGTTGCTGTCTTGTGCTACCGTTCCTACAGGTTATATTTGAAAGCTTGTTGCCAGCCCTGGGGAAATGGTTTATTATAGAATCATTTAGTGACTCAGGACAAGCTTCAATGTCTTCAGTATTGTAGGAATTTAACTCCTATGTAATGGATATATTCATATGCTATATGTCTTTATATTTTATACATATAGATATATTGTTCAATCCAATTTGTCTAAAAGGTTTTACATTCAATCTATAGGAGTGGGCAAAAGTAGGTTTACAGTTGTTCATATAGAAAAAGACATGCAGGTTATGATTATTACAATAGCTTTATTAAATCAAAAGAATATCACCATGCACCATAAACGTACTTTTGCCCACCCCTGCATTTTATAATGCAAAGATAGAAATATTTCACTGTTTTTATATTCATAACATAAAATGTAATGATATTGATATTTCACTGTTATTTTCTTATTAATACTATGTATTAAGTTTCAAACCTTTCTGATCATCTCAAGGTATTCATTTACTCCTTAGTGCAAACTTATGATATAAGTTAAAGCAAGAGTCATTATCTCCATTTTACTAATAATAGCCTTGTACAAGGTGACATAGATATTAGTGTCTGATTTGGGCCTATAACATGAGACTATGGACTCCTGATCAAGTGCTCTTTCCAAAGCTACCAGCAATCTTCATCAATGTTTATAAAATTTTAGCATATTCTACGTGTCCAGCACTGATCACAACCATTGAAATGCCTGTAAGGCCGATGTTGGTTGATCTTAAATAATCATTGCCATTTTACTCAGGCAAGAAATGGTAGCATGTAAGTATTTTAGGCATTTTTCTTTGGCCCTTAGCACACCACAACTGGTGACATCATGGCAGACCGTTTTGTTAGGCTCTGGAACTCTGTGAATCATTAACATGCCTAATAAACAGGTGTGCTCCCCAGGAACATGTCCCTGGGGAAATATAGTGAGTATCTATGGCTATATTTCACAAAAAGGTTGTGCATATATTTAGTCTTTTATATCTACCAACAATTGCTAAGGAAACATTATGTACAATTAGAAGCATCAAGTGAAGTGCTTCAAGTCAAGCATAAATTTTTTCTCTTCTGAAATAACCACACCCCTACCCTCAACCTTCTCACCAGTTCAGGGAGTCTTAACCTTTTCTGTGCCATGGACCCCACTGCCAGTCAGCATAGACCTGAAGTGTATGGACATCTCAGAATAATGCTTTTAAGTGTACAGAATAAAAATATATAAAATTACAAAGGAAACCAATTTATATTGAAATTCAGTTATCAAAATATCAAAATCAACTAAATATTAAAACCAGTGTTCTGATTGAGAAAGTACACTTTTTAATAACATGCTGATAAGGTTCAGTGGTAAACCTATTGTAATTTTAAGGTAATGATATTTTGAGATTACCTGTAACAATATGTGGTATGGATGTGTTATGAAAAGATCTGTGACTTCTATTGATGACATCATCACTGGTACTATTAATATTACTGTGGTTTGTTTCCCACAGTTAAACTTAAAGGAAACACTAAAGTGTTTCTTAGTATTGGTGAAACTGAAAGTGTGATTATTTTTTTCCTTTCCAAGTTCACAGACCCACTGAACACTATCTTTGGACTGTTTAGGTATCAGTGGATACCAGGTTAAGAACCCCTATTCTAGCTCCTTCTTTCTCATTGTTCAAAACTCAACTGAACTACCATCTCTTCTAAAGAACTTCACCAACCTTCCCTTGGGTGGAATTACATAGTTGCCACTCTTCGGTGCCCCAAGAGCACCCACAACCTCTCCAGCTTGACCCCTAGCACAGCACAGGATCTGTGTCACTTTACTTGTCTGTCACTCCTAAAGAGTGTCCATTCCCAAGGGCTGGGTCATGACTTAAGTTCCACCACCTGGCACAGTGTCCAGCACATAGCAGGGGTTCACTAGATATTGAAAAGGAGGAGGAAGGAAAATTCAAAGGCTAGGGAGCCGTAAATCACAGAAAATTAAAGTCAGTAGCTTGAATGTTTGCTTGAGTCAAATTTTCTGTCCATGGGATAGCCCAGGCACTAAAGATGGCCATGTGGACCCTGTTCTACTTCCCTTTTAGTGCAACTCTCCATTTATAACCTCACAAAAATAAATCATAATTTTATATATATTAAGAGCCTAATAATAATCAAGTCCCAGTTTCAGGCTAATTTCTCTTCTTTTAGGTTCTCATTAGTACTGAGAAGGAAAGAGACAGTCTGGGCATAGGGATAGAGCGCTTGCTTTCATCACATCTGGAGATTTTTAGGGATTTGTCAATCAACTGAAAAAGCCAGGGAAAATTATTTTAATTCTAAGGGACATGTATAAATGTGTAAATTCTTTCTAAATCTCTATGGACTTGAAAATAATTATTAGTAAGATTTTCTTGAAAAATACAACATTAATAATAAAAGCCTCCTAAGTCCCCAGCACCAGTGCTTTGCGTAGTATAAGTATAGATGTTTACACACAGGAAGGTACACTTTCAAGCATACATATAACTTCTTAATATTACATAAAATTAGCATTTATTTATGTGTACTGACTTAATTTTATATCCACTTCTCCCTTCCAACTCGTAAATACTTGCCATTTCTTCCCAAATAAATGGATATTCACATATCAATGTGAGGCTGCATATTTCTTGGGTACAAGTTGATTTTGATCTACAGTGGACTTGTTTATTATAGGAGGAAGAAGATTGAAATCAAAACAGAAATAAAATTGGAAACAAATTTATAGCCATTTTATTGTCTCATCACTGTCTTGCATTCAGTGTTCTTGTGCATGAGCACATACTAAACATGAGTCATTGAGCGGCAGTTCAGTGGTTTTCGATACAACTCTATGGAATATCTTATTGAAATATACTGGTCAACCACAAGTTTAAGTTATAAAATTGAATCTGATTTAATATAAAGTCCTAAGATCTGGACTCGGATAAAGCTTCTTTCACTCCATCATTTAATAAGACACTGGCCCATGTGCAACTGCGTACATCCTACAAGTAGTATTTTATCAGGGTCGTTAGTGAGTGTCCATGGAGCAGATGCCAAAGTCTCCTCCTTCTAGAGCTGACTCTTGTTTTAGCACTCACCTACCTTCACCCACTGACACGGAGAGTTGCAAAAGCAGTATTCTGAGTCCTCCATTCCTAAATGGAGTGTTGGTGAAGCGAAGAAAAGTTAGACAATGACTATGATGATAGATAGGGAGAAGTCCCTTGCACTGGAACTATGGGTCAGAGAGTTTAATCTCAAAGCATCAATTCATATTTGAGCCTCTTTACCTTTTGCTGCTACTAGACAGGTGCTTTAACCGGCTAAGCCAGCCTCCACCTTTTAAAAGGAAGTCCCTACATAGCCTTCACTGGTATTCTTGTCTCTAGGTTTCTAAAGGTCCATTGCTTATTGCAGGGCTCTTTAACCCATTGTATACATGCTTCTCCCTAATTTTATTATTCTCTTTTGTTATTATTCTCATTCCTGCTCTCTTTGCTCTTTTTGAAACAATTTTTATTTTGTGTTAACTATCACCCTAAATTTACTGATTTGGTATCTAATCCTTGAGCTCTTCAGGAGAAAAGTCTACCCAAATGTAAAAGGTGAAGAATATTTTTAGCAGACAGGCAAATTGATCTAGATACACATAGCAAAACATTTGCTAAGATTTTTATTGCAGTAAATATAGGCATTCATAGTTGATAATGATTACATGAGTATTGCAGCAAGAATCTGATACATATATGCAATGAAGTATATATTTTTCCTGGGCAGAAAGGAAAATAGGGCTCTGGAAACACAATTCAAACAAGCAGAATGGGAAAGGTAGCTTAAATGATATAGGATACCTTGTAACAAAAACTTATTTTATTTTATTTTATTTTTTTCCGAAGCTAGAAATGGGGAGAGACAGTCAGACAGACTCCCGCATGCGCCTGACCAGGATCCACCCAGCACGCCCACCAGGGGGCGACGCTCTGCTCACCAGGGGGCGATGCTCTGCCCTCCGGGGCATCGCTCTGCAGCGACCAGAGCCACTCCAGCGCCTGGGGCAGAGGCCAAGGAGCCATCCCCAGCGCCCAGGCCATCTTTGCTCCAATGGAGCCTCGGCTGCGGGAGGGGAAGATAGAGACAGAGAGGAAGGAGGGGGGGAGGGGTGGAGAAGCAGATGGGCGCTTCTCCTGTATGCCCTGGCGGGGAATCGAACCCGGGACTTCTGCACGCCAGGCCGACGCTCTACCACTGAGCCAACCGGCCAGGGCCAACAAAAACTTATTTTAAAAGAAACCAACATATGTCAGAGCGAATAGATTACTGACATAAAAGAAATTGCATTAAAGCAATTTGGTTATGAATTTCACAATCAGTAGAAATTATTTTCAATAATTTCAATACCACTGAGCCAACCAGCCAGGGCCAACAAAAACTTATTTTAAAAGAAACCAACATATGTCAGAGCGAATAGATTACTGACATAAAAGAAATTGCATTAAAGCAATTTGGATATGAATTTCACAATCAGTAGAAATTATTTTCAATAATCTACATTTTAAAGATTATTTGAAAAGTGTAAATATTTTCAATACAGGAAGAGGGTGTTCCCAGTAATTGTCGTCTATTAAAATGTAACTTCTGTGCCTAATAATACATTGAATCAGATATGAAGAGAGAAAAACTGAGAGGCTGTAGAGGATAATGGAGCCAAGAGCAGGCGGCAGCTTTGGGGATGGATAAAGGACAAATCATTCCAGACAAATGTGATCACTCTTTTAAATCGCATTACAAGATTAATGGATGAAGAGAATGCACTAGAGGTAATATATATGGATTTTACTAAAGCATTTGATACACTGCTCCATGAATTTTCACTTGCAAAATTAATTCAAGTTGGGTAGAATATGTGCATGGTCACATAGATTGAAAATTGGCTGAAGGGCCATAAACAAAGAGTGATGACAAATGGTGGTCCCACACATTTAGGTGGGAGACAGTTGTCCGGCGCCTCCCTGAGACCTAATGCCCACTTTGGTATCATATAACCACCTCACAAATAATCTGGAGAAGGGCAAGGAAATTATGGAATTCACATATTTTGATTTAGGAGGTATCATAAACCAAGATACAAAAAAACAAAGTTAAAAATAAAAATAGAGAATAAAATTAAACAGAGGTGGTACTTGACCTCTTTTCAAGACTAAAAGAACAAAGGATTACTAGGAAGACAATTATGTAATTTCCATTTTAATTGTTAAAATGCTGATTGGGTAAAGTGCACTTAAAACCATACTATCATTAAATAGGGTGTTTATTTATCCATTAGAATCAAATGTTATGCTCCTGTGTGCTCCAAATTTCAGTTCCTCTAAAGAAATTCATAGACATGCTAAAGGGGCAAAAGTGATGAATTTATAAAGAAAAATTCAATTGTGTCTACTTAAGTGTATAACTATTGGGGTATCAGTAATTTCCCCAAATAATCACCCTCAATGAATTTTGGCTTATTAAAAGAATCTTTCTGATAAAATGTCCCCAAATACCACTTGATAACTGCCAGGACAAACTTACTGTTTTTTCTGCTGTTGCTGTAATTGTTGGAATTATGTAAAATTTTACTGCCAAGAAGTAGAATGAACTCTTAAAAATGGACTAGGTAAAATTTGATTTTCCTTTTAGAGAGGACAGGATCTTATTTACAATCAAAGTCCTTTTGGTAATATTCCATAGTATATATGTACCACATTTTCTTTATCCAATCCTCTATTGAAGGGTATTTGGTTGTTTCCATGTCTTGACCACCGTGAACAATGATGACATAGAATCATTTACGGCAACATGGATGGAACTAGATAACAATATACTGAGTGAAATAAGTAAATCAGAAAAAGCTAAGAACTGTATGATTCCATACATAGGTGGGACATGAAATTGAGACTCATGGACAGAGATAAGAATGCAGTGGTTACCAGGGGGAGGGGAAGGGAGGAGAAGGAGAGAGGTGGGGGAGGGAGGGGCATAAAGAAACAAATACAGGGTGACAGAGGACGATTTGATTTGGGGTGATGGGTATACAACCTAATCGACTGTACAAGTGTGTGTAGATGTTTTCTCTAAATCTATGTACTCTAGTGACCAATGTCAACTAGACCCTGTCAAATTGTCTAAAAAAAAAAAAAATCCTTTTGGCCTGACCAGGCAGTGGTGCAGTGGGTAGAGAGTATTGGCCTGGGACGCTGAGGACCCAGGTTCTAAACCCCAAGGTTGCCACCTTGAACGCGGACTCATCTAGATTGAGTGCGGGCTCACCAGCTTGAGCACCGGGTCTCCAGCTTGAGCACAGGGTCGCTGACTTGAGCCCAAGGTCACTGACTTGAGCAAGGGGTAACTGGCTTGGCTGGAGCCCCCAGTCAAGGCACATATGAGAAAGCAGTCAATGAACAACTAAGGTGTCACAACTATGAGTTGATGCTTCTTATCTCTCTTCCTGTCTGTCTGTCTTTCTGTCTCCCTCTTTCTCTCTCACTAAAAAAAGGGGGGGGGGAAGGCCTTTCAGAATCATCACCTCATCCAGTCCTCTTGGCCACCAACCACTATGATGGAGGCATTATCATCCCCAAATTACTGATGTGGAAACAAGTTCAGAGAGGATAAATGTCTTGTCCAAGACTACATCATTAATAAATGACAGAGTTGTTACTAAAGTCCAAACGTTATAGACACCTAGTTGTGGGGTTTTCCCACTGCCAGTATTTACCAACTGCCAGTTGACGGACTGGTGCCTGTCCACCAGAAATTTCATACTGATCTGTGAAAGAGTTAACTAAGTACAACATCGGGGTGGTTAACCCTTTCACGAACCTGCACAAAGTTTCTGGTGGGGTGCTGTTTCTCATGTGTATGCCATGAAAGACAGTGTCTCAGAAGCCATATACTAGGGTCTGCCCTTGACTTCAACTGTTTATACAGTCTTGAGTTAGATATTATAATGGAAAGGACCTCACATGAAATCTGGGACTTGGAGAGCACTTAATGTCGGCTTAGCAAGTTTGCTTTTACGATTTCTTCATTCAGCAAACAGTTATCAAGTACCTAATGGGGTTGGCACGGCCCAGCTATGTACATCTTAGTTCTTCCTATTAAGTTCTGGTCTCCCAAATTAGACCATAAGCTCCTAAGAGGAGACCCTGTATTTGCCCATTCACTGCAGTGTCCCCAGTTCCTAGCACATACTCAAATGGACTTCCTGAGTTAGGAAAATAATCCAGCCTCACTTCTCCGAAGTCCCTTCCCACAACATCAAATAAAATGGCCCGCGACCCTCAGCACACACTGACAGAGTAGAGTCCCGAATAGGAATGTGAGGAAGCTAGACAATGAATGCACAGGTCAGGTTGATTTTACTTCTCTTCCACCAGGTTACCCCTGGGGCCTGTATAACCATGATAATAACAAGTACACCGCCATGCTAAAGCTACTGGGATACTCTACCTGAGCGTGGGGCATACTGCTTCTCCTGTGCCCATCGCCCAGATGCTCCCTAGAGAGCCCTGTAGAGGAGTGGCAAGAGCCCACTGCTTTGCAGCTCCTGGGAGATCTGCTTTCCTGCAGATTTGGAAGGAAAATAGAGTATGGAAAGCCCAGATTATAAAAAAGCTTGGCCCTCCTTTGGGAATAGGCCAGGCCTAAGGACGTATCAATGGGCATATAGTTCAGGTAGTGATGCAAAATGTGGAGGCCCCCTGCATAAGACCGTGGCCAGGGGCAACCTCTCCTGATGTGTCCAGGCCAATTTGTGTCCCTTCTAAACAAAGGCAAAACATGCACAGCTGCTCAATTCCTGCCCTTTACCCAACCCTGCCTAGGAATGTATTACCTCATAGATATTTCCACCCACAATTGAATTAGTTATATTATCTTCAAAAAGAATACCTTTGTCATTTCCAACCCTCTTCTTCTGCATTAGGCTTATTGCAGTTGGGTGAGCACCTGAAGTCTTCAGTGAAGTGTCAGGTATAATTTAGCACTGGGAGATGAATTATGAGATTGCCCTTTAGGAAAAGGCTGGGAGCTCAGCCCTGCCTGTCAAATAGGTCCCTGCCTTCTAGTGAACTCTGCAGGTGAATGAATCAGTATTTGGCATATCAGCATTTCATAGAGCCTCCATGCTAATGTCTTTCTGAAATGAAACCGAGAAAGCTGTTAACCTCAGTTAGCCAAGTGTCCCCTCTGTGACCGGGATAAATCATCATGGTAGAGGCTGAGAACTCCGTTCTTCTAGCTTCAGGGAATGAGAGCCAGGGCTGTGGAGAAGCTGATGGAGGGTGCCTTCAAATCTTATGAAACTGAATAAGGATTTTTATCTTCCCTTAAAAAATAGAAATAAATAATACTTCTCCCTATCTCTTGATTTAGGGGTTCTGAAATGATTTTTGAATAATTTGATTCAATTAGATAGCATACCTCCCTTAACCTTTTTTCCAAACGTTTGATCACTTCTTAAGGGAACCCTCCAAAATATTTATATTATGTATAACTGTATAATACTATAGATGTATGTATGTATGTATGTATGTATACAGAGAGGGGCAAAAGTAGATTTACAGTTGTTTGTATGGAAAGAAATACAATAAAGTAATAAATAATAATACAAAAGTAAACTGTGTTCCATGTACTCACAACTGAAAACCTACTTTTGCCCCACCCTATATATAAAAATATACATATACATGTATATATATGAAAACCATAATATAAATAATATATTAACTTATAATAATATATAAAATATACTATATAATATATAAAATATATTATTATATGAGGTAGGTATGCAAATATTAAATATATACATGAACTCGCCACTGAAAATCTGGTCTTAACTGCCGGAGTAGCAGCTATGGTCAGCCACCTGGTGATTCTCTGTTCCCTACTATTTCCGTAGTATTTTTCCATGGTTCAAAATCAAGCAACATCTATACGAAACCCTCACTTCAATCTTGTGAAGCAAGAGTCATTCTTTCTATTTTTACATTTGAAGAAACCAGGGTGCAGAGAAGTTAAGGGCGTGGCAAAACAGGATCAAACCCAGAACTTCTGCCCTAGGTTCCTCAGTCAGTAGCTGCTGTGCAGCCATGGGTAGCCAGATGTGGTGCTGGGATTCTCTGCGCTAACAATCCGGTACAAACAAAAGGCTTATGACCCAAGCTTGCAGGCTCCTTTATTCCCCTGAAGGCTCATGACTACTTCCTTCTCCAGCTGTCCCAAAGGGAAAGCTATCTGATTACCACATACATCTTCAGCCCCTGATTTTTACAATCAACTGTACAATTGCTTTCATTAGTTCCAGTGCGCATGTTATTCCCCCTTTCACTTCACCTGCCTGAGCTGTTTCAACTAGAAGAGGGCTAGATGACTGATGTTAAGGCCCACGACGTTGACTGAGTTCCAGAGAAGTGTGGAGCAAAATGCCAGAAGGATTCTTGATCAGCAAGAAAACAAAATAGGTTAAGTGAGCCACAAGGTTTTTAGAGCATTTGTGGATTCATGGCAAAATTTACTCCCCACAATCTCTTGCATCCTAGAAAAACAACAACTATAAACTATAAAAATGACAACAGACTGCTCATAGGCATTTAAGTGTTATGCTTAAAAAAGACTCTCTTGCTCACTCCTACCAGTCTTTAACTGGACGGCGAGATCAGAATGGGAAGGAAACTGGCTTGTATTGACAGATTCCCATCATTGATGGGATCATACAAGATTTATGAATCGTTTTACAAAAGTGAAAACTGAGTCTCTGACGGGTTAACCAGTTTGCCCAAGGTCACAAATCTTGTGAAGTTAAAGAATTAGGACTTGAATACAAGTCTTCTGGTGGGAAGTCAACATTCTTTATGATGTCTGAGGTGGTCCAGTGGAGTCCCCTTGTTTTGCTGAAAGTCCCACATGACAGTTTCCAAGAAAAGACAAAACAACAACCATTAGGTTGTAATCATTCTTGAAAGAAGGCAGCCTCTACATCCAGGCCTGTTTTTCACTTTTGTTTACCCAGGCCCAGGCATCGTCCAGCCACTCCCTCGAAATCACACCCTCCGGAAGCCTTCCTGACTTCCCCAGATGAATTTAACCATGCCTTTCCTCCTGCTATAACTTCGAACATATGTCTGTAGTTGCACATATCCCTCGGGTTAGAATTTGTCCATGGGTCTCTTCCCCCTACAGCAGCGGTTCTCAACCTGTGGGTCACGACCCGGCGGGGGTCGAACGACCAAAACACAGGGGTCGCCTAAAGCCATGGGAAAATACATATTTATTATACAATACATTTTTAAATAAAATATGTATTTCCGATGGCTTTAGGCGACCCCTGTGTTTTGTAAATATGTATTTCCGATGGCTTTAGGCGACCCCTGTGTTTTGGTCTTTCGACCCCCGCCGGGGTCGCGACCCACAGGTTGAGAACCGCTGCCCTACAGGCTGTGAATTCTATGAAAACCTCTTCACCACAGTGTTTCCAACCACACCTGTCATTGTAGCTGGAAAATGGCAGGACCTTATAAATGTTACTTGAATTGAGGATCATTTGCTCTACAGCAAACCGAAGTGGTCAGGAAATTTTCATCTCAGTTCCACATAACCTGGCAATGACAGAACTCTATTTTCTTGGATTGTATCCCCTTGGCTTCTGTTTACAGGCCGATTAGGGTAGAAAAATAATTTTCAAGTCTTTTCTTGTACTTGTGAGTAACTAAATAATATTTGCAATGATTTGGAGACACTCAAAGTGTGTTTTCTCCTAATGAATCCACTGGAATGGGATTATATTTGTTTTATTTCTTATTCTTTAATGACAGCGAATCAGAGCTTCACAGCAACTTGACAGTCTTTTGTATTTCCAGAAGTAGAGATATAGAGAACCAGAAGTTGCTCCCCAAATGACAGAAACAGGAATATAAGGAATGAAAGTATTTGATGTCACTCTTAAAGGAGTTACATTGATCATAGGAGATGGTTTGCTTTTGAAGCCACCCAAAGGAAAATTCTGGGTTTTTTTCAATTTGATCATTGTGATTAAATTCAGAAGTGGGCAATATTTTGCATGCCGAAACATTCAACTTCTTAGTAAGGGGAAGATCCTCAGCTTAGAAGTGATTCTTAACTGAACAGTGTAAAAATGCTTTCACAATACATTAAGATTTTTGAAACTGGCTTTGTCTTTCTTTGTTCCATATTAGGAAGAAAGAAAAAAAAAGCTTCAACCACAATTGAATCACATTTCTACCCCAAACAAGGAACTTATGAATTATTCCATGGAAAAAGGAAATACAGATAGTAATAACTTAAATGCACAAATAATTCTGAAATCCATTTCTAGCTAATAATGCCAATCCCTACTCTTCTTCACCTTATCAGAGATGCCTTAACCAAGAGTGGAGTGGGCATCTTCTCTCATTTCCACTTGAACATGAAAGGGCCAAAGGAGAGAAAGAAAAATAAGACAAACTTCCCAATTTGTGCAAAACCTAAGTCGCTCCAAATGTATTGTATTCATGAAACTAGTAACTATCACAGAACTCTAACCATCACCAAAGATGGAAAGAAGTGGAAAGCTCTCCTAGCCTGCCCCCTTCCTCTTATAGAAAACCTATGCTGAGGGGGAAATCGCTTACCATTGTCTTCACCCTCCACATAATACCTGTATGCTGGGGAGACCTTTCTCCCATTAAAGAAACCACAGTCCTGCAATTTGGTCTTGGCAAAGGGACTGTACTCAGTCTTTTCTAAGAGATCGCTCAGGTCAAAGGGGAGAAGAAGGGAAAGAAAATCAACTGATACTCTTGGGGTTAGATGGAGGCTGGGAACCTGCAGAAATTTGGAAGTATTTGCACTCTCTCAGTTGGGCTTTACTAAGATCAGGGGTTAGCAAATACATGGGCCAACCCCTATTTTTTTATATAAATAAAGTTTTACTGGAGCCCGGACACATCCATTCATTTACATATTGTCTGTTGCTATTTTCATGATACAATGGCAGAGCTGAGTAGTTCTGACAGAGACTATCTGATCTGTAAAGCCTAAAATGTTTACTATTTGACCCTTCACAGAAGTCTTTAGGCCCCTGTTGAGATTATTAACCTTGCGCTGAGAAAAGAGATGAGAAATCTAAATGAAAGCACAGTCTGAATAGAGTTGATTACAAATTGCATCCAAAGCCAACAATAGAGTTGAACATATTTGTAATATCTAGAAAATATCTTTTCTACCCATCAGGATTCTGACCAGTTGCAAGTGATAGAAACAACAATAGTGGCCTAAAGGAATAGGATTTGTTTCCCTCACTTAAGAAGTCTAGGTAGTTGCTGGCATTGATTCAGCACTCAAAGGTATCATCAAAGGGTCAAGGCTTTTCTGTCTATGACTCAGAGCCAAAGATGCTGAGATTCGTGGCTGTTCTTCATACTGGTGGCAAGATGGGTGCCATGGCCTGGGCAATCATGCCTCTGTTCAACAAAGGAAGAAGAGAGAAGAAGGGAGAACAATCATGCCCACTGTCTATTCCTTCTTATCTAGAAACGAGAGGTTTTCCCAAAAGCCCCCTCCCACCCCACCCCCCTCAGATAGCTGCTTACATCTCACAGCCAGACAAGTCACAAAGCCACCCCTCCTGCCCGTAAGGCAAGAAAAGCACGTCCTTTCTACTCCAGCCTCAGTGAGTGAATGCTACAAGAGACAGAAGAGTTGGGAACGGCCTTGGGGTAGCCACTCAGCAGTATCTTCCATAGACCATTTTTTCTCATTTTAGGCGTGTAAGCACAGAGGAGCTGACCAACGAATATTTATTAAGTGACCAAATAAACAAAGAAGTTAAGTTGATTATTTTCTTTCCTTCATATTGGAGAAGGTCCATCCAGACAGAAACTGAAAAACCTTATCAAGATCCTCCCAAGGATCTCTCAAGATGAGCTAGTTGAGAGACAAGCTGGGGACGGGTGAGTGGACGCTATGGGCGAATGGCAGAGCCGGCATGCCTCAGTCAGCAGGTGACACCTATCCTGTTTGCTCACCACGTGGTTCCAGTTGGTGTGGCACAGGGCAAATTTATGATCATCTCAGGGACAAGCTTTACTCTGGAACTTTTGTTGAGGTTAAGATGTTTGCCTCATTGCCTGTAGCAATGTGAGCACACCTGTTTGTTGATAAACATTTAAGTAATCCCTTTAAATATACCAATAAAATAACAAGATCAGGTTGTAGACTTTAGGTTGAGTGGGTCTCATCTACGTAGGAAATATAAAGAAATTGCTCATGGGTTGTTTTTTTGTTTTGTTTTGTTTACCATACTGCTTACAAAGCTATGTATTTGTGGTATACGTTCAAATTTCATTTATTATGAGACTCTCAAGGGTGGAAGAGATGTGGGTTGGAAACACGTTACATCAATACTATCTCAGAGGTTTAATGCCACTGTTAGAACCGCATCCCCCTCAACTTTTTATCTGTAAACTTACTGCATGTAGCCGGATCTCACCTCCTACTCAACCAGAGGAAAGAGAATAAGCATTGCTCTACAGAAATTCAGTTTCACCAGCAGTTTTTCTCCATGATTTTATCAGGTAATGATAATAACTGATTACTGGCACTTTCAGGGCCTCACCAAGACGCTAAGAAAATAGAGAGTACTTCAAGTGGGACACGGAGGAGCTGAGAAGCTGGTGTGGTGATGAGGTTAACAGCAGCAGGAAACTACTGTCCTCCCAGAACAAAGGGAGGAGGCAATGCTACCAGAGTCCAGGGGTCAGTGTCACTCATGGAGACGGGAACCCTGACAGGCCTCTGGGTAGAGCAGGAGCTACAGAGGAGACAGGCTGCGACTGGAGACTCGCCCCAAAGCAGAGGAAAGGGAAGACATACCTGGTTTCTCCCTCCCACACTCTATTCTCCTTCCAGCTCCTCCCATTGGCCAAACCTAGCTGGAAGCCAGGTGACTTTAGAGCCTAGAGATACAGCCTGCAGGAGTCACCTCCCAGCCACACAGAGCAGAACAGGAGGGAAGAGTGAGGATTGGGGTGGAAAACAAACAGAAAAGCACAGAAACCCCCACCCCACCCCTATTGATGAAGGCCTGGACTTTGATCTCTAGTACTAATTGTTAAGTTGTGCTACTCAGCTATCTGGCTTGAGTTCTTTCCAGTGTTGGTTAGGATGATGATGACAGTACACCAACAATCTTTACGGTGTATCAAGTGACTAATAAACATTACTAGACTCTGTAGGAAATATAAATAGAAGATACCATTCTTGACTATATGTAATTTACTCCCACATTTATAGTCAGTTAGAGAAAGCTTCCTAAAAGAGGAGACAAAAGGTTTCCCAGAGAGCAGGTAGGAAGAGTGTTTTAAGTAGTGGGAACAGCCTAAGAAGTGGGAAGAAGATCTTGCATGGCACACAGCTATCCTTAGCTGGAATGGAGAGTCTGGATGGGCTTGGGGGACAGAAAAGCCAGTGGAAAGTTTCAGAGGACTTTAAAAATAATCAATAGAGAACACAATAAACCTTTTGTGTGGAAAACGGTGTTGAGTTCAGCTGAGGCTGTAAAAAAAAAAAAAAAAAAAAAAAAAAATATATATATATATATATATATATATATATATATATATATATTAAGAAGCTGTTGGCATAATCTAGTCACAAAGTGGGAACCAAGGAGTTGATGGCGAATGGGTGTCATCGTGTGGTAGCTAAGAGCATAAGTGATAGCAAGACTTCCTGGGTTCAAATCTCAGTCCACCACTTACTAGCTCCTTTGCTGGAAGACAAAGATAATAATAGTACTTACCTTGTAGAAGCATCAATTTTGCACCTGACACATGATAAATGTTAGCTATTATTGAAATCGTATTAGAGGATGAGCTTATCAAGTAAGGAAGGGAGAAAGAGTAAAATGCCCTCCAGGCAGCTTTGATGTATATTTGGAACCGTTTATAATCTATATCGTGGTTGAAATCACTATAAATGCATAAGCTCTCTGCACAAATGAGTTCAGAGGAAGGAAAAACCTAGGGCCCAGGACAGACAGAAGAGACAGACAATAGAAAAAGCAGTCAGAAAAATAATAAAAGAATTCTGTGGTCAACATATTAAAACGCGGAGAATAATAAAGCCTCACAAAACAATGGTTGCTCTGCAGGATATTGGAAAGGCTGGATGGATGTCTTCTGTTCAGTTTGCTGAGTTGGTTCTCTGCTTGCTCTGGTCTACGCATTACCATCAGTTTTGCACATTGCAGCATTTTAAATGCTTTATTGGAGTAAGAGCCAATCACAGTGTTGCATAAGAACCTGTCATCAGTAAGCATTAGAAAACAAAGTGATACATTTTTCATCCACGGGGAGTTGACTGTACATCTCTAAATCTTCTAAGGTGACTAATTTGGCAATGACAAAAGCACTTTTTTTTCCATAGGGAACCAGATCTAATTGGGTGGTACAATTTTCTTGTTTCACTCTGGAGGCTGAAAACAAGGAGTAGGAGGAGCTAAGGAAGTGAAGCTGTTACCAACAACCACAGAACAGCCAACATTGCTGTAAATCAAGGGTCCCTAAACTACGGCCTGCGGGGCCGCATGCGGCCCCCTGAGGCCATTTATCCGGCCCCAGCTGCACTTCCGGAAGGGGCACCTCTTTCATTGGTGGTCAGTGAGAGAAGCCTAGTTCCCATTGAAATACTGGTCAGTTTGTTGATTTAAATTTACTTGTTCTTTATTTTAAATATTTTATTTGTTTCCGTTTTGGTTTTTTTGCTTTAAAATAAGATATGTACAGTGTGCATAAGGATTTGTTCGTAGTTTTTTTTTTTATAGTCCGGCCCTCCAATGGTCTGAGGGACAGTGAACTGGCCCTCTGTGTAAAAAGTTTGGGGACCACTGCGGTAAATGCCTGTTACCAGCTCTGGCTGAGGCTGCAGGAGTGTATTCCTGAGGTTTGTAGTGGAAGGTGGAGTGCTGGCCCTGGGGCTGCAGATAAGGAAAGGAGAAAGGGGAGGACAGAGTTGCTACAGGGCTTTGTGCATTCAGTTTCCATTACTGCTTGAAGAATGTGTGTACAAACTCCATTTGGTGGCAGCCTGGTGGATGTACCTTTCTCTGGTTTTCCTTTAGTTAAAAGCAGAAGGGTTAAAGCGCTCAGAGGGACAGAGGCCACTAGGGACGTGGCGGGGCTGTGATCTTACTATGAAAGGATCAGAGAAGCTGGGTCTTATGGGCTGTGGATCATAGCAAGGGGCAGCCATTTTCTTTATTTCTCTTAGCCTTACAGTCCTTTATCTCTATTGAGCCAAAGATGAATAGTTTGAAGAGGAGCCCAGCAATTGTTTAGTTTCTCTTATAATTAGGGTGACCATATAATTTATCCTCCAAACCTTTATAGATAGTGAATACCATGAATACTTTTGCTGGGACAACAGGGATTAAGTTGGTCTGTCCCAGTCTGACTGGGATATGAAATCATCCTCTGTATAACCCCTTTCAAAATCTGTTTTTAGTTCATGTAGTGTTGGGCCAACCAATGTGTTTCAAGTGTGAAACATGTGTGTTAGGTTTGCTTGCTTGTGTTTTGCATTGGCGCAGGGCAGCGCTATGTGTGTATAGTCTGTGGAAGGCTGTGGGTGCTTGCCCTCAGGGTGGCAGCTTGCAAATTGCAGATTGCCTTCATGTTTGGGAGGGGCCGTTGTTTGCTGGAGAAGGGTTTTTTCCCCTAGTCCCGTGATGGCGAACCTTTTTATAAATACCGCCCACTTTTGCGGTGCTGGTCAACCTGGTCCCTCCCGCCCACTAGTGGGTATTCCAGCTTTCATGGTGGGCAGTAGTGGAGCAACCAAACAGTGCTGCGATTGGCCCACCATGAAAGCTGGAATGCCCACTAGTGGTCAGGAGGGACCAGGTTGACCAGCACTGTAAAAGTGGGCAGTTTTTATAAAAAGGTTCACCATCACAGCCCTAGTCTGTTTTGCTGGACAGTGCAGAGAGAGGGGGAGTGCTGAGGGGCTGGGGAGCCCTGAGATTTCTGACCAGCCTGTTTGGCTGGAGACTGCTGAGGCTGGTGGGGGCCTGTGAGTCCAGGTGAGTCAAGAGGGAGAAAGGAAAGTGGTCTTCCCTGCCTGTTTGCTCATCAGCCATTATGAAACTCTAATAATCGGAATGGCCCACCATTTTCTGGCTCTCCAGTCCCTTTACCATCTGCCCGAATCCAGTGGGAACCTGCATGGCCACAGCGACCTCTGGCCTTACATATAGCATAGTGTGGTGTAGGGCCAGTAGCTGGGGCCACCATTACAGCTGCCTGGCCCATGCAGGTTCGCATTTGATTCAGGCAGACGGTAATGAAGCAACAGAGCCAAGAAATGGTGGGTCATTTCCCTTTATTCTAGACTCGTACCAGCCAATGAGTAAAAACAAACACACGGGTACCAAAACCCATTCTTTCCGTTTTTTTCCTAGAATCAAAGGCCTCACCAGCCTTATTCA
This sequence comes from Saccopteryx leptura, assembly GCF_036850995.1. Lineage (NCBI taxonomy): Eukaryota > Metazoa > Chordata > Mammalia > Chiroptera > Emballonuridae > Saccopteryx > Saccopteryx leptura. The sequence continues at coordinate 22,076,447 of NC_089511.1, forward strand.
CCTTTGTTCCCCATTACCTTCTCTCTGCAGGCCTCCATCTTGGCTGCCTGCCTCCTCTGCCACACACGTGGCCTCTTTCTCCTCCCTGCAAGGTGGTCTCTCCTCCTCTTAAAACTTTCTGGTGCGAAAGCCCTCCCCCAGCACACATTTGCATAACCAAGCCCCTTCCCAAGCATGAAGGCAATCAGCCGCCCCACTTGGGCAGTGTCATGTCTAATAAAAGTGAGCAACCAAACAACACAAATTCTACAAACTTATTTGCCTAACATGTGGTTAAGGCACAGACTCTGGATCCAGACTCACTTAGTTCAAATCCCAGCTCAGCTGGAAACTAGTTGTGTGACCTTGACAGTCATTTAAATTCTCTGCAGTTCAGTGTTCTCTTTGGTGAAATGAAGCATGATCATTTTTTATGCATCTGAGGGTTGAAATGCGGAGTTAATATGTAGACAGGCACTTAGATAGATTCTGGTAGGTAGTGTGAACTAAGTGTTTATTCTTTTTGTTATTTTGGACTTGCAAGGGTAGGGAACTTTATCTTACAGATCTGGCACCTGCTTTCTTACCCCATGCCTTCACATGAAGAGGCATTCAGCAAGTTTGTTGAATGAATAAATTAGAAGAAAGAAGGAGGCCCTGGCTGGTTGGCTCAGCGGTAGAGCGTCGGCCTGGCGTGCAGAAGTCCTGGGTTTGATTCCCGGCCAGGGCACACAGGAGAGGCGCCCATTTGCTTCTCCACCCCTCCGCCATGCTTTCCTCTCTGTCTCTCTCTTCCCCTCCCACAGCGAGGCTCCATTGGAGCAAAGATGGCCTGGGCGCTGGGGATGGCTCTGTGGCCTCTGCCTCAGGCACTAGACTGGCTCTGGATGCAACAGAGCGACGCCCCAGAGGGGCAGAGCACCACCCCCTGGTGGGCGTGCCGGGTGGATCCCGGTCGGGCGCATGCGGGAGTCTGTCTGACTGCCTCCCCGTTTCCAGCTTCAGAAAAATGAAAAAAAAAAAAAAGAAGAAGAAGGAAGAATGAATGCATAAAGGAAGAAAGGAACACAATTTTTATCCTTTCCCTTCATTTTTTTTTTCTTGATTCTTTATTCTGTCACTAATTTTAGGTTGCTTTGAAGCACAAAGGAACTGATAACCACTCAAAAACTCTTTCAAAATGTTGGTTCTAATGTAGCCTTTACTATACCCTGAGATCCTTTGGTTTTGAGTTTTCTTGTCCTTACCCGGCCTATAACCAACACTGGCCTCTTCTTACCATCTGCTTTTCCACCTGCCTGCCAAGCTGTTAGACCTTGCTGAAGAGAGTTACAGCTTGTCAATCAAAAGTAATTTTGTCAATTAGCGCTGTTGCTACCACCTCAACTAGGCCTATTAGCAATCCTCTTATTCACTCTCTATCATATTCCCCAAAGATATCATCTCTCCTATCCTTCAAGTTCGGAGCCCGCTGAGCCATGCCTGCCTCTCAGGAGTTGACCTACTTTTACCTTATTGACATGAGATTCTCCAGCATGAACTCCTTCAACTTCCTTTCTTCCACATCCAAGTGATTAATAACCCCTCCTACTATCTCTTTGCCTATTTTAGTGGGGAAAGTGCCGCATCTCCTTTCCAAAGCTAATTCTTCTCTCTCTACCTTGATTCAGATCCACCCCCTCTTCCTTCCAGGGTTGTGCTCCATCAGTTATCCCACTCTTTTTGTTTTTTACAAGTCTCCCAAATCCTCAATTTCTTCCTTTTTACATATTAATATGCTCATGTATTTTTCTCTTAAAACATCAAGAACAACAAAAATTTTCTCATCTTGCTCTTTCTGTTACTCATCACCAAACCTGTCGAAAGAACAATCCACACATATGATATTAGCCTCTTTAATCCCTTAGTCATTTCTAAACCCTTAGAAATGACCTCCAACACCAGTAATTTGAAATTGTCCTTGTCCTTCTTAGTCTCCCTGCAGCATTTTAGGTCATTGATCACCATCTTTTCCATGAAATAACATTCCTTGGCTTTCTTGTCTTAAGTTGATCTTGGTTACCATCTTGCATCTCTAGTTTGTCTCTACCTCTGCCATCTCCCACTCCATAACAGAGGTGTCCCCCAATTTTCAACTCTCCCTTTCATACTCACGGAACTCCCTTGGTGATCTCAACCATTTCCAGGCCCTTGACTGTCCCCTCAGTCAAATGGCCCTGGATCTATAATCCTACCTAGACCAACAAATCTCCCATGCTGCAGGTACACATTTCCAGCATTCTGCTGGACTGCTGCATTTACTAAAAGCTAGACTCTGCTCAACACACTCTCCTAAACCAATGCTTCCTCCTGGGTTTCCTGTCTCTGATAATAACATCTCCATCTTCCCATCCCATCCCCAAGCCTTCAAAGTTTAAATAATTTTTATGTCTCTTTCACTGAATTAAGTCTTCCAGATTCCATCAATTCTACCCCTGCCTCTCTCAAATTCATTGCTTCCTTTAATGCTACATAGACTAAAGAAAAAAAAACCAAACTTCACAATCTGGGCCCTCTTATTTTCCCAGATGTAATTTGTTCTATTGGTCTTTATACACACTGCTCTCCAGCTAATCCAAATTTCACCTTTTAGAATGAGTCAGACACTTAACCACCTCTAAACCGTGCCTTCTTTCTTCTTGTGTTAGTTACCTAGGGCTGCCATAACAAAGCACCACAAAATGGATGGTTTAAAACAACAGACATTTATTCTCTCAGAGTTCTGGAGACCAGAAGTTTGAAATCAAGGTGTTGGCAGGGCCCTATTCTCTCTGAAGGCTTTGGGGAAGAATCCTTCCTTCCCTCATCTAACTTCCGGTGGTTGCTAGCAATCCTTGGTCTCCCTTTCGCTTGTAAATGCATCCCTCTAATCTCTGCCTCCATCTTCTCAGGGTCTTCTCCCCTGGGTAAATGTGTCCAAATTTCTCTCTTCTTAGGACACCAGTCATTGAATTAGGGCTATCCCTAATCCAGTACAACCTCTTCTTAACTTGATTATATCTGTAACCTCTATTTCCAAATGAAGTCATGCTCACAGCCTCTGGTGATTAGAACGTCAACATATTTTGGGAGGGACACAATTCAATCCAAACACTTCTCTGCAGAGATGAATTTCTCCCTCCATCCAATTCCATTCATCAACATCCTCTTCTGCTCCAGTGTCAAATTGGTCTTCACCTCTGTCACGAAGTGGCTCATAATTCCCTTCCCACACCTCCCTCCAGGTAACAATATTTTGCCCCTTTTATAGCTGGCTATTTCTGCACATTTCTCTGCTACTAAATTCTAAACCCTTCAAGATATAGAACACATACATCATTCATCTTTGTATCCCTCAAAATGCTTAGCATTTTGCTCATGTTCCTTTTGCTCATAAGCTCACCTCGTTAAATCAAATTTAAAAAATTTTTCCCTGTAGATATTAAATTTTTGACTGTTCCTATATTTTTGTTACTAAAAGTAATTTTTCACTTCCTTGTTAAATCTAAATGTTGGCCAGGTCCAAAGAATTTCAGTCTAGACTTATTTTTGCATTGAAATGTTTCAACATTAATAACATCTCTCTCTCTTTAAAAAAAAAAAAAAAAAAAAAAAAAAAAAAACCTCTATAAATTGCTTTCTATAGGTCATTTTTCTATGCATTGATTTCTTCCTTGGATTATTTTGAAGTTAATATAGCAGGTTCCCTGAATTCTCTTGGAATCTAATCATCTGGCATTCAGAAGATATATCAGGGAGTGAGCCAGGGAGGCTGGCTTGAACCTTCACCTTCCGCCTGCGAGGCAGTACATTGAGAATTGAGTCAGCATAGTCAAACATAATTTCATTCTGGTTGAATTTTTATGTTTTAAATATATAAATGATTCTTTATTGTAAAGTTGTTATAACAATAGTATTCCCAATCCTATATTAAATTTCTTTTGATTCTAGCACAGGGGTCCCCAAACTACGGCCCGCGGGCCACATGTGGCCCCCTTAGGCCATTTATCCGGCCCCGCCGCACTTCCAGAAGGGTACCTCTTTCATTGGTGGTCAGTGAGAGGAGCATAGTTCCCACTGAAATATTGGTCAGTTTGTTGATTTAAATTTACTTGTTCTTTATTTTAAATATTGTATTGTTCCCGTTTTGTTTTTTTACTTTAAAATAAGATATGTGCAGTGTGCATAGGAATTTGTTCATAGTTTTTTTTATAGTCCGGCCCTCCAACGGTCTAAGGGACAGTGAACTGGCCCCCTGTGTAAAAAGTTTGGGGACCCCTGTTCTAGCACATTTTAACTTGAAAAAAGGTGGAATAACTCATGAGTGTTCTTGTATCTTAAATAGAGTAGATGTCTGTTCTAGTTTTCCATCTAGAGCAGGGGTCCCCAAACTTTTTACACAGGGGGCCAGTTCACTGTCCCTCAGACCGTTGGAGGGCTGGACTATAAAAAAACTATGAACAAATCCCTGTGTACACTGCACATATCTTATCTCAAAGTAAAAAAACAAAATGGGAACAAATACATTATTTAAAATAAAGAACAAGTAAATTTAAATCAACAAACTGACCAGTATTTCAATGAAAACTATGCTCCTCTCACTGACCACCAATGAAAAAGATGCCCCTTCCGGAAGTGCAGTGGGGGCCGAATAAATGACCTCAGGAGGCTGCATGCAGCCCGTGGGCCGTAGTTTGGGGACGCCTGATCTAGAGTTGCTGTATCTATATATTGGCACACATGTGTGTATCTCTCTGTGTGTGTGTATGTGTGTGCACGCTTATTTATAGATATAATCACAAAATGGCTGGAATCTGATTAATCTCCTAAATAGCTCGAGCCCACGCACAGTGAGAGAATTCAGATTCCGGATTTTTAGTCAAAGGCATGGTTCTCTTTTTAATGCATATTTGGTACTGATGGGACAGAATTACTAAGGATCGGCAGTCATGGGGAGCACAGGAAAAACAAGTAAAATGGTAGATTGAAATGGTGCCTGAGGGCCAGTTTCTCTGCTTGCATTCGCTCTACAGAAGGGGTCCTGGGGCTGTGGGGAAATAGGCGGCCTCCAGGCTGTGAGCTGCTGCGTTGCTGCTGCTGCTGTTTGCAGAGCTGCACAGCGCTGGGAGAGACCTGGGAAAGCTCACTTGAATTCCAATGAATATTTACAATTACGCTGCTCCAGAGCCAAATGCAATCACAGCGCTCCAGTCCACAGGTCTTATGCATCAAAAGAAAATGAGAGGAGAGCAGCTGTAATGGAGTTGCCTTTGGAGAGACTTAAAACTCAGATTTTACCGCTTGTGGCAGAACTAAAATACTTTATTTCTGATAGGAGCAATTTATTCTTCGGACACCCTGCTTGATAGTAGAAAGCACCTGACTGGGTTTTTGAAGTGAGACAGTCTTCAGTAGATGGTGTTTCATTCCGAGCAAGAGAAAGGCGTGGAACGGATTGTACTGCGCAATGTTGATTCTGTTTTCTCACAGAAGACCCTCGAGAAGGGTGAGAAAATCCCTAAGCCAGTCGCAAACTCCCTATTCTTTCCATCTGTATTTTTATCCCGTTCTCACGGATTGTCCTTTCTTCCTACGGCAGCCCTGGGAAAGCTGCCACCATGTTGTGTCCCATTTTAAAGCCTTTGGGTAATTGATCGCCAATAATGCACGTGACCCTGTCACTCGTTTTTTTTCTCATGAGCTGTTGATACACATCAAGGATCTGGAGAGAACTGGATTGGAAAAATTAGTCCAAGCTACTTGGACCCAGTGAGGCAATTTTTAACTTTCAGAGGTGCCAGAGTGGATGAAATTGAATGTTTTAAAAGTATTCCATCAGAACCTGGTTTTGTGGTTTGGCTGACTAATCTCTTGGACTATTAAGATTTATATTGGATTACTGTTTGCTAGTGGCCTGGATTGCTGCACTAGGGCAGAAGTCCTCTATAGTACCAGCCGTACTTTTACCCACTTACTAGTCCATTTTCTCCCACCAACATAGCACTGTCTCCCATTCATTTATCTGCTTGGTCACTCCTCCCACCACAAATCCATACATCCTTTCACATATATATCCATCGAGTTGCTCATATGTATCCAAGCTTGGAGCAAAGAGAGGGGACAGTCTTGTGCCTATGTCTGTGTGACTGGCCATTGGCAAATCTGAGAAAGCATGTTTTATTCTCAGATATAGTTCCTCAGATTCTCTGTAGAAATGCCAAATCACTGATGAAAAGGGGAAGTTTTTGGTCCCTATAATCCCCACCAGCCTTCCCCTGTTTTCTGTGGTAGATGAATCACATTTTGTCAGTCATGCATATTTGCTGTGCAAATACAGCTTCAGGGCACTCCTCCGTCCAACTAGATTGCTGCCCCCAAACTCTTCTTTCAAGAAAAGTCTGTAGCCCCTATCATTAAGTTATTTAGTAAGTCCTTACTGTATACAAAGCAGAATGTGGTCTATGGGTATATAATCTATGTATAAATATTTGTGTAAAAACCCATGGATGTTTTTGCTAAGTGTGGCACAAAAAGATCATCTTAAAATAATGTGGTTGAAATTAAGTACATAGAAGAAGACATAGGTACTCAACTCAGGGACCTGGGTTTTAAAGAGCATTTTATGAATTTGACTCCAATGGCAAGAGAAGTGAAGGCAAAAATTAATGAATGGGACTACATCAGACTAAGAAGTTTTTGCTCAGCAAGAGAAACTGATAACAAAATAAACAGAAAGCCAACTAAATGGGAAATGATTTTTTCAAACGACAGCTCAGATAAGGGCCTAATATCCAAAATATACAAAGAACTCATAAAACTCAACAACAAACAAACAAACAATCCAATAAAAAAATGGGAAGAGGATATGAATAGACACTTCTCCCAGGAAGAAATACAAATGGCCAACAGATATATGAAAAGATGCTCATCTTCTTTAGCTATTAGAGAAATGCAAATCAAAACGGCAATGAGATACCACCTCACACCTGTTCGATTAGCTGTTATTAGCAAGTCAGGTAACAGCAAATGTTGGAGAGGCTGTGGAGAAAAAGGAACCCTCATACACTGTTGGTGGGAATGTAAAGTAGTACAACCATTATGGAAGAAAGTATGGTGGTTCCTCAAAAAACTGAAAATAGAACTACCTTATGACCCAGCAATCCCTCTACTGGGTATATATCCCAAAAACTCAGAAACATTGATACGTAAAGACACATGCAGCCCCATGTTTATTGCAGCATTGTTCACAGTGGCCAGGACATGGAAACAACCAAAAAGCCCATCAATAGATGACTGGATAAAGAAGATGTGGCACATATACACTACGGAATACTACTCAGCCATAAGAAATGATGACATCGGAACATTTACAGCAAAATGGTGGGATCTTGATAACATGATACGAAGCGAAATAAGTAAATCAGAAAAAAACAGGAACTGTATTATTCCATACGTAGGTGGGACATAATAGTGAAACTAAGAGACATTTATAAGAGTGTGGTGGTTACGGGGGGGGGGGGGGAATGGGAGAGGGATAGGGGGTGGGGAGGGGCACAAAGAAAACAAGATAGAAGGTGACAGAGGACAATCTGACTTTGGGTGGTGGGTATGCAACATAATTGAACGACAAGATAACCTGGACTTGTTATCTTTGAATATATGTATCCTGATTTATTGATGTCACCCCATTAAAAAAATAAAATTATATAAAAATAAAAAATAAAAAAATAATGTGGTTGATTAATTGAGCCTTTACTCTTATGGCCAAACGATTGTTATACCTCAGCTTAGCGACTCCAGGAGGCTATGCATTTGTTCTTACCATAATGCTATTGCTCAAAACATTTGGGTCTCCTCTTCTAGAAGTGCCCATTACAAATTTTAAAGTAGGCAAAGAACTTGAATAGACATTTGCCAAGAAGATATACAAATGGCCGACAAGCATATGAAAAGATGTTCAACATTAGTAGCCCTTAGGGAAGTGAAATAAGAAACACAAGGAGCTATCACTTCACACCCACTAGGATGGCCATAATTTTTCAAAAAGTGGGGGAAAAAAAGTATTGGAAAAGATACGGAGAAATTGAAACCCTCATAAATCACTGGTGAGAATGTAAAGTGTAGATGCTATGGAAAACAGTGTGGTAGTTTTTCAAAAAGTTAAACATAGAATTCCCATATGGCCCAGCAATTCTACTCCTAGGTATATGCTGAAAAGAATTGAAAACAGGTGTTCGAACAAAAACTGGTATAAAAATGATCATATCAACGCTATTCACAAGAGCCAAAAAGTGGAAACAATCCAAATGTCCATCAGTGACTTAATGAATAACAACATGTGGTATAGCCTCCCAATGTAATATTATTATTCATTCATAAAAAAGAAATGATACATGCTACAGCATAGGTGAACCTTGAGAATAGAACGTAAATAAGCCAGTCACAAAGACCACATATATGATTCCAGTTATATGAAGTGTCCAGTAGAGGCAAATCTGTAGAAACAAAGTATATTAGTAGATGCTTAAGGCTGAGGCAAATGGGGTGCAGATGGGAGGGAAGTAGAAAGGTGTTGGTTAAAGTGTATAGGGTTTTTCTTTGTGGTAATGAAAATGTTTTTAAATTGCCTGCGATGATGGTTGCATATACCTGTGCATATGCTAAAAATCACTGAATTGTACACTTTCAATGAGTAAATTGTATGGTATGTGAATCATTTTCCAATAGATCTGATTTAAAAAAAAAAAAAAAAAAAAAAAAAAAAAAAAAAAGGAAAGAAAGAAAGAAAAGCAATTTGTAAGCCATCCTTAAAAAAGTGTTAATCATTGCTTTATGGTCCTACCCAGAAGTATGGTTACAACTGACATTTAGCTATTTTTAGAAATCCAATCTGTCAAGTAGTGACATTGGCTGACAGTGATAATATTCAAAATAATGACAAGAGGTCATGAGAAAACTACTCAGAGAAGAGTTCCCAAATTTTTTACTTGCATCTGTGAAATAAATGGATTATCTCTTTAGATTACTTCAGAAAGGGCAGTTCTCATTTGGAGCTATAAATTATGGCGTGTGTGGTTTTTTTCTTTAAGTCACACTTTCACATATGTATGTATATATTGGTACATGTATATAATTTGGAAAAAAGTAAAATATACAGTGTGTATGTTCATGTTTGTGTGTGTTTTGATCTTTGATTTGTAACAAGACAAAGAGGGGGAAATGGAGGCAATTTTTTTTTTCTACTCATTTATTCAACCGACAGACTTTGGGCTCTTAATATAAATATATGGTACAAAAATCGTAAGCTAAATTTTTCAGGATAATTCCTTATTTCATGAAGTAGGAATAATCCAAACTTTTTGTAAACTCCCAAATGAAGACCAGAGGGTAGAGACAAAATAATACATTAGTGCACTTAACATCCTACTTTGTATGATAATCAGCAGAGACTAGTATTCCTCTGAACAGTTCTTTGGCAAATAATTTTTAAAGTTCCTAAAAGTTTGCCTTTGACTAGCAGAATGTCCAAAGGTGAGACAACTAATTGTCTTGGCAATAACTTAGGTACGGTTACTATTGACCTACAAAGAGGAATCCTCCTTCAATTCCTCCCATAGTCTCGGGCCTTCCAACACTAAATACTCTAACTTTTATGAAAATGGTTCCTCTTCGCCCTATTAATTCACAACTGCACGATAATATGACAGAAGAGAAATTTATAGGTGTTGGTGGCTTTTTGAAATCCTGTACGCTGTGTTAATGATCTACAAGTAAAAGAAGTCACTTGTATATTTCTACAGAATTATTTTAGGTTTTTGTCACTTTTCCTTCTGCTAAAAATGTACAAAGTAATAACTAGCTAACTAATTGCCTTCCCACTGATGTTAAACTTCTATAGCAACTGAGTTTGAGTGGAAACTTAGCCAGAAAATTATTTCTGTGAACTCAAGTGAAACTCTAATGATACCACCACATAAGAGAAAAACTGCCACCGTCGTATAAAAAAAGTTAACGCAGAGCAGATTGATATCTAAGAGAGGCCCTTTAAACCCTGCAGGCAATAGTGTTTTCAAAAGTTTGCAAGCCGACTATTTTATCTATTGTTTGAATGTTCAGAAATCCCCCAGAAGGACAGATAGCATTTTTTTTTCCTAACCTTGAAATAGACACTCAATGAAAATGGGAAATAATGAGATTTGCCTGTCTATATCAGTCCACACTAATGGCTGATACATCCAAGATTTTGTTCCTTGATCAACATGAATCCCCAACCCACCTTCCAAAACCATTCGTTTATGTCTGTGATAGTGTGGCTTTTATTTTGGGCAAAAAGATTATTACTGATTTACAGAGTTAAAGTCTACCTGGATTCCCACCTCTGGGTAACCTTTGGTCAGTTGCATCACCCTTTTGTGTTTATGTGTACCTTTATAAAATAAATATAAAATATACAAAATGATCCCCAGAGGAATAAAGAATAAAAGATTTATTGCAAACATACCACGTGCCAGACATTGTACTTGGTGCTTCATTTTAATATTCAAAATAACTGTGTACAATGAGATTTCTATTTTACAGGTAAGGGGAAGTTCAGAGTCACTCAACCTGTGACGTTTGACAAATGGTGATACAGGATTCAAACCAAAGTAGAAAGCCAAAATTCTTATAATGTTCAAGGTCCTGCAAAATCCATATAATGGCCAAGAGTTCTCCTCACCCCTTACATCTTGAATCTTATTTTTTATTATCTCTCTCTCTCACTCTCCTTCAACCCTGCAAGCCTCGTCCCATCTCAGGGCCTTTGCACTGATTGTTCTTTCACCTTGGAACCCCCTTCCTCCATTTCAAAAACATTTATTTCCTAACCTTCTTATATCTTGGCTCAAATGTCATCATCTAAGTGAGGCTTCCCTTAATCACAACCCACTCCCCACCCCGCTCCAAATCTTTCTTACCCTGCTGTTTTCTTTCCCTGTAGCCTTTTGCCCCCATTAATGTTATCTTTAGTGTGTGCTCCCCCTACTAGAATGTAAGCTCCACTAAGACATACATTTTTGTCTGTTTTGTTCTTTGGTGCTTCCTCAGCAACTAGGGATGTGCACAGCACATAAGGTCTCATTAAGTATTTGTTGACAAATAAATGAAAAAATCGACGATCCCAAAGCCTGTGCTTTTTCCTCAATGGCCCCAGAAATGAGAGATATTTTTAAATATTATTAATCTAAATTTCTCCTTTATTTTCTCCCATTTCACCTGATGGTGGTGAATGAACCTTTCCTTCAACTGTATGGCTTGAGTCTATGGGAGTGGGAGGGGGCAGGATATTATTCGCCCTCTACCCTGGCATTTCTGTTGTATGTGGGGCTATGGGAAGACAACCTGTGTGTGTGTGTGTGTGTGTGTGTGTGTGTGTGTCTAATTTTCCAGGAAGGAGAGTGATAGCTCTCTTTGCTAGCCCCCAACAAGCTTAGTAAGTAAGCCATGGTGCTGGGCAAGCGTGGAGACTAAAGACCCAGGAGGCGGCAAGAAGCACTTTCCTGCTCTGCCCACGTGTAGTCACCCGGCCCAAAGATAAGATCCGTGCTCTATTTAGCACTGGCAGTCTTGAGGGAGGAAAGATAAATCTGAGCCTGGATTACATTACATTGGTTAAAAATTCTGAATTTCAAAATGAACAGTCACAAGGCTTAATGGATTGTGTGCTTTGCTCTCACCATTGGATATTTGAAATTCAGTGTAGAACTCATTCAACTTAGAAAATCATCTTAACTTTCTTAGAACCCATTGCCCGTTGAAAGAAAGGCAATGACAGAAAACAGGTCTTGATCATTTCGCTGGTGTAGTTCTTTATAGGTCTGAAATGAAGTTACTTCTTTAACGTTATTTAAAAATTTTTTTTGACCTGACCAGGCGGTGGCGCAGTAGACAGCACATCAGCCTGGGATGCTGAGGACCCAGGTTTGAAATCCCAAGGTCACCAGTTTCAGTGAGGGGCTTCCCACCGGCTTTAGCGTGGGATCACAAACATGACCCCATGGTTGCTAGCTTGAAGCCCAGGGTCGCAGGCTTGAGCCCAAAGGTTGCTGGCTTGAAGCCCAAGGTCACTGACTTAAACAAGGGTCATTGGCTTAGCTGGAGTGCCCACCCCCACGCCCCGTCAAGGCACTTATGAAAAAGCAATCAGTGAACAACTAAGGTGCCTCAACAAAGAATTGATGCTCCTCATCTCTCTCCCTTTCTGTCTGTCCGTCTCTCACTCACTCACTCTTTCTCTCTTGAGCACACACTAGAAAAAAGAAAATAAATAAAACTTGGCCTGATCTGTGGTGGCACAGTGGATAAGTGTCCACCTGGAATGCTGAGGTTGCTGTTTCCAAACCCTAGGATTGCTCTGTCAAGGCACATACAAGAAACAACTATAAGCTGATGCTCCCTGCTTCTCCTCCTCACCACCCCTCCTCCTCTTTCTGAAATCAATAAATGAAATCTTCAAAAAAAATTTTTTTTTGTTCAGTGGAAAAATAGATGAATATAAAACCTTGTAACCAGTTAACTAACTGAATGAAAGAATGATTAAGAATGATTAAATAAATAAAGTGCAGCTATCTATCTCCCTCAAGACCTTGTTCAATGAGTGTACATACACATATGTTTGTGTATATGCATATATACTGGAAGGAAATTCAGTAAGTCATTATTTCTGAATCGGAAGATTCATAGTAATTTTTATTTTTTAATATGTCTCCATAGTTTTCAAATTTTCTACCATAAATGTAGAAATGTGTTTCTACCATTATTTTTATGACTAAGAGCAATTCATTTTATCAGTAATGTTTAGAAATTTTGCATCGTTTTCATTGATGATCTTTTGGAGTTTTTTGTATTTTTCTGAAGTGAGAAGCAGGGAGGCAGAGAGACTGACTCCCACATGCACCTAACCGGGATCCACCCAGCATGCCAACCAGGGGGCGATGCTCTGCCCATCTGGGGCATTGCTGCGTTGCAACTGGAGCCATTCTAGCACCTAAGGCGTAGGCCATGGAGCCATCCTCAGCACCCCGGCCAACTTTGCTCCCTTGGAGCCTTGACTGCCAGAGGGGAAGAGAGAGACAGAGAGGAAGGACAGGGGGAAGGGTGGAGAAGCAGATGGGCGCTTCTCCTGTGTGCCCTGGCTGGAAATCGAACCCGGGACTTCTACATGCTGGGCTGATGCTCTACCACTGAGCCAACCATCTAGGGTCTTTAATGATCTTTAGATGGTAATCTCCATATTCATTATGTTGCTTTGAGTTTGTTTGTTTGTTTGTTTGTTTAAGCCCTGTTAGATTAAAAGTGATAAAACCGTTTTACTATTAAAATGCATTTTAAGGTTTTTCTACACTAAAAAAATTATGTTTAAAACTTCCAAATTATTTATTTGAGTATTTTTTTTTTCTTCAAGAGCTACTGAAAACACACACCCATACCCAATATTATTTAACTTTGGAGAATGGATTCACAGTAACTACTCGCCGCCCTCATCTCCCACCTCCCTACACATTCATCTACTTCGTATTTTTATGACTTCTTAATATATTTACCAAAGGTCTGGAGGTGACATCTAAACTACTTGTCTCCTCCACTAACAGATGGAGAAAGCAGAGACCCAGCTGGAGAGGCACCTGCGTGCAAGGCCCGGCTTTCACTGAGGTAAACCACACACCTGATCCTTCCTAGCAGACTCCAGGAAGAACATGGATGAAACTTCTCTTGATCTTTTTTTTTTTTTCTCTTACACAAATTTAATACTTTGATCGCCACTAACCAAAAAAGCAGTATTCAAAGAAATAGAGCAAGGGTCACTTTTATTATATCCAGCTCAGTTAGCAAAATGCTACCTTGAGTAGCTATTTAAAGCGGTCACACTTCAAAAGGTAATTGACCTAAATTCTCCTTCCTGTTCTGCACTCCTGTAAGTCTTACCCAGGTACAGCCCTCCCGTGTGTCTCCCACATGGAACAGAAGAAGCAGTAGTGTCCTGGGGAGCCTGAGAATCTAGGCCGCAGTGATTAAAACTAATTCAAACATTATTTTAATATCTGTGTTTAGTTGGCTGGCAATTCTCAACTTCAGTGGGCACCTAAGGGCTGACAGCTCCCCTCTGGGGCGAGTCAGAAGTTGATGTATAAAGAACACTTGACAATGATTATACCTGCTCCGGTCCCATCTGGTCGGAGTATGATGAAATGGAGTTCTATGTCTCTGCTTTCCAAGTATTTGTTAACAATTTGAATCCTGAGCAACATTATAAAAACAAAAACTTGAAACAAAACCACCACAAGCCTAAAAAGACAAAAACCCTATCTAATGTTACCTTATTTCTTTTGTTAACTCATAAGGAACACCAGTGTAAGAACCTTTTTTGGCAGATGAGTTCACTAATTCAGCCTCATGATCTGGTGATGGTCACATTCTAGATCCATTTGATTGCTTTGCCACAGTGATACATTTTAATGTGTAAATTTAAATGATATCTGTTAGTAATATTCTTAGGATAATTGTGCCATCACCTAAAGTTCTATAGGACCTACAGGACCAATGATTGAAAGTTTTAAATATCCAACATGATATTGTGTTGTGGAAATCTTGTCAGTATTTACTAGCCATTGTTCCAAACATCTTTGGAACAAAATGAAATCGACAAAACATCTTTGGTACCTGATAGTCCTGGGGTGTTTTGTGCCTTTCTCCCATTATTTTAGAAAATAATATTATTGCTATCACTTTAGAACACTCCCAGAAGCAGACGTGGCACTAAGTTCTGACTCATTTACAAAAACCCTATGTTATAAATCACAGCTTCGTTTGTTACATGGTGGATCAAGCGAGATGTTGAGTTGGGAAAATTTTGTATTACCTGAGGTTTTGTGCTAGCAAAGAGAAGCATGGGAACCTAATTTCTAACTAATGTTCATATTTTTGAGCTGTGTCGCTGTATTAGCAAGTGTTCTTATTGCATGTTCCTCAAACAAAACCATAGTCATTGCCCTTTAAATGATAAAAATTAAACAGCATAAAAAACAAAAAGAGATCTACACTGAACCTCTAATGCATAAGAGTAGAGAAGGCAAACAGAAGATGAAATAGGGAGATGGCAGGGGGAAGGAAACAAAATGAAGCTCCTTAGAGCCTAAGATTGTATGAATATAAAGCAAAAACCCATATGAAGTCACTTAATAATGAGGTCAAGAATGCTGAATAATTTAACATACCCTCAAATCTTGATTTGTGATTGTCCAAAACTAATATTTCAACAAGCCACATTGTACCTAGGGAATCCTATTTCTCCCTCAAGATAATGCCCAAGTATTAATGGACCCAATTTGGTGGAAATTACCTAATTGGCTGCAGTCAACGCGAACGTGACATTTGGACTGTTCTGTCGTCACGAGGATAAGTAGAAGCTTGAGCAGCAGACTTGCTCTTTGGGATAATTGTGGCTGAAGCTCATGTTATCACCCAAGCTTATTATTTTTGCAAGTTGTACACTCAGCTTTTTGTAAAAAATTGGACTGTAAGGAGAAATCCCTGAGGAGGCTTCTTTTCTCCCCGGGTCCTTCTAACACCCCCAGCTGAGGGTGACCAAACAAAAGGCTCTGTGATTGTGTTTCAGTGCACTTAACTACGTGCCACCTGATAAAATATCTTAGCGCCGAGAATGAAACGGTTCCTTAAGTCCCTGTATTCTTTTTAGTTTTGTGCTTATTCAGCAAACCAGATCACGGCTATTAAGTGACATTAGTTGAGGGTGGTCTTTCTGCCTTGGGGAAACTGTGTACCTACCCCCTCACCGGGCAGATAAATGAGGAGTGAGGAGTCGCTTCCTGCTAGCATTGTCCCTGGCCTCCACTTGGTACCAGAGCATCCTGCCCCTGGAAAGGGCAGGCCCCTCCCTGCGCAGTGGAGGGGCATCCCACAGTGGACATCTTTCTCTGGTTAGTAATTCTTCCTATTTCTATAATGCTTCCTGGTCTCAGGAGGACATGTCTCCGCCCCCTCCTTCTCTCCCATCCTTTCTTGCATATTCATTGAGTAAACAAGATGAGGCAGGCCTGTGCTGGGCACTGGAGATACAATTGTAAGTGAGAGTCTCTGCCCTCGAGGACTTCCCTCCTTAAGGAGGAGAGAAAGAGGAATGAGTAACCCCTTATAGTCCTGTGTGATGAGTGCTCTAACCATGTGTACTTCAGAAAATGCCTAGAAGTCAGGAAGCTTCGCAGGGAAAGTAATCTGGGGGCCGGATCTTGAAGATGAACAGGGCTTACTACTGGGGAAGAGGGGGTGATGGGAGAGGACTGGGGAAGAGGCTACCTTCAGCAGAAAGGATGGCAGGTGTGAGGACGTCAAGGTAGTGAGATCAGTGGCTGAAATGGCAGGTGAGGCCGGATCAGACAGGACCATATGTGCCTTTGTAAGTAATAGAAAAAGTATAGTTATTGCCACAGAGCTCCTAAATCTGTTGTTCTAATCAGGCAAAAAAAAACAAAACAAAACAAAAAACAATGGCAGACTCTTGGACAACTTCGGGATGGGGGTTGGTCAGCAGAAAGAGTAAGCTATGAAGAGGAGCTGAGAACTTTCAGCCCCACCCTATCCCCTGCGAAGAGGGGAGGGGCTGGAGATTGAGCTAATGGTTGGTGATGAAGCCTCCATAAAAATCCCCAAAGTTTTGGGTTTCGATTGTTTCTGTGTGGGTGAGCACGTGTACGAGCCAGGAGAGCGGCACACCCCATCTCCATGGGAACAGATGCTCCTGGGTTCAGGACCTTTCCAAGTCTCACTCAGTGAATCTCTTCATCTGGCTGCTCCTCTGTATTCTTTATCGTACCCTTTATTATAAAATGAACCGGTAACTGCGTTTCTCTGATGGGGACCCACGGAGGAGGCCCTCAGAACCTTCCATTTGTAGCCAAGCCCAGCAGAAGTCGTAGCTACCTGGGGACCTGCTACTTGTGATTGGCATCTGAAGTGGGGACCAGTCTTAGGGGAATGAGCCCTTCACCTGTGGGGTCTTTGCTAACTCTGGCTACCGACAGAATTAAGTTAAGTTGTAGGACACTCAGCTGGTGTCAGAGAATCGTTGAACGTGGAAAAACCTACCCATCTGATGTCAAAGGTGGTCACAAAGAGTGTTGTGAGTGCGAGTAAAGGAAAAGGCAGGAGAGTTTCCCTGGACCGCCTTGTCCAGGTGTCCGGACAGGTCAATAAACTTCTTTGAGCTTAGGATACATGGAGCCTATTTGACACTTCTCCACACAGCAATAATTTGATGTGCATGCTATTGTCCTTTCAGCAGAAGTCCGTTAACAGGTACTGGTGATACAGTTTTCCCAGGCACGGGGCGATGTGAGCTCATGAGAGCCTGGGTGGTAAGCTGTCGTCGCCCCTCCCAGCCCGTGAGCATCAGTGTCTCCCACTCCGCAGCCTGTCTTCCGCAGTGAGCGCTCCGCCGCGCAGTCTGGACCTCAGTGTCTTTTGCAATGGTAGTATTTTTCTGTCATCATCTCTCCTTCAGCAGTTTATTTTTGTTTGGGGAAGCAGTTTTGATCCATATGGCTAACAAAAGGTGTGTAAGTGCTGGTGCTGGAACAAAGAAATAAAGAGTACCATGCTGGGTGTTTAAATACAAGTACAATAGCAGCCGGAGTGAGAGTTAAGGAAATGGTGGAAGAGAGAGGGCGCGCAATGCTCAGCAGACTGTTGGAGACAGGTTGCGGTCTGACTTTGAGAAGGGTGCCATGTAGAGCAGGGCATCCTGGGAGGACTGCACCACACCTGTGAATATTTGGCTGGAGGACCTTGGGACCTCCAGGCACCTAAAAGGAGCAGAGTGTCCATTATCAGCTACTACCATTACATTGGGGTCCCCTCTCCGTAGGGTCTGCACTCACTCAGGCAGCGTCCCCTTTCCCCAAATGAGTGCTGTCTCTGTACAAAGGAGGGTAAAGGGGGAATTCACGGCTTGTTGGAGTATACCTCTGGAGCCAGGCTACCTGGGTTTGAAACCCAGCCTACCATTTACCAGCTCCATCACCGTGGATACTGAACCTCACGGCACTTCCGTTTCCTATCTATAAAATGGCAGTAACAATAACAACCTACCGCAGGAGGTTGTTGTGAAAATAAAATAATACTTGTAAAGAGTTTAGAGTAGTGCCTGGCACCTACTTAATGCTGGAAGATATTACCTATTATTTTTATTATTATTATTATTATTATTACTATTACCACTGTTACTGCCGTTTCGTTTTCTGTCTGTTAAATGACGAAAATTGACTAAATGATCCCTGAAGTCCCTCCCCATTCTAGCAATACCTGAATTGCTTATCCCTTTTATCTTAGGAGAAAACTGTAACTCAGAGCATTGGACGCCCCCTCCCCCAGTTTACAGGGCGAGTAGGAGTAAGATACAAAACAGGAATGGGAACTCAGGGCCTGCCAGCCTAATCCCGTGCCCTTTGTGCCCTTTGACATACCAAAAACTGACCAAAGCCGCGCACAGCTGGGCCTTTCACTCCTTAACCTCCTGCACCCTGGCTTTCCAGAACCTCAGGCCACTGCTTGGGTTTGTTTTGTTTTGTTTTAATCCCTTCCATTCCGCTGCAGATCAAGAAGGGAAGTGGTGAGCCCGGGGAGTGAAAGGGGATTTGTTACATTGGAGGAAATAAAACTTAGCATAGCATTAAATAACCTAAAGAATGTTCCTCCCAGCATTCACAGCTCGAGCACCTGCTGTTGGCCCCCGTGCCACCAGATTGATTATCAGCCTTTCAGAGCAAGTGGTCCACTCTCCATCCAACGCTGCAGTTTGCAGAAAAGCCGAATCTTTGGTTTTTCTATCTTTTGTCTTAACTACCCTTTGCTCTTTTTTTTTTATGTGGCTGGAATTATTTTTTTTAAAAATACCCATTCCCCCTCCTGGTGCAAGTATGGCAATTCGGCAAGTGAAGACAGAAGGAAGGTGAAAGGGGGGTAAAGGGAGAGGGGACACATTTCAGCAAACTGACCTGTCCTCTTGTGACAATTTTGGCAAATCTGGCTTCTGTACTTTTGAAACATATGCAGCAGAGACCCTGGTCTCTCACTCTCGGCGTACAGCTTTGCTCTTTTGTTTAGTCTCTCTCCCTCTCTCTTCTCTCTCTCTCTCTCTCTCTTTTTTGTCTCTGTTTAAATATTAAAGTAATCATTACCCTTTTGACAGCTAAAATATCTGTGCAGGTTTTCTTTTTAATAAGTATTTTGCATTTGACCAAATTGATTTCATCCGAGGAGGTCAATGCGATCATTTTAATTTGCAAAGTTTCTTCCTTTTTTTTTTTTTATTTCTTTCCCATTTGATCTTGAGCACACGCTTAATAATTTCTGATGGCTTATGTTTCAGCATCAGCTGGACATGCAAAAGAGGCTCTCAACAGTCTCCGAATTTGATTATGACAAAGGGACCACTATCCTATAAACACGGAAAATTGGAAATGATCTCTAGGGCTGTTTGTTAACGAAGTTGAAGCCCTAACCTTTAGGGCTCATTAAAATTCCGCCGAGGAAAACTCTCGCACTGGTTTCTCTTTCATGAATCTTGTCCCTGTGTTAGGAGTACTGGTGTGTGGAAATTGGTCTGGGCCCTCCCCTTTAATCTCTTGGTCGGGTTTAGGCAGAGATTTTTATAGCTGATAGATTTCTCTTTCCCCCTACTCAGGGTATGTGTTGTGAATCCAAGTAAACGTGAATGGATCTCTGAATGTGTGACTGTTACTGAACTGCTCTGACCAGGCTCTCCTACTGACTCTGTCTTCCCTCGTCAATAAAGGAAGAAGTCGGCTAAGGGTAATTAAAAGAGGCAAAATGAGGATTATGTTTTCTGTACCTGACAGTGGAAACAAATATGGATGGAGGGGACAGAAATGACAAACCACCCAGTAGAAGGCACAGTTGGTGGAATGCAATGAGTTGTTTTAATGACTCTAGCTAGCTGCTCAGTGACCGTCAGTTAAAATACAACCATTCTTTCTTATCGAGAGATTCCCTGCGTGATGACAGTAGCCATTCTTCTGTCCTGCTGGCAGATGAGACCTTCCCAATGCTCCCAAAATTCTGCAGCATCCATCTGCAGGAGAGCATTTGGGTTTACTTGGTACATTTTGTAAAAAAAACAAAACAAAAAAAAACACCATTGATGCACATAGCATCACTAATACTATTGCTAAACAGATGGGAAATAATTATTTATGGAATTTGGGAATTTGTGTTTTAATCTCATTAATGTATTTGGCAGGGAAATCCACCTAAGTACACTATTCAAAGCCTGCCTTTGATCTGGGCCCCTTTGGGGCATTTTCCACAACTGATAAACTGCTCCTCTGAGTTCATAGGCAAATGATGAAAATGATAAAAGAAAAAAAGAAGAAGAAAGCCAGCCACCAACCTCCTGTTTGGGTATTTTGTCTCCTTGGAGAATCGGACAAGTTGGCCAGGCTTGCCGCCATGCTGAGGGCTCTGCACACCTCCCACCCAGCCACACACCCACCCAGGGCTCAGTGAGAATGCCCTCCTCTCTCGCCTCCCCCTCGCCAGTCCCCTCCTCCCCTTTGCACACAAACACCAAAACATGCTTGATGCAAGAATTCATATGCTCTATCTTTTCAAAGATCCCTGCTGCCTTTGGACGTAGGTCAGTTTCGATGCTTATGAAGTATTTATCAAAAATAACCCTTCTGCTTGTTTCCCTCTCTCACCTGTCATGCATTTCTTGGTTAGCATTATAATATGACATGATAGAAATCAGAAGCTTTGATTTTAATGGAAATGAATGTCCTAATTGTGAAATATTTTGTCTTCTAAGCGTTCTGCTGTAAATCAGGCTGAGAGTAGCCATGGGCAAAACCAAACCCTGAGAGTTTGCCGTTTTCCCTCTTACCGTAAACGCAAAAGGACAGATCTAGTGTAGAAAATCTGATAGCCACTGAAAGAAAGGGTTCACAGATTCCCTTTTCAGAAGCACAATCCCCATCTTCCTCCTCTTGAGATGGTTGATCAGATACTTCGCTCTATTCTTACAATAAAGTGATCGGAGGAGGATTTAAATTCTTGGGTGGATTTTGTTTGTTTGGTGGATTTTTTTTTTTTCTTCTTGTTCTTTCTCCTCTGCAGAACACAACTAGTAAATGATCGGATCTTTGACAGAACAAAGGTATTTTTGATGGGCTCTGTAATCTAGTGCGCTAATGCGCCCAGTCCCCTCATTGTCTTGCTGTCTGATCCCATCCCTTCTGCCAGACAGTCACTGCGGGATGAGTCACTTTTAATGTCTGATAATCAAGGTGAATTTTCAAAAAGCTGCCATTTTGGAATTATGCACTATATCACGGTGTCAGAGACAAGAGGAGGAGGAAGGAGGAAGGAAAGGCTAAGATAGACACCTACTGCACATTCAGAGAACTGCAGGACAAAGCCATTGCCGTGCCGATAAGATGTGTCTGGAGGGTCTAAATCGATCAAGGCGTCCATAATGAGAAGGAGACTGCGTTAATTATAAATTAAAAATAACTTTCTATTATAATGAAGATTATAGACACAGGAGAAAACGTCTTAGTTAAAACAGACTAGAGGGATGAAATTAAGCACCAGCCATTTGGGGGGATGGATTCTGTACCTACTGAATATAATGTGGTCCATTAAATAACCTAATACAAACTTACATTGGAAAAAGAATAGAAGTGAATTGTGGCTGTCTCTATGGATGCTATATTGTCTGCCATCCTTATTTAAAGCAACATCAGCTAAGGGAGTTTATCTAGCAGATGAATACAGCCTTCCTTCACCTCCGGAGACTGGATATTTCTGGAATCATTTAAAGAATTGAAACCTTTTTATTTCCTCCATGAAATAGCAAGGGAGATATTGGAAACCCCAGGTAAACAAAAGCCATTCAAATATTCTTACAAGACTCTGACTATTCAAATATACTTTGGGCAGTGTCTTCTCTAAGGTAATTAACTAAACACACTGTTATGCATTGTGGAATTATTTTTAAAATTTTTAGCATTGTATTAAATGGTAAGGTAATTGAAGGAAAATAATGTAAGAATAGCCTGCTACTTCTGTTTATTATTCAGAGAAGTGAGTGCCTATAAATAGAACCAGGATGTTTTGACTAGGGAAATGCTGTCCTCATTACAGCTGGGAGGTGCAGGGGCAATTTAAAGCTGAAGCTTCAAAGCCTGGTCCTGCTTTACAAAAGCACGAGGGGGTTCATGGCTGTTTCAGTAGCTGGTCAGCGTCTGCAGGCACTTTGGGGGGGGGACAATGGCATTTCTGAGAATGCTGTTTTGTAACCATGATGAATGCTTACATATGTCCTCTAACAGAGGTATTTATATACCTGCATATCTTTTTTAACACAAGTTGTGTTTACAGATTATTATACCTTTTCATTGTCTACCAAGATTTAGTCCGTTCTCTCCTCATTCTCCACCCCTACCTTTGTCACTTTGTCACACACACATACACACACACACACACACACACTATACTTAATGCAAAATAAGAAAATATTTAGCTGCCATACTACTGTTCTCATGTATACAGAAGAAGATTAGACATATAGAGAATATTTGAGATGAAAGTGACCCCTTACAGATCTCGGGGTAAAACTCTAATGGTCCTGTGACTAGAGAGTGACTTGTCCTGGGACGCTCAGTCGGAGAACAACAGATTCCACGCCAGTGTCCCGCCTCTGACTTGCAGGCTGGCGTGCTGTCCATGCAGCGTGCTTTTTTTTCCTATTGAAAGAATCAGGTCTCTGCAGCTTGGCCACACAGTGATTAATGCACCGATGTCACAGTGAAAAAAAGAAAAACCTGAGGAAGAGATAAGAATCATATATATTTTCAAGCATGATACAAAAGAATAAAATGGAAAATGGTATGAAATGAAGAGAAACAAAATGTTAATAGAACATCTATCTCATGAAACGATCTGCCTAGTCAGGAATTCTGTTAGAAGGCAGAATTGTCCCTTTTTGAAAAAAGGAGTTAGAGACATTTGAGACTAGCCAAGAAAGCAAGTGCTGCTTACAAAGGTGACACTGCTTTATTTCTCTCTATATTTTTCACCTGAAATATTAGAATAATTTAGTCATAGTCAGGAATGGATTCTCACTGTAATCATTGAGATCCTGCCTGGCCTCTATAAACGAGTGACACGGTGTGAAATCGGGACTGAACCAGCACTTCTAGAATCTAGGTTTTTAGAGGATACAGCCTGCCCTGCCCTCTGAGGACAGGTCTACCTGATAAGACCTGAGAGGAATTTTTGCATCTAGGGTTTCCTTTTTGTTATGGTCTGTCTCTTGTTGGACTAATCGTTTTTCTGGAATATTCTGCACATTTTTAATAAAATATCTCCATGGTGCTTCGAGGACTTTAAGCTCCTGAACATGAAACCCCTGCGCCCTCAAGTATATCCCTGATGTTAGTGTGAAATCTGATGGCTTTTCTTCACAAAACACTTAATGACTATAGAAACATTCTTGAAAGCACTAGGTGATGATAATGACAAATCAGACATTATTATAAACCAGAACACGACCTCCCAGCTCTGCTTTTCCTTCTAAAATAACCCCAAGAAAGCCTTGCACTAAGAATTGAAAAGGAGAAATAAAACCCATATACACTGAGAATGTTTGAGCATGATAGAGAATTGTTGGCAGATACAGGAAGGGATCAAAAGATTAGGTATTGTGTAAGAAATCTTAACAAATAAGATCGAGGATGGAGATGTGGTCAAAAGACAATGAAAGGGTAAAAAAACAAATTGTGATTCCTGCAAGTATCAAAACAAGTGGGCTTTCATATTCTCTCTGATCCAACTTTTTGCTTCTGGGAAAGAAACAATTGAAGAACACACATGCGGCTGGTGGGATAAACAGAATCATGTTATCTGTTTTTGCTCTGGAGAGCTATCGGGAGAATTCATGGGGCTTCTGTTTCCATCATACTGGTAGAAATAGAGTTTCTCAACCTTTGCACTATTAGCATTTTATACTGAATAATTCTTTGCTGGGGGTGGGAGAGGGTGAGAAGAGTCAGGAAGGGAGTGTCCTGTGCGTTTGAGAATATATAGCACCATTTCTGGCCTCTTTTCACTAGATGCTAGTAACACTGCCCGGTTGTAACAAGTTAAATGTTTTCAGACATTGCCAAATATCCCCTGGGGAGCAAAATCACCAGTGAATCACTGGACCAGAAGGGAGTGATTCTCATTTTGGAAAATAGGCTAAGTTTTGGAGACGATCTTTATTTATACAATAAGGCCCCCATTTGTAATGATGTGTTCGAAACATAGAGATACTTCATGGTCCCTGATGTTGCCATGACTAATGACTGGTTCCAGAGGCGGATTAAGGTCACTTGAGGCCCTGGGCTCAGAAGAAAATATTGAGCCCCTTAAAAAATATAGAGAGAAACAGGGAAAATAAAAATACATGTTAACCATATTTTTAAATAAATAAAAATATTATGTACTATTAATGTTAAAATTGCACGTATGAAAACAAACTTGGTGTCATTAGAAAAAAAAAGTGTAAAGTTGGGGTTTTGCAGGGCCCTTCTAAAGTCAGGGCCCAGGGCGTGCGCCCAGTGTGCCTGCCATTAGATCTGCCTCTGACTGGTTCTCCCAAGGAACTCAGAACTCGAGATAACCGGTAATCTAGACTGGAGGGAGACATGTCTCAAATAGAAGTGAGCAATTGGTTATTGACATATAGAGTTGACCAGGTTCAAATAGATACAAAGCCAACTATGTTTCTGAAAAAGATATACTGTAAATGAAACATTTTGAAATAAATTAAACATCTAAATATATGAAAAGACATCTATGGTCATGGAATTGGAAAATTTCATATTGTAAAGATTTCAACATTTCCCAAAAAGCCACCAGCCTAGCGTATATATGGCTATTTGAGACAAAAATTACCTTAAAGCCCCCAGTCTTCCATAGAAAGCAGGCTGAGCCACAATGGAGAGCATGTTTTTCAATGCCCTTTTCAGAAGTGGCCAAGGAGGATAATGGGGGAGGGGGGGGGAGGGACCTCCCAGAGCCATGGAGAACAATGAACTGCGAGGCTCCTGTAGGGAGCAGAACAAGAGCCCAATCAAAGAACAGTCCCTACCCCTGGGGGGCCTTTACTATGTAATCCCACAAAGATTTCAGAATTGCTGTGAATCAGTGACTGCTGTATGATTTCCTTTCTTTCCCTTTCTAAATGGGAGAGTGTAGTTACCCTGGTCCTCTCCTACCACTATATGTTGGGCACGTGGGGCAAGTAACTTGGCTTGTTACTTTATAAGTGCCTGGATCGAGAGGATCTATCAGAGACCCAGTGTTTTAAGTCTGAAATGTGATTGGATGAGACTCTAAGGTACCTTCTTTCAAGAAGATGTAAAAGTATTATGCATATAAAAGGGGGAGCACATATTTGTCACCGAAGGAACAGACTGTGGCAGATTTTTTTTTGCTCTTATTAATTATTTGCTGTCCTTTCTGGGGATATAATTATACATGCTACTCATTTTCATTTGATTATATGATATGGGTGACGACTGACTCTTTGATGTTAGGTTAGTCATGAGACTTTCTTTTACCGATGAAATGTGGGTAGAAGTGATAGACAAAACTTCCCAGCAGAAGCTTAGCCATGTTGTGGTTCGGTCATCACTTCTTTCCCTCTGTCACTTTGTGCAAAAACTAAAAGCATTTAACTGGCGTCACCAAGTTCATTCAGAGATTTCTACAGGAGGATGGCCATGAGTTTGACTAGGTCTTAGATGTGAGGTTTTTTTAAAACAATCTTTTGCTCAAAACATTTCTCAGTGTTATCTTTTGTTGATTTTAAATAAAAAAAAATAGTTGCATTTTTCGATCCCATTTACAGATCTGCAAGTTCTTTTTTGAGCTTTCTCTTCTATTACCTTGTTAAATGTAGCCAATAGAAACTAAGGCACACTAGAAACGCTCTGTTTCTTACCCTCTTTACCTAAATCCGCAAGCTAATTAGGTACATAATCTTCCTTCCTAGAAAAACCAGACTTAAGCAATGAAACTTTTAAATTTCAAAAACAGAGAAATAACAGAAAAAGCATGACAAAATCCAACACCCTTTTATGATTTAAAAAAAATAAATAAACTAGAACTAAAAGGAAAATTTCTCAACCTGATAAAGGGCACCTGCAAAATCCCAAAGCTAATATCATCCTTTGTGGTAAAGACTAAATGTTTTCCCCCCTAGATCAAGAACTAGACAACAAGTCCATATTCATCACTTCCATTCAACATTGTACAGGAGGTGTAGCCAGGGCAACTAGGCAAGAAAAGGAAATAAAAGGCATCTACACTGGAAGGGGAAAAGTAAAACTATCTTTACCTTCAGATAATATTATCTTTTATATAGAAAATCCTAAACGATCCAAAAAAAAAAAAAAAGGCGACTATTGCAACTAAGTAAACAACTTCACCAGTGCACCAGTGTTGCAGGATATAAGATCAATATACACACATCAATTGTATTGCTTTATACTAGCAATGAAAAATCCAAAAGTGAAATTAAGAAGAAAATTCCAATTAGTATGAAAAGAATAAAATACTTGGGAACAAACTCCTGAAGGTTGAAGGCAAGTAGAGATCATTCTTTTCACACATTATCATTTGTCTTTTTGTGGACCCCTCCAGCACTCAGTATGGTTCTACCTGAATAAGAATTTTGCTGAGTGGTTTGGGTTCAGGGACAGGGCTGTTAGTTGGTGTATGTGTAATTTTTGTGAAGGGTGATTATTCTAACAAAGAGGTTCTAACCTACATCCTTACAAGTGAGAGGTTTATGTGCATACTTGACTTAAGGTGAATTAGACCTTCGGTTTCCCGTTAGTAACTTCTAGAAATTATTTACCTGACATTTTGGGAGTCACTTTATTGATATAAATTGCTTTGTAACTTTTTTTATTTTCTTATAACACTCCTACCCGATAGAGTTAAGCATTCTGTGTTCTGTACAACATCTGTACCTTGTGCAAATTCCTATTTCTGCATGTCTCTTACAATCCCGTAATTATTTGTATAGCTGACACCAGACCGTGGGAAGAAAGACGACATTTTTTTTTTAACTTTGTATCTCCAATGCTTAGAACATGGTCAGGGCATGTTTGCCATCCTCAATTCCCATTTCCATGGGATTTCTGTTTCTCACTTGCTTAACACCTCTCTCCCTGAAGTCTTCTCTCCTCCAAACTCTGCATGTCAGGCCCCTCAAGTTACAGGTTGATATAAAATGAATACATGTGGGCCCTGGCCGGTTTGCTCAGTGGTAGAGCGTCGGCCTGGCATGCAGAGGTCCGGGTTCGATTCCCGGCCAGGGCACGCAGGAGAGGCGCCCATCTGCTTCTCCACCCCTCCCCCTCTCCTTCCTCTCTGTCTCTCTCTTCCCCTCCATTGGAGCAAGGATGGCCCGAGTGCTGGGGATGGCTCCTTGGCCTCTGCCCCAGGCGCTGGAGAGGCTCTGGTCCGGGCAGAGCGACGCCCCGGAGGGGCAGAGTGTCGCCCCCTGGTGGGCAGAGCGTTGCCCCCTGGTGGGCGTGCCGGGTGGATCCCGGTTGGGCGTATGCGGGAGTCTGTCTGGCTGTCTCTCCCAGTTTCCAGCTTCAGAAGAATACAAAAAAAAAAAAATGAATACATGTGTTCTCTCTATGCATTATATCAATTTCCTTATTTCTAAAGTGGTCACTAACCATCATTTCACTATTGACCAAAATGAAGCACAGTCCTGAGAGTCACATGAAATGTCTTGTAATAGGGGGTCACGGCACAGTATGAGAACAGTTCAGCTGTGAACAAGATTATATAGGTACAAAATAAAAATCTATCCACCCTTTATCTTCACCATCTCTGCTTCATCAATATTTCTTAGCCTTTTTAACAACAACAAAAATGCTGCATCTGAGATGCTGAGATCTTCTGTCTGCTGTATCTGCATAGACTATACTTACCTTTTCGGAGAGAGACAGCTGCCTTTGCATTTAGAATAAGGACAGCAGGAAGCCTGCATATAGCTCATGCTTGATGGATATTTATTGTTCAATACATGCTAAAGGAACCTGCATGATCACTAGTGTTTCTATCACTGTGACTATCAGCCTATCAAATCAGACATCATGATAACTGATTGAGTTATGGGTCTGACGGAGGGATATTCTTAATGGTTGGTTGACTGAAAAATCCACCACTAAACAATACAGTCAACATTATAGTCACAGCTTATGTATTCTCTGATAAGAGTGTTAAATCCACACAGTTATTGTTTCTCTAGAGTTTGACATGAAGCTCACTAGTTTGACAGGTATTTTCTCATTTGACTTAACCAGAGATAGACATTTTCCAAGACCCAAACAGCCAAAATGTTTCAGTCTTCGAAAGAAAAATACATGAACATTAATTAACAAAAAATGTATAGCTTCCCAAACGTAGATCTTTGTGAACAAAGTCTTTGCCATTTATCTCTAATAAGTGGTACAATTTGAAGTGTGGTCCTTGGCCAATGCTTGTCTATGAACTGTTGTTACGGGGTCATGATGAGATAAATACAACAATTAAGAATGAGCATTTAGGCCCTGGCTGGGTAGCTCAGTTGGTTATAGCATTGTCCTGATATGGCTGCAGGTTCAATTCCTGGACTGAGCACATAAAAAGAGCAACCAATGAATGCATAAATAAGTGGAACAACAAATCGATGTGTTTCTCTCTCTCTTTCTCTCCCTCCCTCCCTTTTCTTCCCCCCTTCTTTTCTCTCTAAAATCAATTTTTTTAGCCTAACCAGGCGGTGGCAGAGTGGATAGAGCGTCCGACTGGGATGCGGCAGGACCCAGGTTCGAGACCCCAAGGTTGCCAGCTTGAGCACAGGCTCATCTGGTTTGAGCAAAGCTCACCAGCTTGGACTCAAGGTCGCTGGCTCAAGCAAAGGGTTATTCGGTCTGCTGAAGGCCCGCGGTCAAGGCACATATGAGAAAGCAATCAATGAACAACTAAGGTGTCACAACGCGCAACGAAAAACTAATGATTGATGCTTCTCATCTCTTCGTTCCTGCCTGTCTATCCCTCTCTCTGACTCTCTCTCTCTCTGTCTCTGTAAAAAATAAAAATAAATAAATAAAAACAATTTTTTAATAAAATCTTTTTTAAAATGAGCATTTAGAAAATTATATAGCAGCTTGACTGTATTCTTTTGTCTGGGTAATCTAGTCATTAAAAATGGCCTGGGCCCTGGTTGGTTGGCTCAGTGGTAGAGCATTGGCCTGGAGTGTGGAAGTCCGGGGTTTGATTCCCCGCCAGGGCACACAGGAGAAGCGACCATCTGCTTCTCCACCCTTCCCCCCCCTCTCCTTTTTCTCTGTCTCTCTCTTCCTCTCTCTCTCTTCCTCCACAGCCAAGGCTCCATTGGAGCAAAGTTGGCCCAGATGCTGAGGAT
This sequence comes from Saccopteryx leptura, assembly GCF_036850995.1. Taxonomy (NCBI): domain Eukaryota; kingdom Metazoa; phylum Chordata; class Mammalia; order Chiroptera; family Emballonuridae; genus Saccopteryx; species Saccopteryx leptura. The sequence continues at coordinate 22,105,992 of NC_089511.1, forward strand.
GACTCCATGGCCTCTGCCTCAGGTACTAGAATGGCTCCAGTTATAACGGAGCAATGGCCCAGATGGGCAGAGCATCGCACCATAGTGGGCTTGCTGGCTGGATCCCAGAAGGGCTCATGCGGGAGTTCTGTCTTTCTGTCTCCCCACTTCAGAAAAATGCAAAAAATATGACCTGGTATTTTATATTTCTTTTACATTCTATTTTTCTAATATTTTATATTTTATAAAAATACATGTCTACAGTGATATGGATATTTTATTTTCAATAACTGGTCTTTAGCCTGACCAGGCAGTGGCGCAGTGGATAGAGCATTGGACTGGAATGCCGAGGACCCAGGTTCGAGACCCCGAGGTTGCCAGCTTGAGCGCGGGCTCATCTGGTTTGAGCAAAAGCTTACCAACTTGGACCCAAGGTCACTGGCTCGAGCAAGGGGTTACTCAGTCTGCTGAAGGCCCATGGTCAAGGCACATATGAGAAAACAATCAATGAACAACTAAGGTGTTGCAATGCACAACGAAAAACTAATGATTGATGCTTCTCATCTCTCCGTTCCTGTCTGTCTGTCCTTGTCTATCCTTCTTTCTGACTCTCTGTCTGTCTCTGTAAAAAAAAAAAAAAAAAAAGGTCTTTACCATAGATTGTTTGGAAACCACTAATTAAAATACCATGTCTCATCGCTACTTGTTTGCTTTTTTCCAGTTTTCAGACCTCATTCCATTTCATACTCACTGCCATTTTCTCTGAACATTCTAAATTAAGAACATTCCCTCCTCTTTAATCTGCAGGCTGTAGGTATGTTAAAAGTTTAAGGCACTGGTTGCACCCTATTTTTAAAGCCCCTGCCATTCGGGGGTTCACTGTGGTCGTGAAGCTGATGAAGTTCCCTCTAGCCACCTTAACAAGGTATTTATCATTTGGAAAATAGAAAAGTTTGTTCCTGTTGGTTGTGACTTTGGCTCCTAGAATATCAAGCTGGAGAAGTTCATCTTAATCCACTATGCCCTTCCAGCGTTACTAACCTTGACATCATCTCTGCACAATCCAATAAATGTTGGTTCTCCATAAGTATTATTCCAAGTGAACTAATATATTGTTTTCATTGTTATATTTCATTTGATTCTTGTGCTGGGCAGTCGACCTGTCTCCAGGAGAATTATGTTTTAACTGATTATGTCTTAACCTATGACATCATATTTATTTTTAAATGTGATTTGAAGACATTGATGTGTATTGCCACTTACAGCTTCTTTTCATCCAGTTTGATTATGGGTTCATGACAGGGAGGCAAGTGATAGAACAGAAAACACAAGACCAGAATCAAGGAGACCAGTGAGGTGTAACCCAGGCAAGAAATAATGAGGGACTATGCTAGGATAGGGACAGCGGTGATGGAGAAGAAAAGACAAGTAGGAGAAGTAGTTAGGCCATAAAACAACAGGATTTGGTGACTAAATATGGAGGGTAGGAAAAAGGAAAAGTGGAAGATGACTCTCACATGTTGGGCTCAGGGTGACTTAAACAGGTGGTGATGCGGTCGGAAGGCAGGAGGAAGAGCAAGCTCGGTTAAAGATGCGGAGTGCTGATGTGCCGGATTCAGGACGTGAGCACACTGCGTTTCCCCGTGTGACACCCAGGCAGCTGGACAGGAGTCTAGAGCTTAGGAGCACAGTCTGGTTTCTAGAGTCGGATTGTTTAAGTCATGAACGTATAATTGTTAAAGCCACAGGGCTGAATGAGAACATAGAGAAATGTAATATTTTAAAGTATCTTAGAGCTATTTCAATTTATTCAACTTCCCCTTAAAATTTAGGATTTTTAATAGGGTTTCTTTATCTGTCACGTGATGAACTAAGATAATAGTTATAGCCGAACAGTTCCCACATGGGTATCGCGGGGTTCTATGAAACGGGAAGCTGATCGGAGAGATCAGGTGAAATGTTTCCTAAACTTGGAACTCTACCTTCCGGTCTAGACCAGCTTATCCAACTCCCCCTCACTCAGCCCTCCTTCCTCATTCACAGTTAGTAGAATCACACAAAATATGCATTAGGATTCAATTCAACCATCACGTGAACCCCTAAAAGATATCATTAAAACCCATTTACAGATGAGAAAATAGACTCAAAGAAATTACACGAGTGGAAAGTGCCTAAGCCCCGGTACTTTAGCACTGTGTGTCTCTAGCCATCTAGTGGGACAGGCTTTGTTTTGGACAGTGCCGTATTTAGGGCCCTACTCTGTGCTTGTCACTCTATGTGCTAGTACCTCTGTCTGCCTCAGCTAAACCAGGCACCCCCAAAGCAGCCAATTTTTGTAGTTCAAAAATCAATTCCTTCAGCTATCCCCAAACACAACTAGCAAACACTAATGGACAGAGGAAAGAGGGTTGTGTTTCAAATGAATGTTGAACCTTATTTATTGATTGATTGATTGATTGATTGATTGCGATAAATCTTACCAACAGTACACATCAAGAGGGCTGGAAATGCTCATTCCTTTTCACCCAGTAATCCTGCTGCTACAAAACTATTCTAAGGAAATAGAGAGCCACCTCGAAATTTACCCGTGCGTTTATTTTTTTTAAACAAATATTTGTAGTGAGCATCCACCAGTCCCAGACACGATGCTAGGAAATGGGAATACAACTGTCAATAAGAAATAGTCTCTGCCCTCTGGCGGCTCCCAGTCCAGCAGCGTATCAGGGGTACAGCTCCTATAACGATAGAGAACTTGACGGGGTATGGTGGGACTAGGGAAGAGGAGGAGTTTAGCAGCCTGCTGGAGGGAAGGCTTCCTGGAGGAAGGGTGCACAGGCTGAGTTGGGGATAGGTGTTAGCCTTGAGAATTCCAGACAGAAGCAACAACATAAGCAGAGTGGTAGGAAAAGAAACTACCTCAGGCTCATCAGGGTCATTTCAGGAATGGACAGTTTGGAGAGCTCAGTCGTACACCACGTTCTGGGGCCTCACTTTCACTCTAAGTCAGAGGTCTTCCCAGGGTGTTCAGAGCAGCCCCAGTGTTTCTCACAGAAGCCTTAGGGGCCCTGTCCACAGGAAGTTGGGTGGGGCTAGAAATTGGTTCAGACTCTGAGCCCCAGACCTGGCACAACCCAAGTTACTTAGGAAGTTTTAAAATAGTTACAGGAAGAGTCCCACTGCTGAAAACAAAATGTGAAAACTTTTGAGAGTGACCACACAGACATATGGGAGGATACTTCACCTGGTGTTTATTTGTAACTGGAAACAGCCTAAATGTCCAATAATAAGAGTGTGATAAAATAATAATAACAACAATAATAATAATAATACGTAGCTAGCATTGAATGCTTACAGTGTGTAGGCACAATGCTAAGTATATATTATATATATATTCTACATCATTTAACCTTGATAGATTCCTCATGAGATGGGAATTAGCAATATGTTGTAGATGTGAGAATTGAGGCTTACTGAGGGTGAGGAGCTGGTTCTACCTCAGCCAGCTATTAAGATGTGGGGCTGGGATTCCATCTCAGATCTAACTCATTGGCATGCCATTCTGCCACCTGAGCTGGGATAAAACCACATGGAAGAATATTAGGCAACCCTTTGAAATCATATTTTCAAAGACTAATGATATGGAGGAAATGTTTACAGAAAAATCATTCCAATTTTATTAAACATACTAGAATGTGAAAAATATTTACCACCGAGTAAAAGGACTGCAGGTAATTTTAATTCTTTCTCTTTTCTTCCAAATTTTCTATAATGAGCATATTTTCCCTTAAACCTTTAGAAGCATTTAAAAAAATGTTTCTATCAGTCATTCTCACCCCAGACTCAGAGGAAGGATCAATTATGTAATACATCTTTCAGAACAACTGTACAAACTATCCTATGTGTAGCTTGTAAGGAAGATCAGTCTATGCTAATTATTGGTCATAGCCTTGAAGTTGAAGTCTCTGGATCTTAGTTGCTTTGCCTAGGAAATTGGGAAGTTAAAGTAAATAGTCTTTACAAATTCTAAAAACACCAAATTTGATAGATGTTTTTTGTTTGTTTTTATTTTCTTTTGTATTTTTAGTACAGTTGAAATCAGGCAGGGGCATGAAAAATGTATTAAATTGTTTTTGCTTTAGTTACATTTTCATGGTCATTTAAGGTGGATCCTTTGATTATATCTTTGCTCTCTGATAATATGCTAATATACTCTGATGCATTCAACATCTGAGCACCATGCCGTGCTTTCACAAAAATTTTTCTTATCTTCACTAAAACCTATTGAGGCGAGCATTATTATCCCTGATGTAAATCAAGGAGTTAAGGAACTCACAGAAGGTCTCTCACAATATGTTGTAGCCAGATTCAGACCCAAATGTTTGTTTGTAAATTCCCAGAATAGTGTTGGTTCAGATGTGGAATTATTTGCTTGCTTATTTATCATTTCAATGACCTACACTGTTGACTATTTTAAAAAAAAATTTAAAAAACAGTTTCTTTCCTCATATCTTTTATATTCTAAAAGTGAGACAAGGTCCTTCTAAAGAAACAATTCTGAAATTAAAATTAAGGATGATATGTAATGGGGCAAAAGCAGACTTTCGGCAATATCTCGTGTATCCTTTAGTGAGAAGCAAACAAAAGGATATTATTATAAAATTGCAAAAGGGGGCAGAAACAGTCACTTATCATTAGTGTCAGGGTCATTTTAATGAAAATTAACCCCAGAAACGCTTGGCTAAGCAATGGAAATATAAGCATCATTTGTACCCTGACAGAACCTGAGCGGTTACATTTTTCCTACCTGCATATGAGCTTAAGAAGTAAATCAGTTCCAAAGCCACTGGCCATGCTAATTGCTCTAATTATTATCTCGGGAAACACTAGATAATATCTATAAAGTATCAAAAGATAGCCACAGCCAGGGATAATCCTGTAAACAAGGAATTCCCAGTGGAATATTCAGTCACTGCTCACAAAGCCTGGGCCAGCCCAGTTGGACAATAAAGCATAAAAATATTTAGTTTGACAGGAATGGTAGAGTCCATAGCATAGGGTGTACTCTCCTGCTGGGGATGACCCTGCGCAGTGGAAATACGGCATTGACAGGAAGAAATTAGGCAGGACATCTCAAAGAGCCATTATCGGTTAACTTAGAAACACTTTGGCCCCTGAAGATGGCTACTTGGTGTGAGTGTGTGTGTGTGTGTGTGTGTGTGTGTGTGTGTGTGTGTGTGAATGTGGGTGAGAATGTGTGGGGGTACACACACATGCACTCATGCACATGTGGCCTTCAAGTAAAAGATCAAACTGTGGTGATTTGTTTATCAGCAACACAGCCTTATTTCTTGAAATGTGACTATTCACCTAACATTTATAGGCTATGTGAAGAGGATTATGTCTAAGTAAGAGCTTCTAGGATTTTGTGAGTGGGCTATCGACTTCTTAAATTCCCTGCTGTCTTGAGATGAAAGAGTGACCCAAGGTGGTAAGTTTGATCTCAAAGGGTAAGTGAAAACAAGGTGTTTTGTGCATGATCAGCACTGCTTTAGCATCTGTACATCATTTGAGGCGTGGGGAAGGGTGCACGGTTTATCCTACTTCAACATTGCTTCTCCAGTAGATTATCTACTTCTAGGTAGTTAAAGAAGTCACTATTGTGAAGTGTTCCAGTTTCTCCAGGGAATGTTGATATGTGGATAAATTACGATGGATCAAAAAGCACTGGACCAGAAATTGGGGCAGTGGCCTTAGCTCCACCGTGTCTCACAATTCATCTACAGGGGCCATTAATTTTCCATTATGAAGGCTAAAACTCTGTTTATTTATATAAGTAACCCAGAACAAATGAAATAATATGTCAAAGCACTGAAATTTCACTTTAAGTAAAGTAGAACAAAATTTAAGGAGCCCTTACTATGTGTAAGATATAGGTTCCATGGGAAATGCAGACAAGATACGGTTCATATGTTTAGGGAGTTTGGAATCTAGTGAGGTGACAGACCAATGCGCATACTGCAACCATTGAGTTGTAACGGACATTGTGATAATTGTTATTTGAAAGTTTATTCAATCACTCAACAAGTATCGGCAGGCACCGTGCAAATTCTAAAAGTAAAATCTCTCTGAGGTTGGGGGAGGCAAAGTCATAAAGCTTCATGGAGATAGTGTTTGGACGGGGCTTTGAAGATGAGAGTAAAATTGTTAGCCAGAGATGAATTGAGGCAGGTGTGACAAAGGGGTGGAATGGGGGAGTAAAATGCATGAGAAACATACAGAGTGTGCTTGAGAAATAGTGAGTAGTCTAGTTGAGGGGAAAAGTAAAAAAAAAAAAATGTATAATTAGGAAAGGAGGAGGTAGTGAGAGATATGCCTGAAAAGATCACATGTGGGTAGATTCAAGGTGGCCAAGCTGAGGAGCTTAGGCTTCTTTCTATAGACAGCAAACGCGTGAAGCAGAGGAGTGACATGGTTACATCTATGCTATAGGACAATAAGTCAGTCAGTGGAGTAAAGGAGGTCAGACTGGAGGAGAGGACACTTAGTAGGAGTCTTTTGCAAGAGCCCAAGAGACAAGAGAGCCAAACTTGGTATAAGAGGGATGGAATAGAGAGGTGGATGCAGAGGCTATGGATGATGCAGAAGCCACAGAACATGGCGCCTACATGGACTTGGGGCCAAGGAGAGGACAGAGTTGAAGCTACTTCTCAAGTGTAGCTATCAACACTCCAGCCCTTTATAAATTTTTGAAATAGGTTGCCTTCTTTTCAGCTGCAGAGAGCTCGGTGCAGTCAGTACCCCTCTTCTGCTATCAGGGCCATGTGTGCCTCTTCCTTTCACTGTCCCAGTCTGTCATCTGGAAAGGGTGGGAAACTCATCCTGCCTACTAAGCACTTCAGTGTTACCCTTCCCAAGTACTTGTCCTTCCCCAGATTGCTAAGCTTTAAGGAAGAGATAGAAACCTTTCAAGGCCATTTCTAATGTTAGTGAGTAATTTTCCTACTAATTAGGAAGTCTTTTATTCTCATGTTTTTTACATTTCAAACTTTGCCTCAATCCAGTCTTGTTTATTGGCAGGGTTCATATTCAAAATACTGACTGACTCCATATAGCACAGTTACTGATGGGTCCGTGAGAACTACTAACCACAAACAACTGTTAAGACCATATCAGAACTTCCCGCTAAGCATCAGCTTGGATATTTGTATCTTCTGGGTTGCTACAGCCTTACAAATAAGAACAGGCCAACAGACCCATAGCCAAGAATTATACCCAGTCTTTTGAAAACTAGATTAACACGGAATGAAAAATAAACTACAATCCACTGCACTATCCCTGAATTTCCAAAGGCAACTGATGCCAGTCCACTGACATTGATCCACAACTGTTTCCCAGTTGCCAGTCCACTAACACTGATCCACAACTGTTTCCCAGGCAAGGTAGGAAGGAGCTGGGAAAATTCTGTGACAGGATACACCTCCTCAACCTGACCCTTCCTCCCCTGCGTGTGGGGGTTTTGCCCCAGTCCCTCTGATGTACTTCGGAGGAAGGGAAGCCAAGCCGCTACCTGTTCCTTGCCCTGCGGCCCCGAGCAGCAGGCTTTTCACCCAGTGAGGCTGTGTCATGACAGTCCGGCCTGGCTCTTATTATCCAAGATTATTCACTCTCTCTTTTATTTGAAAGATCCACGTACTTTTAAATATCACCCAGGAGGCTGCAGCTGTCCCCAGAAATGGAGCTCTGATTAAATTCCTACTGCTCTTTTAAGAGCCAACTTAAATGTCACTTCTAAATAATAATTGGTGACATTTCCTCAGTTTGAGCCAGACACTTTGCTAAGGGCTTTGAATGGATTTTCTCATTTCACCCTCAAAATAAAATTCTGAGGTAAGTACTAGTATTGTCTCCATTTCACAGATGCAGAAACTGAGGGGTTAAAGAACTGATCCAGGGTCTCACAACTAGTAACTAGGAGAGCCCACAGCGGAACACCTGGGTCCTCGGTGCAGGTACATAGTAGGCATTCAGTAACTGATCTATCTGAGTGATGCACAGTCTCTGCTCCCCTTTGCACAATGTCCTTTATAGCAGCCCTCACATTTGCAGCGACTTATCCAGTGCTTGTCTCTCCAAACGCAACAAGACAACCATCAGGCCCCACCTGACCTGGTACTGTGCCTGACATATTGTGGGTTTGCAATAAATCTTCGGGGAAGGAAAAATAAGGGGAAGGAGGTAGTAAAGGAAGAACATAAAGGCTTTCTAGTTTGATGTTTAAAAAATACTGTGACCCACAGAATGGCTATCATCAATAAATCAACGAACAACTGCTGGCAAGATGTAGGGAAAAGGGAACCCCCGTGCACTGTTGGTGGGATTGCCATGTGGAAAATAATGTGGAGGTTCCTCAAAAAAATTAAAAATGGAGCTGCCTTATGATCCATCAAGTCTACTTCTGGGAATGTATCTAAAAGAAATACAAAACACTAACTTGAAAAGATACGGTATATGCACCCCTATGTTCACTGTAGCATTATTTACAACAGTCAAGATGTGGAAGCAATCCAGGTGCCTATCAGTAGACAACGGGATAAAGAAGATGTGGTACATACGTACAATGGAATATTATGCAGCCATAAAAAAGAACAAAATCTTATTATTTGTGACAACATGGATGGACTCAGAGGAGATTATGCTAAGTGAAATAAGTCAGAGAAAGACAAATACCATATGATATTTCACTTATATGTGGAGTCCAAAGGACAATATAAATGATCAAACAAGACAGAAGCAGACTCATGGATACAGTGAACAGGCTGCAGTTGCTAGGTGAGAGGGGGCTGGGAGGAATGGGTGAAAAGGGAGCAAGAAGTTATAAGAGTCCCAGGGATACAAAGAACAACATAGGGGATGTAGTTAATAATATTATAATAACTATGTGTGGGGTCAGGTGGGTACAAGAATTATGAGAAGGATCACTTTGTACATTATTTAATTGTTTGACCAAAATGCAGAACACCTGAAACATATATAAATATCAAATTTATTTGTTTGTTTGTTTGTTTGTTTGTTTTTAAGACACTGTTATCATCCTTGAGATTCCAAGGGTTTTAGGAACTGTGTGCCAGGAACCAGGAACACGGACCAAATTTGTTCCTGTTATATAAATTATTTTAGTATATGCATTTGTTTTCTATATAATTACTATGTATAAAATTTTCATATACATTTTAGTAGATTCAAAACACCAGGGTTGCGATCCCAACTCTGCCATTTCCTGGCCAAGAAACTCCTATGTATATCACTTTACTTTGAGCCTCAGTTTCCACATCTTGTAAAATGGTTTTCTTCATTGGAGATGTGAAAGTTAAATGATATCACGTATATGAATTAGGGCAGCAAAGTGCCTGCTACTCCATAATTGTTGATTGTGTTGTTGAGTAAGCGATACACGGAAGGGAGTGATATATTTCACATCATGCAGAGACGCATGTAGTCATCCTGATCCATAACATACTGCAGGAGACCAGTAACTGTTTTGAGTGATTAGGCCAAATGGCTGTATGTCTAAACATTAAAATATGATATATGCCAGTATTATCAGGAACACCTATTTTATGTCTCAATGCCATCTTTACTGAGATGTGGATCTGTTTATATTTATAATGCAGATGTATTGTGCTACTCCTGGTCAGAGTAGTTGAAATGACTGTTCTTTTCTCTCCCCCACCCTTCCTGCCTCCTGAGCGAATGTATTTCTTCCCCACATTCTCCCTCCAAACACCCTTCATCTGCCTGTCACTTTTCAAAGACAAGCTCCTCAGAATGAAATCTCTGCTTTCTTTGTTTTCCTGGTTTCCATTTTCTATCCTGAAATATTCACTTCAAGTTCCGCTTGACAGACGTCCCTAATCTAATCTCCACGTCTGCTTTCTAATTTTCACAGTCAGAATAAAACAAATAGGTTGGAGTTAATTGCTGGAGCAGCGGGCTGGAGCTCTGAGCTGTGATTTATGAGCTGAGTGCAGGCGCTCTGCAACACATTTTTCTTAATTTATTTTTAATGAGTCTTTCAATTAATTTTCTTGGAAACATCTTAATGATGTTGGAGGCGGGTGTTAATGAGGTCTGCACCGGCTCCTAATTTTGCATATTTTAAAGTGCCTAATGTCATCTTGCACCTTTTCTTTCCATTTTAAGAAGAGGTGGTGGGGGGAGATTATTGTTGAATGGAGACATTTCACTCTTCATGCTTCAGTCTTTGCTTAACCTTTTAGACTTTATGGGCTTATGGTGTGTCTCAGAGCAATTGCTGCTTCCTGCTCCCCTCCCCCACCTGCTCTGGGCTCTCCGAGTCTGAGAAGCTGCCACAGGAAAAGGAGAAAAGATCCAACCTCAGGAAATTGCTAGTTCTAGGGCACAGTCAGTATCCCTGAGTGAAGATGTTCAGAGGGTACTTTTACTAGGTGACCGAACCTTTTCCAAAGCAGACAGTGAATAGGGAGAAATACCAATGACAGAAACGACTCAGGGGTGGCTTATTAACATCCAGATATTTGTTCAAAGAACCTGGTCCCCCAAATGTCTCTGCCAAGCTCCAGGCACCAGATCCACCTCTGCATCCTGCAAGGCCCAGAGCAAAGTGCCACTGAGTCCTCATCGGTCTTCTTTCTGTATTTGCTACGTAGTTAGAACTTATTTTTATGATTAAATGGTCATTAAATGCTTATGAGAGAAATTTTGGGAAATGCAAAAGAATGGATCAGATAAGGAAAAACCAAGTTCTAGCGTCTAAAAACATCCACTGTTAAAATTATCGTGTTTCCTCCTAGACATGGTTCTTCTCTTCATGAATTTATTTTATGCAATTGTGGTGTTACCGAGTATCATTTTTTTTTCCATTTAACATTAGGACATAAGTAACCGATTTCTTTCAAACATTTTTTTACTTTACATAATTTTTTTTATTTTTAAATTACAGTTAACATACAATGTTATATTAGTTTCAGGTGTACAACCCAGTGATTAGACATGTATATAACTTACTAAGTAACCAGCCCAATAAATCTAGTACCATCTGACACCAAACACAGTTATGATAAAATGACTGACCACATTCCCTGTGCTGTACTTTCCGCCCCTGAGGCTGTTCTGTGACTGCCAGTGTGCACTTCTTAACCCCGTCACCTTTTTCACTCATCAGCCTCCCCAGCCCCTCCCATCTGGCAACCATCACAATGTGCTCAGTATCTGTGAGTCTGTTTCTGTTCTGCTTGTTCATTGATTTTTGTCAAACATCATTTTTAATGGCTGTTTAATATTCCATCTAGCAGATTTGTCATAATTTTCTAAGCCATTGCACTGTAACTGGGCATCTAAGCTAATTCTCAAACTGTTATCAGATATACCATCGTGATGGACATCTTTTTATAGAAAGCTTTTTTAAAATATGAGGGATTATTTCCTTTGGAATAGCCTGAACGATTACTGATTGAACTAGTATAATCCTTTATAAGGCTCTTGACATATATTTCTAAATTACTCTCCAAAGTATTATGCCACTTTACTTCCAAAATAATAAACAAGTGTGGTTATTTATTTATTTTTTTGATCTTGCAATAGCATGGAGTATTACAATTATAAAAAAAAAAAACTTAAAAACTTTGCTAATCAGGCAGATTTAAATGTATTTTTGTCATTTTTCCACTAAGTCCCCTTTTGGGGTTATGTTTTCATTAAACCTAAGGCTGCTTTTTCTAGAGAACTCCCTGGATTGTGAACCCCAGCGTGGCCAAGACCTAGGTTTGTCTCTTGGCATATAGTGGAGACTCAGTTAACAATGTGTGTTAAATTGATTTAACAAATATGTGTTAAAATGACTTAACCCAGAAATGGAAAGTTGAAACTGTATCTCTGTGTGTCTTCTTTCCATCTGCCCCGGGACCTCTCCCAGTCAGTGTTTCCAAAACTAAGCACACATCTCCATGCTCACCTTTCCCATCTCGAGCAAAGGTGCCCTATTGAGGCACCTCCCACAAGGTCCAGATAGGGGGGTCTTCTGCCATGCACCCGTGTCCTCACAGCCCCCAATACATGCAGCCAATCAGCCAGTCCTGCGGATATGCCTCCCCACACATTCCCTTCCATACAAAAGTCTCCTAACTGCCTACCATCCTTCCCTCTGTGTTTTAGCCCCTTAAAGTGCCAGAGTGCCGTCTTTCTAACACAAGTGAAACCCTACCATGATTTCCTCCTTGTACATAGAACAAGGTCCAAAATCCTCAGTATGTCATTAGGGGATGTTAACACGACTCGACCCCTAGTACCGCACTGTAAGGGAAATAGAACTACTTCCCTTCCTGTGTAGGGAAAACCCCTGTTCTTCCCTACTGTGCGTCTCTCCTGTTGGCTTCCTTTACTACTCACACAAAACACTTCACCCCTCATGCGTCTGACCACCAAATGTGCAGAGGCTTCCCCCCCACACACACACCCAGCAATGCTCTGCAACACCAGCTGGGTGTCCTACAATTTAACTCAACTCTGACACTATCTAGCTGGAGTTAGCATCAGATCCAGGCAGGTAAAGGGCTCAGTCCCACAAGACTGCCCCTCCCCACCCCCACGTCAGACACCAGTCGCAGGCTCAGGCTATTGCCTACGTTTCTGCCGACAACTGGCTATGTAGATGGGAGGTTCCAACAACCCCTTCTTCGGGCCTGATGAATTTGCTAGAACAGCTCACAGAACTCAGGGAAACACATTTACTGGTTTATGTTATAATAAAGGATACAATAAAGGACGAAGATGAACAGCCAGGTGAAGAGATACATAGAGCGAGGTCTGAAAGGGTCCCGAGTACAGGAGCTCCTGTCCGTGGAGTTGGAGTGCATCATCCTCCCTGTATGGAGGTGTGTCCCCACCTGGAAGGTCCCCACACCCCTACTGTTGTGAGTTTATGGGGGCTTCCCCACATAGGCATGGTCAATTATTGACTCCATCTCCAGCCCCTCCCTCCTCTCTGGAGGATGACGGGTGGGGCTGAAAATTCCAAGCTTCTAAGAATCCTGACTTGGTCTTTCTGGTGACCAGCTGCCATCCAGGAGCCACCCAGAAGACCACCCAGCATCACCTCATTAACAAAAGACCCTCCTAGTGTCCTTATCTCTCAGGAATTTACAAGGGTTTTAGGAGCCTTGTGGAGGGATGGGGTCAAAGGCAAATAATCAGAGTAAGAGATGTTCCTAGTGTTCTTCTCACTCAGGAAATTACAAGGGTTTTAGGAGTTTGTGCCAGAAAATGGGGACAGAGAACAATTTGTGTGTGTGTGTGTGTGTACATATATCTTTTTTTCTATTTTCTCACAATTACCCGTTTCTCCAACATGCTATGCATTTTGTTCAGGCCATTTTGTAAGCCTGGAATGCCCTTTTCCTGCTCCCCATACAGCAGCCTCATGCTGTCTCCTCCATGAAGGCTTGTTCACCACTATAGCTCCCACCTGGAGCATACTTTACCCAAGGTCGATGCCTAGTGAATGTCTGCCGAATGAAGATAGAACGCATCTGTAGAAATGTGTTACCTTCCAAGCTGTTACCCACTGTACTTTCTGGGCTGTTTTATACATTAGGTTAGATATTTATATTAGAAATTTTAAAGAACCCTTCAACCTGGGGGTTCTATGTTTATATTTTAAATTTTTTAAGAACCTTTCAACCCGGGATAAAATAGTTTCTCATGGCATTTTTGTTCTCTGGTAGACTCCATTTCACTTATTACTGGGCACTTCTTAATTTCCATGAAAGGTTCTTTTCAGTGCTTTTACCACTGAGTCCTTGTGCTCATTGTAAGTATTGTCAAAATATTCAGCGACTACAGATTTTAGCTTTAAGGGATAATTGGTTCAGATAAGATTCTGTATCCAGATGCGGAGCTTAATATCTAGTTGTCTTACCGTTAAAACAGGATCTTTCTAGCATTATCTTAAAGCTGAAGGATGTTTTTTAAAAAGCCTCTGACCAGTAGCAATAACTTACCTAGAATTTTGAGATTTTGGTCCTTGATCCCAAACACTTGTCAAATAAATTAATGATTATAAGTGAAGTTTGGACATCAAAGGCATTGTTTTTGAGATTTTTAAGCCCTGAATATACACAGAAAAGAACAGGTATTAGCAGCGGACAGAAGTCAACATAACTAAGCAAGGGTAATAGCAATATTTTTAGATATGATGCTGAAGATGGCTGGCATTGGATGTATTATATAGCATTACTATTATTATAGTACTGGCCACTATATTTTAGAGTTATTTTTAATACTATAAGTGAGTCCTTCATTTTATTTTAAATGTTTAAATTTTCCTAGCAAAATACTAGTCATGATAAGTTTTGCTATAACAAGCAACCTCAAATTTCAGAGATTTGACACAACAAGCATATTTTGCTCACGCAAAGTTTAAGGTAGATATTTTTAGTAGGATGGCACTTCTGGGTAGCTCCCTAGTGACTCAGGGAACGAAGTGCTGCTATCCCCTAGGGCCCTGGTCGGCAAACTGTGGCTCGCGAGCCACATGCGGCTCTTTGGCCCCTTGAGTGTGGCTCTTTCACAAAATATCACGTGCGGGTGCTACCTCTATAAGGAATGTACCTACCTACATAGTTTAAGTTTAAAAAATTTGGCTCTCAGGCCCTGGCCGGTTGGCTCAGTGGTAGAGCGTCGGCCTGGCGTGCGGGAGTCCCGGGTTCGATTCCCAGCCAGGGCACACAGGAGAAGCGCTCATCTGCTTCTCCACCCCTCCCCCTCTCCTTCCTCTCTGTCTCTCTCTTCCCCTCCCGCAGCCAAGGCTCCATTGGAGCAAAGATGGCCTGGGCGTTGAGGATGGCTCTGTGGCCTCTGCCTCAGGCGCTAGAATGGCTCTGATTGCAGCAGAGCAACGCCCCAAGATGGGCAGAGCATCGCCCCCTGGTGGGCATGCCGGGTGGATCCCAGTCGGGTGCATGCGGGAGTCTGTCTGACTGCCTCCGCGTTTCCAGCTTCAGAAAAATACAAAAAAAAAAAAAAAAATTTGGCTCTCAAAAGAAATTTCAACCGTTGTACTGTTGGTATTTGGCTCTGTTGACTAATGAGTTTGCCGACCACTGCCCTAGGGCATTCTTGGAGTCTTCCACTAGGTCCTCTACATTGGGCTGGCCAATGAGTGAAGAGAGGGTATGTGAAGGGCTATGCTGCACATCTTAGAGGCCAGGTGTGTAAGTAGCATACCTCAGCTACGTGATGTGCTAGAATAACTCATTGTGGCTCACAAGAGCTACCTATTAAAGTTTCAGACATTTTGCAAGCTGGTTGTTAAACACAGACATTATTAAAAATTAGTGATATAAACATACCATTAAATTTTTCAAAATTAAATAAAAACAAAAGTAATAATTATTGAAACTTCCTATTTTGCTACATTTTACTATCATCTATGTTTGAGATTATTTATGTCTCTTGTATCTATAAGTAGGAAATACTATAGGATGGTGGGAACTACTGTGCATCTCTTCCTGATTCCATGTTCAATGACACCATGTTAGTTTTTTGAAAGAGAAGATGGTGAGGGTATTTTCACCATGAAAATTGTCAAACACCATAAATCAGGGCTTGACTTATTTTGTTGATAATCTGTCTTTTAAAAGTTATAAAGTATTAAAAATTCAGATTAACTTAAAGCATATTGTATCTGTAGTCATTATACTGTGAATAGCACAAAATATCAAAATATTCTTCTAGTATTTGATAACTGTTAACTGAGTTAAGCAAAGTTACCTATGTTCCTGGGTTACTGGTGAAGGAGTAAATTCTGACATATGGCCCTGGCTGGATAGCTCAGTTAGTTAAAGCATCATCCCGAAAAGCAGAGGTTGCTAATTCAGTTTCCAGTCAGGGCACATACAGGAACGAATTGATGATATTCCTGTCTCTCTCTCTTCCTTCCTCTCTCACTAAAATTTAAAAAAAAAAGAAAAGATTATAATAAGAAAAAAATTCTGACATATGTCTTTATTATTTCACTTACTCTATAATGTAAAAAAATATATATATATATCAACCAGTCTTGATGTTTGGAACTACATACTCATTCATCAATTGTAACCATAGGTTGGCTACAATACAAAACATATGGTAAAAATCACCAAGAGCGTTCTGAGAGAATCATTTGGCTATATGGAAGTTTTAATAAAGTGTACTGCATATTTTTAAAAGTTATATTTTAATTGTTATGTTATTCATTATAAATAATGTGCTACACATCCTTTTATATCAGTAAATTTATAAGAAACTCAAGTACATATGCATATTTTTTTTTTGGAGAGCACATTGTTTAACATCTACCAGCACATCACTCCCTCTAACTACACTGTATTGGCCAGAATTCAATCATGTGATTTCACTTAGATGCCAGGATTGCAGAGTAATTAATGTAGCTATGTGTCAGGAGAGGGAGAAGTGGACATTCATGAGCACTACCAGTCTCTTCCACAGTCTGTCCTTCTGGTCACCAAGTATCAGTTACTGTCCCCTTCCCATACGTAGAACACACTCATCTCTCTGGATGGCCTCAAGTCCCATCCAGTCACAGTCACTGCACTCCGGCTCAAGATCCAGGATCTCTAGATGATACACATATTTCTCTGTCAGGTCAGATGTAACTTTTCTTTTTTCACTCTGTTGAACGCTGTATTTTCTTCCACAACTGCAATAACTTCCTGTCTAACATTCAGAAGCACTTTGCTAGTCACAGCCTCGTTGGAGAAGTAGACCAAATCATCAGTCATGCTATAATCGCTGCAGCACCTGGTCACCACACCATGGACGGTTTTCAACTTGGTGTCCAGATGTAAGTTTTCTGGCATGGCAACCAGTAAACTAAAAAAAAGAAAAGAAAAAAAAAAAGAAAAAGAAGTTATTTTCTGCCCCCCACTTTCAACCTCAGCCCATATACAATATAGTAAAGCAAGGGCAAGAATTGCAGTGAAAAAAATCCCTGTCCGTAAAGGAATGGGAAAGGGTATACAGTACAGTCAGTCATTCTTAAAAAATGCTGAGCTCCTGTGGGGCTGGCATTGGAAAGGCCTCCTGCCCTGACAAGGACCCAGCTCCGCAGTCTGGGAAGAAATCCCTTTGTCTCTAGGTCACATCTGAAATGGGTATTGGGGAGCTCACCATCCTTGGGGAGCTGTACAGAATTAACAGCTTGTGGCCTGCTCTTGGCTTACACTTGGGAGCCTGAAGGTGTTTTGTGTCTCAAGCAGTTAAAGCCTTGTTTAATCAAGACTCATGGTTTCTTTCTCTCAAAAACTAATATAGGCTTCTAGTCTGTTTGCTTCCCAGTTAGTTCCATTACCCAGGAATTACAACCAGTTATTTCCTGGACACGATTGTCAACCCTGCCTCATTCCTCCGCTTCCTCGCCTTCATAAAGGACTCTCTCAGTTTAATAGCAGCTGGCTTGGGGCCATCTGGAGCCATCAGCGTGAAGGTCATACCTTCGGTCTGGTCTTTGCCACACGCTGGGTTGCACTGTTCACCTGAGAGGTTTTATCGGGCCTCTGTCATGTGTCCGCTACTGTTTGGGGTCTAGGAGCGTGAGCTTTTTCAACCCTTTGACTCTGCAAATGTCTGAACTCCTTTTATTCTCATTTATTGCTGCATACAGACCTGCCAATTCTCTCCTGAGTTCATCTCCTTATAGTAATAGCTCAGCAAAGACAGCCAGTGAAAATCAACACACATTAAAAATAATCTACTTTTTAGGCTCTTCCTCTAGAGCAGGGGTCCCCAAACTATGGCCCGCGGGCCGTATGCAGCCCCCTGAGGCCATTTATCCGGCCCCCGCTGCACTTCTGGAAGGGGCACCTCTTTCATTGGTGGTCAGTGAGAGGAGTATAGTTCCCATTGAAATACTGGTCAGTTTGTTGATTTAAATTTACTTGTTCTTTATTTTAAATATTGTATTTGTTCCCGTTTTGTTTTTTTACTTTAAAATAAGATATGTGCAGTGTGCATAGGGATTTGCTCATAGTTTTTTTTTATAGTCCGGCCCTCCAACAGTCTGAGGGACAGTGAACTGGCCCCCTGTGTAAAAAGTTTGGGGACCCCTGCTCTAGAGCTAACAGCGTAGAAGGAGACTGAGCTACCACAGGTAACAGTTTTTTCATGTTTTACCACTGCGTACCCTGGGTCTCATCTTTTTCACCCCAATAACTGCAACCCTCTCGCCACTCACTGCCTGACCACTAAGGCCGCCCCACGTATTTTAGGTTTTTATTAGGGCAGCGCCTCACATCAAGGTACCAATTTCTGTATTAGCCAAAATAGGATAGGCTAAGCAATGGTAACAGAGAAATCCTAGCAGCTTAGCACAACAAAATCGTTTATGCCTGATGGAGAGTTGATGTAGACTTTTGTAATAGGGCGACTCTCTTCCAGATACTGATTCTGAGATACTGATTCTTCTACCCGATGGCTCATGTCCCCCGGAGTCTGCTGGGGGTCCTCAGCACGGCATCCTCTGCGCTCATCCGACAAAGAAGCGAAGAGAGAGAACCTCGTGGGGGATTATAGGGCCCAGGCTGGCAGGGTTCCTATCACTTCCACCCCCACTGCCCCCTTGCCTTTGGCCAGAACTCAGTCATGGTCCCACCTACATGACAGGCAGCTTCTGTGCTTTAGCTATGTATCCAGGGAGAGGAAAAACAGACACTGGTAAGCAATGCCATCTAGATCACACAAACAGGATGAAATTAGTATTTTTACCCTTTTCCTGACTAAAACAAGGATCTTAAGATGCCTTCACTTCCTAACTTTTTAACTTTTTCCACCCATCTTTCCTGTTAGGATTTTCTACTTTTGTTGTTGTTGTTGTTTTAGTCTCACCATTTTGTTTTTGACAGACAGCCAAATGATGTTTCTGTTGCTTGGTTGTTTTTGTTGTTGTTCGTTTGTTCGTTTTTATAGTTAGTATTTATGTAGTTTACAAACATATTTTACCTATTTTTTTGCTCACTGTTGCTTCCTGCATCCTCTTCTCTTCTGGTTTAATTTATGTTCTTGAAACCATTTCCTCTATTTGTTCTTTCAAGCAAGGGTCTGAAACAAATAAACTCTTAGTCTTCATGTGGAAATATCTTTGTATCACCTCACTTTTTTAATAATAATTAGTTGAGTAAAAATTCAAAGTTGTCAGTTATTTTTCCTAAACATTTTGAAGTTCTATTATTTTCAGTTTTTTAGCTGTTTATGTGGATAGCTACCTCCATACTTATAAATACATTATAATAATTATTTATACATTATAAATAATATATCTAACTTCTATTTTTTATTTGCAATGTTAGAAGTTATCCAGTGACTTCAAATTATAATAAATAAGAATTTAGTTCTTTTATTCCACTTTATATCACTCCTGTTTTTAATAATAGTATGTTCAGTATTTATAACACTATGATTATATTAATACTGTTTACTGTTGAGCTGAGTAATGAACTATGATTGCATTTAAATTGGGTTAAGATTCAAGTTCCAGTGCAACTTTAAATTTCTCCTTGTTTATGTGCAAAGTTTGCTACTTACTTATTCTTGACCTTTTTCCCCAAATGATTCTTCATATTAGATTTTTATTCAACTACTTTGTATTTGTTATCTATGCTGTGGAACAGATTGTCCCCAAAACATTATGGCTTAAAACAATAGGCATTTATTGTCTCAAATTTCTGTGGGAAAGGAATGAGACTTGAGTTAGTTGGGTCCTCTGGCTGAGGATCTGTCAGCCAAGGCTGTAGTCATCGCAGGGTTCAGCTAGGTGAGGATCTGTTTCCAAGCTCATTCAAGTGATTGTTAGCAGGATTCAGTTCCTGGTGGGCTTTGGCCAGGACTGTCTCTCAGTTTCTTACCAGATGGACTTCTCTATGGGGCAGCTCACAACAATGACAGCTGGCTTTCAGCAGAGTAAGAGAGGACAAACAAGATGCAAGCCACAATCTTTTTCTTCCCTCATCATGGGAGTAATATCGTAACTCTTGTATCGCATATTCTGTTTATTATCATGAGGTCACTAAGTTCATACTCAAGAGGACGGATTTATACAAGGGCTTCCAGGAGTCTGAGATCATTTGGAATCATTTTGGAAGCTACCTGCCACACTCTTATTTTTCTCTCTCTTGCTCTAATCCAGACTAGTTTATCTCTAGTCTTGCTCTCTGCCAACATCCGGAGAATTTCCTTCACCACTGAGTTTTCTCCTGGATTCCATCATTTCCTGTCTTGGTTTACTCTCTCTCACTTTAGGGAAGCATATCTATAACCACAGCTCCCTAACAAAGATACTGGGAAGGTAAATTCTCTAAGTCAGTTCATATCTGTATTGTATTTGTATTAATTATTCTTACTACTTGGCCAGCTGTAGAATTCAAGGTTAAACATTACTTCCCATCAGAATCTGTAAGGCCTAGCTTCATTTCCTTTCCTTCTAGCATCAAGTACAACTGTCAAAAAAAAAGTATGATCTAAGGAAAAAAAGAAAGTCTGGTCTTTCATTCTTCCGTGAGTGACCTGTTTTTCCATCCCATCTGGAAATTTTCAGGTTCTTCTCTTTATCCCAGATGTTCTGAACTTTCACGATGATATTTTTTGGTAAAGTTATTAGTCTTCATTTAATGTTCTGGATACTCTGTGCACCTTTCCAGTCTCAGACTCATGTCCTTAAGTTGTAGGAATTGTTCTTATATACTCTCTTTGATGATTTCCTCTTTCCATTTTATCTCTTCTCTCTTTCTAGAATTCCTGTTAGTTGGACATTGGACCTTCTAGATCAGGGGTCAGGAAATTTTTTTTTGGATAGATAGTAAACATTTTAGGCTTTTAGGGCCACATATGGCCTCTGTTCCTTATTCTTCTTTTCATACATATATATATGTACATACAATCTGTCACAAATTTAAAAAGCATTTTTAGCTTAAGCAACATATAAAAACAGACCACGGACTAGATATGGCTCATAGGCCATTTATTGCCAACCTCTTCTAGATAGACATATCCTGTGCCTCTTATTTGTTCTTATATTTTCTATTACTTTTACACTCTAGTTCTTTTATTGTATTTTTATTTCAAAAATTATATTTTTAAATTCTAAGAACTCTTTCTTATCCTCTAAATGTTTCCTTTGCATAATATCTTCTCTACTCTCTCTGTAGATATAAACTAGAAGTTGTTTCTTTTTCTCCCCTACATTTTTTCTATTTCCCTCTCATTCTTCCCTTTGTTCTTTTTTTCTTCCTTTCACTTGAGGGGTTTTCCTTAATAAACCCTTGCCTGTCACTTCTGCTTAAATGTGAGATTCTAAACAACGGGACTTCACTTAGGGATGGGAGCAGAGCTTGTCAACTAATGAGCTCCACTTTGGGGTTGCTGGGTAGAGAATACTAGTATGGGGAAGGCTAGTCCTTAGGACCATCTGGTTTATCTTGAAAACAAACTTTCTTTTTGAGAGAGAGAGAGAGAGAGAGAGAGAGAGAGAGAGAGAGAGGAACAGGAGGAAAGAGAGGGGGAGGAGGGAGAGAAGCATCAACTTGTTGCTTCACTTAGTTGTGCCATGATTGCTTCTTGTACTTGCCTTGACTGGAAATCAGACTGACAACCTCAGGCTCAAGTCAAGCCAGTGACCTCTTGCTCTGGCCAGTGATGTCAGATTTCAATCAGGCGACCTCAGCATTCAGGGTTGACACTCTATCCACTGCACCATCACCGGTTAGGTGAGAACAAACTTCTTACTTCCTGCCTGGAGGATAGACGTGTTGCTGCTTAATTTCTGTGTATTGAGACTAGGAGGTGGGAGAAGGTCAACTGCTCTGGTCACTGATTTTACCCAGCACCTGTGCCTAAATCCAAAGGCCTGTCATCCTCTTACATGGACTTTAGGTTGTTGCTTCCTCTATTTGCTTAATGAGTCATCTCATTTAATCATCTGCTTCCTAACTTCCAAAAAATTGTTGACTTTCTTTTATCTGCTGGGTCACCTCTTTCATTTTCTTTTTACAGAGGGTTTATATATTTTTTAAATCCCTGTGCTATCATTTTAATAAGGTCTCAGATGTAAATAGACATAAACACATGTGGTTAATCTACCATAGTAAATGAGACCTATATGTCTTATTTTAGGATCACCTTGGATGGAAGGAATGTTGCTTACTGAGCTCTGGAAGACCAAGTATTCTTTAGAGTGAGTGACCTGAGTGAGGATATTCAGTAGGTAAAAGTGGTTCATCACTGCCAGGCAAAACCTTCACCATAATGAGTGATACAATATAGAGTATTTTCCACTTACCTCTTCAATTTGTCATGAACAGAAAGAACTGAATGTGACCTAAGTATTCTAATTTATACTTGAATCTTTTTAGTCTACACCTGTCAATTAGGTTGATAATCACATATACTTTTGATACTGCCCTTAATATTAGAGCAAGTGACTATTCACTGAGTTTGTTTTGCAGTGAGATTTACTTTTCAATATTGTTACCATTTTCATAAAACATATATTTAGAAGATTGGATGAGTGATGGGGTAGCTCACAGTACTGCTATACAAAAATTTTTGTGAGAATCAAAATATTTCACACTCTGCCTGTAAAAGGAAGGAAATCCTGACACATACTACAACATGGATGACTCTTGAGAATGTCATGCTAAGTGAAATAAACCAATAACAAAAGGACAAACACTGTAGGATTCCACCTATATCAAGTACTTAAGTAGTAAAAATCATAGCAACAGAAAGGAGCATGGTAGCTTCTGGGGGTGAATGGGAGGTGAATGAAAGTTATTATTTAATGGGTATAGACTTTCAGTTTTACAGGGTGGAAAGGGTTCTGGGGATAACTAGTGGTGATGGTAGCACATTATTAATGTATTTACCACTGAACTGCACATTTAAAAATAGTTCAGTTGGTAAATTTTGTATTATATGTATTTTACTACAACAAAAAATTAGAAAAATCATTTAACACTGAGTTTTCTATGATATCATTATTAAATTCATTCAATAAAGATTAATTGGATACCTGTTATGTACCAGGCACTGTTGCAGGCACTGAAGAGTCAACAGTAAGTAAAAAGAGACATCTCTTCCCTCCTGGAGCTTATATTCTATTTGAGATAGATAGATTATAAACTAGTAAGCATATAAGATAAAGGAGGGTGAAGGAAGAGGAGTGACAGGGTGCTATGTTTTAGGGTGCTCGGGGAAATCCTCTGTGATTATGTGGACCTTGAGCACAGACCTGAATGATTTTCATTTCTTAGTATATATCCAACAAGAATTTATTGTTGTGAGTTAACCAACCCCCACCCCCTCCGCCAAAGAACTATATTTGGTAAAAAAAAAAAAAAAAAAAAAAAGCTTTAAATTACAGTTACTCGTTCTTATGGTTGCTGTTGTCACTATTTGAGTGTTCATCTCTGCTTTTAGCTCCTATGATTTCATTCTTTTTTTTTTTTTTTTTTTTTTTTTTCATTTTTCTGAAGCTGGAAACAGGGAGAGACAGTCAGACAGACTCCCGCTTGCACCCGACCGGGATCCACCCGGCACGCCCACCAGGGGCGGTGCTCTGCCCCCCAGGGGGCGATGCTCTGCCCATCCTGGGCGTCGCCATATTGCGACCAGAGCCACTCTAGCGCCTGAGGCAGAGGCCACAGAGCCACGCCCAGCGCCCGGGCCATCTCTGCTCCAATGGAGCCTTGGCTGCGGGAGGGGAAGAGAGAGACAGAGAGGAAAGCGCGGCGGAGGGGTGGAGAAGCAAATGGGCGCTTCTCCCATGTGCCCTGGCCGGGAATCGAACCCGGGTCCTCCGCACGCTAGGCCGACGCTCTACCGCTGAGCCAACCGGCCAGGGCGATTTCATTCTTTTTTATTCACATTAATATTTCGTGACATAGATTGAACTTTTCATCCAAGGAAATCACTGTGCTTAAATTGATTATATCTCACCTGGGAGGATTAGCTCTTACAAAGACCTAAAACACAGGAGTCTCTGGTGAAACCACACACACACTTAAGCCCTCGAGTTCCCAGTCTGCTTTGTTTCGTAAGCCCTGAGCTACCGCACTGCTGTGGGGACTGTGCAAGGCCCCCTCGCTGACAACACCCAGCATACCCATACGTGCACTGCTGATTCTTTTTCCTTCGGCACTTTTTTACTGATAACTGGTCCCTAGGGTGATCAAACCACCCCTTGCCACCGTTCCCCACCTGGAGAAGGACTTACCTAGCAAAGGATCCACTAGGGCAGACATTTTTCTTCCTTCTTTCATTGTTTCTAGCCCCTCCCAGCCTATAATAGTGGAGAGCTTGTTAATTTGGGGCACAGAGAAGAGTAGGTTACTGGATCGTTTTTCACTGACAGTGGCCCTAAAGCTAACTTAATGTGTCCTTTGTCCTGTGAACTCCTGGATGGCGTGGCTCCTGCTGTAGTGGGAACCACGTTGCCTCCTCAGCTCTCTTGGTTTTGCTTTCGGTCAACCAATGGGGGACTCAGAGGCCATGGGAGAAATATTGCCCCTGATGTTCTCACAGCCTGTCAGTCTTGGTTAAATCAAAGAAGACTGAAAAATGAATTCCTTTTTGCTCCTGTCCAAACATGGCAGCTGTTTAATTTCAATTAGCAAAGCTTGAAAAAGAATATTCCAGCAGGAGTAATTAAAGCAGGAAGGGTTCCTTGCTCACTGCCACGCCTCTTCCCAACAGGGGACCGGCAGGGTCCACGGCGGGGCTGTGAAGGTTGGGTTCTGGGAAATTTAGGAGCCTAAGGCTTTGACATAGCTCTCTCTTCGAATAAGTGAAAAGACAGGAAGCACAAACCTCCAGGAAAGATTCATTTAACTTTTTAAAGTCTAAAAATTAGCTTTGCAGATCAGACTTGTCTGCGCTCAACCACCAATTTGTTCACTTCAAGCCCTCGCTTATCTGCTCTCTGTAAATGGTCTGCTTTCAAAGCTCCTCCCCATCTCCCGCTGGGGAAGGCCAAACCCTTTCTTCTCTACCAAACAAGTATTTGTTCTGGTTGATACATTAGAACAGTGGGAGTCAACCTGGTCCCTACCGCCCACTAGTAGGCGTTCCAGCTTTCATGGTGGGCGGTAGGGGAGCAACCAAAGTATAAATAAAAAGATAGATTTAACTATAGTAAGTTGTTTTATAAAGATTGATTCTGCCGAACTTAGTGAAAATCTGACATAAAGTACTTGGTAAGTAATTATTATTATTATATGCTTTAACTTGCTGTAACTCTGCTTAATAAATTTTATAAAGTAAAGTTACTTCCCTACTTTATAAATCACTATTACTGTGGAACCGGTGGGCGGTTAGAAAATGTTACTACTAACAGAGACATACAAAAGTGGGCGGTAGGTATAAAAAGGTTGACTACCCCTGCTTTAGAATATGTGCCAAGAAGCAAAGCAAGCCCCTCCCCGCAACTTCTTAAGTTTCACTGTGTCAGTCAGGGTCTCAGCAGAAAACCAAATTCACCCCTAGTGATACAGATAAAGAGAATTTAAGGAAGGGGCTACTGACAGAGGAGGGGTCAGGATGAAGGAAACAGAAAAGGTGAGGTGCCCAGAGACTAGCAACAGCTGGAGACTTACTCTCTGAGGACTGAAGAAACAGGGGAGGAACATAGTGTTCCCAGAGCCAGTGAGGACTAGAAGAGCGGCCCAGCAGAAACTGGAGTTTTGGAAAGATGTGACCTTCTCAGAGAGGCTGAAGCAAGGAAGAAATGCCCTCCTGCCTCCCAGTCTCCCACATGCGCCTGATGACAATCAATTGTCCCTTCCTGTACATGTCTCTTGTTTCCCCAGCTTGTGGATAGTCAGTGTGAGGGCCAATATATGTCTGCCATTTGTTCCGTATCCCTTGGGTCTTAACCTATACTGAACACATAGGTGCTCAATAAATGCTTTTGTTAGATTTTTTATTATAATTATTACAGTATAAAAATATAATTGAAAAAGAGATAACTATATTTTCCTGTCATTTGTATAATATATCGTGGTATCTCTTTTTTGAAAAAAAAAATACATATATACATATATAAATTGAGATATAATTGACACATAACATTATATAAGTTTATGGTATACAATGTAGCAATTTGATACAGTGAATATATTGTAATGTGATTACCACCATAGCATTAGCTTAACACCTCTATCATGTCCCATAATTATCATTTCTTTTTAGTGGTGAGAACATTTAAGATCCAATTTCTTAGCAACTTTGAAGTATATAATATAGTATTGTTAACTATAATCTTTTTCCTTCAATTATATTTTTATGCTATAATAATTACACTCAAATAATCTAACAGGAGCGTTTATTGAGCACCTATGTGTCATAGGATAATAATGTAGTGATGAGTCTGAAAACACGTGTCAGATATCATTGTAAATCGGTAAGTAGCTCTCAACTGGAAATAAAGAGAGGACTTTCTGTGAAATAGAAGTAAGGAAATAGTGGAGCCTGTGAAAAATGACAGCTATCGGGTACGTTTAGCCAGGTACACTATGCACATGACTTTTGAGGCATAAGTACTGAGTGGTGTTTGCATGGTCTTTTTTTTTAAGAGGCTAAGTGATGGGAGGGGAGAAACGCAGCTTCTGGGAGGAAGACTTACCAGGCTGAGTGAGTGGCCAGGCCCTGCTGGCTTCGTGGGCTCTGTTTAGGAGCAGAGATGTGTGGTGGAAAGGGGGCCCCCTTTAAGGGTTTTCAGAGTCTCAATTCTTCCATTGTGAACATTGTGCACTTGCGTTCCCTCTCTCCCTCCCCCACCCCCACCTCATGCTGGAACATTGAATAGACGGGAAATGGTGCAGGGACATATCACTGGGCCATGGCCCGCTTGCCACTGGGTCCAGCTGACAAAAGTACAGGTTGCTTTGCTCCTTCTGACTCAACTGGCACCAACACTTAAAAGGTGTACATCCCTGTATTTAAGTCAACACTAAGGCAGTTGACATGCTGGCAAGAAACAGATGCATTCTGCATCAATGACAAAAAGCCACAAATAACACAGAACCGTTACTTTGATTATCTTTATAAGCAGTGAGCACCTTTATCTGCAACACGATTTTTATCGTGAGCTGGCTTTTCCTTTGCCCCGTGTCGTTTCTGAACCGCCTGCTCTGCCACTGTTGGCATGCCAAAGATGCAACCTGACGTCAGTTTAGCTCTGGGCAAATATAGTTAGAATGGAAAATTCTGTATTCAGTTTAAGAACTTTCAGCAGGGTAGGAGGAAATGAGAGACTGACTGTCCATATAAGATTAGTGAAAAAAGAAAATCAAGAGGTCTCCTCCATTCTTTGAAGAAGAAATCTTGGATGAGCCTGTTGCTTGCTCCCGGTTACTAAGTGATTTTTCTCCTTCTTTCAGCTGCAAACATTCCCAAATTGGTGGTTATATGTCTTCCTGCCTCTTTTTCAGCACCACACGTTCCTTAGTTAGCCTCCAAAAGCTGACTTCATGACACTCGTGATGACTAATCTTATGTGTCAACTTGACTGGGCCATGAGCCAGATACTGGGTCAAGCATTGTCCTGAACTAGCCTGTGAGGGTGTTTCTGGATGGGGTGGCCCCTCCCAACCAGTGGAAGTCCTGAACAGAAAGAAGATAAAGTCTGAGGAAGAGGGAGCTCCAGCCCGGGCTGGCATGTGGGTCTTTCCCCGCTTTCCGACTCAGACAGAAACATCTGCTCTTCTTGTGTCTCCTACAGCCTTTTAGCCACTTCTCCTCGGTGCTCCCATCTCACGGAAAAGCCCGTGTGTCCGTCCCTCTTCCCTCAACATTGTCTCTTCCTCCTCTTAATTCTTCTGGTGGCTGAAAACGCCGGAGTCTGCTTCGCCCACTCCAGGATCCAATTAATCACCAAATCCTGTTGATTTTTCCATTTATTTCCAGGCACCTAATTCTTTTCATTCCCTCTGCTCAACCCTAGTCCTGCCCCTGTCCCCGCATGTGACAGCCTTTTCCTTGGCCCCTCTGCCTTCGCCTCTCCTTTCCTTCACCCTGCAAATCACTGCCAGATTGATTTTAGCAGGACATTATTTCATCACATCTGTCCCCTCCTCAGTCACCTCCAGTGACTCAGGCAAGGCAAAGCCCAGACTTCTTTCCTGAGCCTCTAAGCCCCTCTGCCATCTGACCCACCATTCCAGGCTGGCTGTTGAGACAGAAATAGAACTCCAGGTCACTGGAGCCATGTTGCACAGAGCTGCCTTCCTGGCACACCCAGCATTCCTTCCAACACTGAAAAATATCGAAACGTAAGTGACTCATACTTTCCCCATTCAAAATCCCCTTCCTACATGCATTCTTTTTTTTAACTCTGAGATTACTTACATTCTGGGTGAAAACATGATTCACATGAAGTTCACTATAAAACTTTTAGGGAGCTAAACATTACCTAGACTGCTTTACTGTTGTTTCTACTAGCGATAGTCATCATTACCACCCTGAGTTAGCCGAGAGCAGGGTTTTGGGGTGAGGCAGTGGATTCTCAGGACAAACTCCCTGGTTTTGAATCCTAGCTCCACCAGCTGTATAGAACTTGGGCAAACCCCTGAATCTCTTGTGGCCTCAATTTCATAATCTACGAGGTGCAGATAGCAATAGTCACACCCATAGGACTATTGTAAGGCTTAACAGAAAGTGGTGACACAGGTGTAACTGCTCATAATAAAGGCGTTCTAGTCCTGGTCACATTGTCGCTGATAGTGAGCTGCCCAGGCAGTAGTGGAGTGACCCCGTGGAGCTGCCCTCCTGGGGTGCCATGGCCATGAGTGAGGGGACATCCTGGTGCTCCCCCCGCTCTTGGCTCACCCTCAAAAGTTATAAATAGGTGTAGGTCATAGAGGTCCCTTACCCAAAGGTACCTTTGGTTCTATTTGTCAGACATTCTATGAGGACTGTCACGTGCATTATCTCATGTCACCTTTCAACAACCCATAAAATGAGACTGAAGCGCTGAGAGGCCAGGCGATTTGCCTAAGGCTACACAGCTGGAATTTGAGCTCTGATCTAGCTGTGCCTTTCTCCTTGTGCCATTGGTTTTGTCCTGTCTCTCCCGTACCATCCCGGTCACTCTCACTCGCTCCTTCAGGCCCCCACCCCATCTTCCAGGAGCAAGTTTTCTAGTCGGGGCATTCGCTCATTTTTAGTTGATTTGAACTGAGGCCAAGCAAAGCAGTGAGATTTCTGCTCTGGTTTTCAGGTTGTTGTAGTCGGACCTTCCCACCTTCATGAGCAGGGGGAAGGGAAGGGGCGGAGACCCTCAGAGCACCGGCTGCTTCTAAAGTTCACCTGCTTATGTCACGCCATGGGGTATCAAGGGTGATGGGCGGGGCTGAGCTGCCGTGACACTGCTGAATAGTCCGTATGCCGAGGAGGCTTTGGTGTTACGTTACAGGTCTGAGAGCAGCCTTCCCGGTAGATGTCCCTGGTGAAGTCATCGCCATGGCCTGAAGATGGCTATGAATCTGAACCTAAGGATTGTACTTACTTTTCTTGCAGCTCAAATGCCTGATTCTCCCAACATTAGCAAGTGAAAAGGTTTATAATTCTTCTACACAGCATCACCAGGGTAGGCCATGCAGTCTGTGGAAGCCTGTTTCTTATAGAACAAGATCAACTAGGCTGAAGTAAGCAAGCCCTGAAATCTAGTGGCTTAATATAACAAAATCTTTTTCTTCTTCGTGCAAAGTCTGAACATTGGGGGCTCTCTGTGCATGCAGGGCCTCAGGGATCCTGGTTCCCTCAATCTGGGGCATTCCTGCCTCAACAGGAGACTTCCAGAGTGACCAAGGCAGGGAAGGAGAGAGCACCTTATCTTTTAAATGCCTTGGCCTGGAGGTGAACATCTACTTTAGCGTCTGGAACTAGTCACATGGCCCTACCTAACTGCAGAGGAGCAGAGGAATGTCGTCTTCCTGCGAGACCAGGAAGGAGAGAAGAGCCAGATGTGCAAGCACACTGCTCATCTGTACCATAATTTTTACGTAAGAAACTACCGGAAACCAGAATTTCCCAAACTTGCCCTGGTGAGAAGGCACCTTCTTATTAACTATTTTAACCATGAAAGAAATATAGCTTCATGGTAAAAATAATGAAGAAAGCACAGGAAAGCAGCAGGGGAAAAGGAGAATTGTCCCTTCTATCTCCTTCCACATCCTTCCCAAAAGTTTCTTGTATGTCCTTTCTGCCGTTGTTTTTCACTCAGTAGTAGTCTTAGATGGCTTCTCATATCAAAACACCTGGAGCTGCCACCTTCTTTTCATTACCTACATGGATTTAGTATCAATGGCCCCATCAGCCCCTATTAATGGACGTTCAGGTTGTTTCCATGTCTTATTATGGTAAACAACGCTATCTTTGCATAGTTTAGTGGATGTAGTACATTCTAAGATAAATGTCTACACAGGCAATGCAGAGTCAGAAGGTACAGGCATTTAAAATCTTGAACCTTATGCCAAATCGCCCTGTCAAAAAGTAATAGGTTCAAAATTTTACTTATAACAAAAAAAAAAAAAAAAGAAAAAAAAAAAGGTGGACCTACCATCTAAATATTGATGAGGATAAGAACTGTTGTTGAGTTTTATTAGGCAGGACAATGATATTGTTCAGTGCATACCTGTTAGGGATAACTACTGAAATCCTTATAGAAGAAATAATATGGTGACTCAGATTTGCTTTTACAAAAATCAAAGAAAAAGAAAGTAGATGGTAATGGATGAAGTCAGATGACAAACTGCTGATCATCATTCAAGTGGGTGGTTCATTACATTCTTCTCTCAATCTTGTATATATTTGATATTTCCCATAATAAAAAGTGAGTTATTTAGGTTTATTCTAAGAGCAGATGTGTGAGAGACTCATCACAGCACAGTATCAACTTCCTGGTGAAAGTCAGATGTGCCCTGGATGAGAGCAGGTCTCACGTGGTCAGTCAGCCCAGAGGAGTTGCAGAGACATGGGAATTGGGGATGAGAAAGAAAACAGAGTCATAGGAAAAAGAGGAGGAGAAAGTTGTTGAAGAAGAGAGATTGCCAGTCCTCCCCAACCTCCCTCCACTCCAGGTGAACCACACAGAAGCTCCTACTTTCAAGGGTGGAGTTGTACATAGGCTTGTGAGACTGTGCACAGCAAGGGAGGGGGTGAGGAGAGAGGAGCAGGGCGGGCAAGGAGAGGGAGAGAGGAAAGGTTTCTAACTGAGGGTGCAACCACTCCCTTGGAAAAGCCACTTAGCATGGCAGGGAACACCTAACTTTACTGCTCCGTCCTTCTCTCCCTGTCGTGAATATTATGCACCTATAAGTCAAGGCACTGCCAGCTATTGGGACCCTCAGAATCTGCCAAAACGATTCAGACCCTGCTCCGGCTCTTCAAGGACTGACAGTTTGGTTCAGAACGTAAGAAATGTAACAAGGAATCATAATATGAGGAGAAAGTAATCATGTGATAAGACAAGTGTGCCCACAGAGTTCAGAGAAGCAAAAACTGCTTCCGGCTTGGGAAAAGGAGGTGGAGGAAAGACTATACAAGCCAGAGGAAGGTCCTGAGCAGAGTCGCCGAGACAGACAGGTTCTTCCCTGGCTGAACGGGGTCCTCCTTTCTCCCAGCCGCCAGCCCAAGGCTCCGTGCCAGACCCCTGCTGGCTGGCTGATTACCTCAGTGCACCCTGCCAAGCACGGGGATGAATGTCTAGCCCAATTGCCCTCTGCTTTGATTAAGGGTCAGTCATAGAAAGAAAATTCACTCTAGCAAGTTAAAGCACTGTCTTAAATGACTTACAAAATTACCAGCGAAGCTAAAATCATAGATACTAGGTAGCGCTTTCGGGAGCCACTCTGAGCACCAAGGAAACTGCTGCCTGGTTTGTGCTCAGGAAGCTGCCACGTCAGGAAGTGGCCAGCAGCGAGAATCCTGACACATCCATGATCCGCTGCCAGAGAAACCGTGGCCCCAGAAAACACGGGCGCCACCCACCTGTCCCTCTCCACCTTTCACGCAGGTACATATAACTGGCATGACTTTCATCACATCCAGAACCCTGGGTGCAAAAGCACCTGGTAAATAAAAGACAGTGTGGGAGATAGTGGTTGCTAGCTTCCCAGGCTCCAGAGTACAGAAAGGAGCGTTAGAAGAAATGGGAACGCAGCCGAGGCTCCATTGGAGCAAAGATGGCCCGGGCGCTGGGGATGGCTCCTTGGCCTCTGCCCCAGGCGCTAGAGTGGCTCTGGTCGCGGCACAGCGATGCCCCGGAGGGGCAGAGCATCGCCCCCTGGTGGGCGTGCCGGGTGGATCCCGGTCGGGCGCATGCGGGAGTCTGTCTGACTGTCTCTCCCCGTTTCCAGCTGCAGAAAAGTACAAAAAAAAAAAAAAGAAGTAAGAAGCTCTTCCCGCTCCAGCTTGCCACCCCCCAGTGGTGGGAGATGGGTGGCCAGTCATAATCCAGAGTGACGAGAGCTACTCTCAAGGCCAGAACCTGGGACATTAGAGAAGACTTCTAAAAGCAGAAAGCGGAAGACAACACTCATATAATCACATTAACGAGAAAGAAAAATCTGGAACATAGTGTAAGGTGCCCGGGCGCACTTTCTAAAGCGAGAGCTCTGGAAGTGTGCAGCCTCTCTGCTCAGATGCAGCCACGGAGGTTCTTAGCTTTTTCTGTGGTTGTTAGAGTTGCAGTAATCAGTGGGGTTGCACAGCATCCCACACACTGATGAAGTCTAAGGGAGACTGTTTTTAGGGTGAATTTCCAAGTCTGAATAACGCTAGGAGGAAGCTGGCACCCAGCTCCAGGTTTTATTTGTCATATCAGTCCCCGCTGAGGAAAGCAAACAGCAGGTAACTGTAGACCACACCTGTCTCTAGCAGCTGTTTGATGTTAGCAGGCTTTGATTGTCAACCGAGCAATTTGCTTAGGATTTGGAAACAAAGGAAGGAGATTGTCAAGAGCCAGAGGAGCAGGTGACATGCGGCATGCCTACGTGCTCCCAGCAGTCAGGAGGAGAGTGCGTGAGCGAGAGATTGGCACCGGAGGGAGTGCGCTTTGCGGAAGTGACAGCCTCCTACAGGGAAGTAATGGGATCTCTGCAATAAAGTGCCAGCTCCCTACCCCAATAAAGCCTGACGTCTCTAAAGACCACGGTATTAGTAAACAATGTGTCAGGGTGGGATCCAGGGGAGGAAAAATGCATGGTTCTTAGCATGCTTAGAGAAAACATCAGGAAGGACTCTAGAAGGAAGCTGGACAGAATGTCTTACAGTTTTTAGTGACTGATGAATTGTTAAGGAATGTCTGAACCAGCCCGCCCTTCAAGATCCAGCTCAAATTCCATATCAACTCCATTCATTCATTCATTCATTCATTCAAAGGTATCTACTCAGCCTACTTTACCTTCCGGGCACAAGATTTACTATACACCATGCTAGTCAGGGTGTCCATAGGGAGATAAGTGAAAGAGACCATCTTCCTTAAGCAACTTCTTTCTCATAGGGAGATAAGACACGAAAAAATAGCTCTAGTAAGAGGTAGCAGGTGAAATAGAGCAATATGAAAAAGTTCCAGGATGGGAGCGTTAACTTCAGTTTGGGGAAGGGAAATGAGAAGTAGCTGGTAGGGCTTCCAGGAGGAAGCAACCTCATGAGCGCCCCAGCCTCGGATGCTCAGTCCCTCTGAGCAACCAGAGAACTCTGCCACATGGCCAGCACCTACCTTGTAGAGTTAGCTGTTTCTCAATATATCTAGTCTTGTGACCTAAGTAATGAGCTTTCAAAGTATTTTTAATGAATTGAGATCATATCTATAAAGGAGGATGTCTAGCCATATAGTTGGTAATTATAAATAATCATCTTTTTCTGGGATTGAAGTGGGCCCGGAGGAAAGGTAAATAAATGTGGTGGTGGAATATAAGGTCAAGAAAGCAGTACAAGCCCTTGGCCAACTGCAGTGTTAAAGGATTGGTGTTGGCAGCTTTGCTTGAATTCTTTATTAGTGTTTGTTTTATAGCCGGTCCTTTCTGTATTCTAAAAACGTGTTCACTCTCATGATGTGGAGAATTACTGAATTAAGAAACCAGATGAAGTGTTGAATATCTTTCTAACAACTTGTTGAGAATGAGAAGTATCTATAATAAAAATGCGGACACCGTTTCTATAACTTTTACACCTTTCAAACTCCAATTTAAATTTAAATCCAAAATGTATTGTTGTAAGGGTAATAAAATTATGAACTCAAATTAGCATCTCATCCCTCTCTCGAGGGAGAGCCCAAGAACTGAAGCCACAGAGCCAGATGTTAGCTTTCCCATCAGACATCCCCAGGTCGGTGCGGAGGCAGTGCTGGGAAAAGTGCTGGAAAAGCAATAATGTAGTCACAATTAGGATTATTCTGTGACAATCTGGGGAGCTCTGTGAGTCTGTCCCACTGGTAAAACAGTAAGGGGAAGACCAGAAAGTGGACAGTTGTCCAACAGAGGGTCATAATCTAGCTAAACTACCCAGGGACCCCACGCATGACAGTCTCTCTGAGTGTCACCAGCAGCATGCAGAATTGGGCCCGCAGGCTACTTGCCTTTTTCCCGGGCAGCCTGCTATTCCCCAAAGCCTGGTAGAGAATGCCCACCAAGACGCAAGCTGTTTCCTTCAAGCAGGGTCCAGCAGCACTAAGTGGATTGTTGCCTTGCGACCCCAGGACAGAGGAGGCGGGGAGGAGAGCAGCGGGTGTCCTGGTGAATTGTGGATGTGCACCCAGCCTTCGTAGGTATTCCACTGACACCAGAACCCCTGTGCTGCCACAATACAAGAGGGCGTGGCCCAGAGGAAGGCCCCACAGACTGCTGGAGTGAAGACACACCTAACACTTTATACTTAAAAATACCCACTTCTGACAATTCAATAAATCTTATTTGAGCAACGCTTGTCAAATGTAGAAACATTTGTATCACAAGTGACTGTAAAACTTCTTTTTTGCTTAAAAAGTGTGTGTTATGGGGGGGGGGGGGGTTTCTCCCTAGATGAGGTGAATGAGTTGGCTTAAATAAAGGGAAACATTGCTGTGGTCAGGGCTTATAGCGGAGAACAGCAGCGACACGTGACCAGAGTGCGAATGGTGGCTCTGCCACTTACTAGTGTGTGACCTTGGAGGAGTCTCTTAGTCTCTCTGTGCCTCAATCTCCTCATCTGTAAGATGAGGGTGTGCCTACTTCGTAGGGTAATAGTGAGGACAAAACGAGTTAAAAATTAACAAAGTGTTTAGAATGGTGCCTGGCGCTGAGTAAGCACCACAGAAGAGTTAACTATTCCTACTACTACTTCTGTTGTTGGTGGTGGTGATGGTGTCATCATCATCATTGCTGTCACCATTATCTGGGGACAGTTCTGCCGACCAGGAGACATTTAGCGGTGTCTGGAGACATTTAGTTGTCATGACTGGGGAGGGAGGTGCTTACTGGCTTCATGTGGGTAGAGGTAGGGAGTGCAGCTAAGCATCTCACAATGCACAGGACGGCCCCGCAACAAAGAATCACCTGGTTGCAGTGTCAACTGTGCCAATGGTGAGAACCCTTTACCCACATGCACCACATCGCACATCACTCTGAGGGTAGAGAAAAGAGTTTGGATGGAGGGAAACATGGGAAGGGGTAGGGATGTCTGTTTCTTCTGCGTGTAGCTGAAGATGCAGCAATCATTTGTATATATTTTGGCAGAGTCAACACAACTGCACCAAAACCTCAAATGCCACCATCTTCTGAGTCCCACTGCTTCTTAGTAGATCTGTAGAACTGGCTTCTTGCAAAGGCGAACTAGAACTGCCTTCTCATTGGCCACCAGGATTCACGCCTCCCATAAGAGAAGGTCAGAGGCATTGGGTTGCCTCCATTTAATCTGGACAACTCTAGTGAGCAGAATCCACACCAGCTTGTTTAGAGGCAGCTGGCTCCTTCATGCTCTACTGGAGATGACTGCCTTTTGCTCAGACACCAACTCCCCTCCATTCACTCAGGGGCCGGCTGGTTCCTTCCAAACATAGGACTATTCCAACTGCAGAAAGGAGCCTCTTTGGACCATTTCCTTCAGAGAAGGCAGGCCTTCAGGGCCTCAGCCTGTCCGTGGGCCACAGATGGTGGAAAGAATACTGAGTTGGGCATCCTCAGACCTAGAGTTATCCTTATTCTGTCTGATCATGTCCTAGCCACAACTTTCTGGATCTTAATTTTCTCACCTGTAAAATGTCCCCCACCTAATCGCAGGGTTGCTGTGCAGTTCAAATAAGGTAATAGTTATGAAAGTACATTGAAAGGCTATAAGAACTGTAATAATGTTATTCCTTTACTATAGAGTAATGAACATAATAAAATTGCTATTGCAGATATTCAATATTAGCATGAGAGCACAGATTGCGCTTCTCTTTAATGAAATTCATCCAGGCTAGAATGCTCAAGCTTTTTGCCTACATTCTCTTGCCATCTTTTTTCAGTGGGAAGCCATAAGGCTCAGTGGTCCCCAGCCACATACCTCTGTATGGGCCACTCTGCCTGAAGAGACATTGCTCAGCTATAGATCAAACATCCTCCTAGAACCTTCCAAGGCCTTAATTGCCTGAACAACTCTAGCAAGAGAGTCAGCAAGCAGTCATGCACCATGCAATGATGTTTTGGTCAAGTAGGGTCTGCCTATATGACAGTGGTCCCATAATATTATAATGGAGCTGAAAAATTCCTATACCTAGTGTCATAGCTGTAATATTGTCACAGTGCAACACATTGTTCACGTGCTTGTGGTGATGCTGGTATGAACAAACCTACTGCACTGCCAATCGTCTGAAAGTATAGCACACCCTGGCCAGGTAGCTCAGCTGGTTAGAGCGTTGAACTGATACACCAAGGTTGTGGGTTTGATTCCCTGATCAGGGCACAAACAAGAATCAACCAATGAAGGCATAAATAAAGGGAACAACAAATCGATGCTTCTCTCTCTCTCTTTCTCTATCTCCCTCTAAAAAAAAATCAATAAAAATATATTTTTAGAAGTATAGCACCTATAATTACACCATGTAGGTTTGTGTAAATGCATTCTGTGATGTTCACACAACAACATAATTCCCTAATGACACATTTCTCAGAATGTATCCTTGTCTTTAAGCAGTGCATGACTATATTTTAAACTAGTAAGTTTGGAAATGATGCTCCAGTATAAATCAAACCAACTTTGATTAGAAAACATGTTCAGTTTTGCGAGTAGCTGGACAATGTGCCAATTACAAGTACTGCGCTTCCCCTTCCTAGTTGGGGGGGGGGGGCTGGTTTAAAGTCCCTGATAGAGGCTGGAGGGCCGACTCTACCTGAGGACACCGTGCTTCCCTGGCCTGTGGACAGGCAGGTGCGGGGCGAGGCTGTTTGGCAACGGCCTTCCAGAGTCTCTGTTGCAGCAGGGCAGGTATAGAGTATAGAACCTTGTGGGCTACCAGCATCTCAGCAAGGGGTTTTCTCTATTCGGATCCAAACGTCACAGTGCTGATCCAAAATTCATTGCAAGGCTTCTTCTCTTCCTTTCTTCTCTGGCTACATTTCTGTCTCGGGCTCCATGAGCATTTCCACCATCACCGCGCTCTCTGTAGAATCAGCAGCGAGCACCAGCAGCCCGTCCCGATTTCACGCTGCCATTCCATCTCCTCTGCTGCTCCCCACATTCTTGTTGCTGCACAGCAGCCTCACAACAGCGGCTTAGTCCCAGCTGAGTGAGCCGCCTGTCGCTACTCCATTTCCCCCCTTATTACAAGATCCTGCCCTCTAAAGGAAGCCACTGCAGAAACCACCTTTCTTCTTTATTTTTATTTTTTTTAATCTCTAAAGACCTTTTCCATAATTTGTCTATGTTTTTAAGATTCCTTTGCCTGACCTTCCACGTAGGCTCTCTGAGGGCTGGACTCTCCTTGCTTTCATTTAGTTATTAGAACAGGTTTCACATCCTTTTTTTTAAAAAGTGCCATTCATAAAAGGGGGAGGTCATCGGAAGGCTAGGGCCACGCAAAACCTGTCAGCCAGGGGGAAGGACGCTGCCTCCTGCCTGGGGACACAAGCAGACCGTGGACAACTCCTGAACCAATGGGGAGAGGTGACCTTGGGCTGAAAACAAAGGGCCGGGCCCCGAAGCACGCCTCTCGGTTCTTGTAACAACACGGCAGCTCACCCTGGGAAGAGCAAGAGCGCAGAAAACAAAGGCGCTCTTGGCATCTCTGATACCATCTTTGGGAGGGAATAAGACAAATAACTTTAAAGGGGCAGGGGAGATCGATGACGCCGCTAACTTGAGACTGTCCGTATATGAGGGACTCTGATTTATCAGCCTTCATAAGAGCGGATAAGCTCTGGAAATGAGTGTTCTGTGATCGGCAGCTGTACCTCCTGCTAATCTGTGTTGCCCTCCTGGTTGGGGGAGTGTGTGGGAAGTAGTGGGAGATGACTGAAAATACATACTTTGTTTCCATTATTTACTGATCTGCAGGTTTGCTTTCTTAGAAAGGAGCTGTTAATTGTAGTATTCCAAGGTACAAGCCCAAAGCCAGTGGGAATTATATTTCAGAACAGGTTTGGGGTTGGGATGGGGGAACTATTGCTGAGAATGGAACCCTGTCAATTTTTTTTTTTTTACCGGTATTATTCTGAACGCTGCATTCCCTGTGTTAGTGGAATGGAGTCAGAGAAACTGTGCAGCCATTCAGAAAGGAGGAGGGGAGTTCTCCCCAGGGCAGGGGGACGTGCAGGATCCAGGGAGAGGGAAGCTATTATTAAAAATAAGACTAAGAAAATAGAACTGTAAAGTGGGCGAATAACTGGGCTGAATATTGGTGCTGAACAGTGTCTGAGCACTGGCTGGGGCTGCCTGAGTAAGATTAAAATCTGCAGGGAAATTTTGTTCCTTAGCACAGGCAGAAATTAGGAATAAATTCAATTGCATTCTGCACAATAGCTGGAAGCTATTGAGGTTAAGTGGCCTCGCTCTCTGATGTGTTAGTATTACTGAGCACTCTCTGACCATGTGACTTGGTGCAATCTGCTCTTGGAACACGTCGCCATGGCAACTGATGATTTCTATTACAGTACATTCAACTTCACATTCTAGGCCTGTCATACGCTTGGAAATTTCCAGTTAAAATATTTATTTATGAAAAAAGCACACATACAAAAAGCCACGGCAGACACTTTCGGGGATAGAAAACAAAAAGATGGCCCAATTGCAGGATGATTTATCTACATACCCACCGTGTATCTGCATATAGGTCTTCAGATGAGAAGAGATTATTTATTGCATTTCCAATTAGCTGTTGCTACCAAACAAAAAATTCTCCATGGGGTAGCCAACTTTGTTGGGGAGAAGGCAGGTGGGAATCTTACCTGCTGTGGTGTGTGTGCAAGTATAATGTCAGTCTGAGTGCAAAGTGACAGAAGTGGCCTGGAAAACCTGCAGATCAGAGTTGCCACTCGGCTCTCTGAGGCACGAGGTTCCCATTTCAGCTTCCCACGAAGGTTCTGCATTGGTTTTTGTAGCCAGCCCTCAACTGGGAAAGAGCTGCCCTGGCCCCTCAGCCATGAGGAGGCCGTGGGGGGAGTTCTCACTGAGTGGGTAGAGCTGCCCTGGCCCCTCAGCCATGAAGAGACTGTGGGGGGAGTTCTCACTGAGTGGGTAGAGCTGCCCTGGCCCCTCAGCCATGAGGAGACCGTGGGGGGAGTTCTCACTGAGTGGGTAGAGCTGCCCTGGCCCCTCAGCCATGAGGAGGCCGTGGGGGGAGTTCTCACTGAGTGGGTAGAGCTGCCCTGGCCCCTCAGCCATGAGGAGACCGTGGGGAGAGTTCTCACTGAGTGGGTTTATATTCTGGGGCCCTCAGCCATGAGGAGACTGTGGGGAGAGTTCTCACTGAGTAGGTCTATATTCTGGGGCTCTCAGCCATGAGGAGACCGTGGGGGGAGTTCTCACTGAGTGGATCTATATTCTGGGGCCCTCAGCCATGAGGAGGCTGTGGGGAGAGTTCTCACTGAGTGGGTAGAGCTGCCCTGGCCCCTCAGCCATGAGGAGACTGGGGGGAGTTCTCACTGAGTGGGTCTATATTCTGGGTCCCTCAGCCATGAGGAGACTGTGGGGAGAGTTCTCACTGAGTGGGTCTATATTCTGGGCCCCCAGGGATTCTCAAGCCAACCTCAGGAACGGAGGGTAGCCTGGGACATTACAGGACAGACTGCACTCTCCTAGAATCCGTAACTGAGTCCCATGACACAAGTCTCTGTGGCTGGCTGGGTACACCGTCCCCTACGCAGAGCCCATGGAGCCCCAGGGACCCCCCCCCCCAAGTCCTTTCAGAAAGACTACCGTTTAGTCTCGTAAATGCCCACTGGCTTCTCCCCAAAGAAAAACAGTCGAGGGTTAAACTCAACCTTTCCTGAGAAAGAAAAAATTGTTTTCCAGCCATCCACCATACAGGGAGGGGTTGCTAACAAGGCCTCCTGGCTTTCTCTACTCCCTACCTCACCTATAGTCAAGCACATGAAATATGTTAATAAAAGACTCCCCAGTCTTTCTCTAGCAGAAGCTTCCAGGTGACAGCAATGATCCTAGGTGCGCAGTTACCTGGAGAGAGCATCGTATGACTCTCAGATGGTTCTTCCTCTTGCTGTTAAAAATCTCTCTCTCTCTCTTTCTCTCTCTCTCATTCTGTTTTGGGGTTTTTTTTGTTTTGTTTTGTTTTGTTTTTTGCATTGTAGCTTTTGCTGTGTCTGATTGAAATTTTATCCTGGTTCATGGGTAGATCTCACTTTGTTTCGTGGGGCAGTGTTTTCTGAACTTTTCTGAGCATAAGCATCACTAGGGTGCTTGTTTAAAATACCTACCAAGTGAAAATCTCCAAGGAAGATGTCTGGGAATCTATATTCTTACAATCAAGCAAATTTGAGTAGAATTTCTCTTGGATTGTGGAGCCTATTAGCAATATTAGGGCTATCTTTCAAAAATTACCCACTGACATCCTCATGTTGTCTCTATATAAGGCACTGAGCCGAAAGTCTTCTGAGAATTCCCTAACCATTATTGGTGTAAAATGTGACAAAAAATATATACTGTATATATTGGGCAATATTAAAGAAATGTAAAGAGTGGATTGATGGTTGTGGTTCTGGAAATTCCCCAATGGAAGCATGAATAAATTCAGTCCTGTAAATATGAAAGTATCTTCTATGCAACCAGTCATCCCATGTGTAAGAAAATAACTTCTTAAAACTCAGATTAATCAATGTGCCAACCCACAGCTCCAAGAAAGGAGTACTGTGCATATAGAACAGATAGGGCTGTCTAGGGATGATGAGTGAATTGCAGGGTTAAATTTTTAGTGCCACTCAGCAGCTTTGTCTAGGAGGATTTACAAGGCAGGTGTTATGTTTACAGACTGCTGACTGTGCATGTGAGAAGGCAGGGGAGGCAACGGTAAAAGATGGCAGTGCTCAAGTCAGAAACCCGGCCAGGGAGGCGTGTGTTCTGTATTTATCAAAGAAGCTGCCAGGCATAGAAGAGGCCCCTGCACCCTATGCTTGGTGTCTCCCGATACCCCTAACACCAGTAAGTGGTGCCTGGACGTACAACTTCTTTGAGGGACTCTAGATAAAGACTTTGGTGTCAAAACCACTCAAATGTGTTGTTCTCCCCTATCTGGGTCCAAGGGTGGGGATTGATGAGCTTTCAGTTGTTCAGTTGGTTGCAGTCGTGTGAGGTAAACTAGGGGGGGCACTTGGAGAGATTAGATCAGCCATGGTTAGTTCTTGAATCAATTAAAGGGTACCAGAGAACAACACACACAAACACAAGCACATACACTCTTCTGCAGGTGGGAGGGGAGAGAGATTGATTTATCCTGCTTTTCTAGAGTCTGGACTCGGGGAACTGGAAATTACTTTTTCAGATTCTGGAGTGGGTTACAGACCCGTAGGCTCTATCCAGCCAAGGAAACAGTTGGACCCCCAGCCCAGGATGGCTGTGGCCAAGCCTAGCTCCGGCTGTCGCCTTTGTGTGGGGCAGCAGCGTCACCTAGTGATCCTGTGGTTTAAGTACAGGCTCTTTTCCTAAGGATTGACCAATTTGGTCAAACTGGAAAGGGATCAATTATCCATATTAATGAATGAGAGTAGGACTATACATAATCCTAGACTAGAGATGACCCCCCAATTCCATTTTTATTTAGCCTGAAACGCCTCCTGTGACTGTGTAACATCATATGGGTTTCCCATCAAGTAACATAAAAGAATATGGCTGAGCTCATGCCTGGCAGGATGGGTGGGGGATGCAGGAAGGGTTAACAAGGTTAAAAGAAGGCTGGACCCTTAGTTAGTTCAGATCCTCCAAGAAGCAAGTGCAGAGATGGTGTGAGAAGTGCAAGAGATTCGGTGGAGTTAGCACCTGTGAAAGATGAAGGGGAGAGGAAGCAGGAGTGTGCCGGGAGCGCCTTCAGACCACCACGCAGGCGGTGAAGAGGAGAGGGGGAAGGAAGGAAGATGAGCTAGGAAGAGCCTCAGACTGCAGGGCATCTGGAGAAGAGCTTGGCCGGCCCCATAGGGCGAGCTGGTGCAAAGATCCAGAAAAGATGGTCCCTACAACTGGCACTGTGCCTGGCTGCTGACCGGGGGCTACCTCGGAAACACAGCTCGAGGCTGCCAGCAAACTTCACCCCTGGGGCAGACTGAGCAGCATGACTCTGAAGTCTCTGCCACAGACCTGAAGGAAAACTGTTCCCTCATAGATGTGCCAGCAGATTCCCTTGTCCACACACGGACACTATCAAAAACAGAGAATGAAGGAACACGGTGGGTGCGTCAGAATTGATAAGTGTAAACTCTATCACTTGTTCTCATTTCAGTAACTACTGTAAACTAAAAAGAAGGACACCTGAGCAGCCTTTATTAATCTCGCCTTTCTAAACGGCAAGCTGCCTGCCATCCATGGTGTGTTCTCTGCCCAGGAAACCAAGTTCAATGTCAATAACCTGGAACACCAGTAGCGCTTGAGCTTCTTTGTTGAGGATGGATTGGGGTCTCTTAATGTCGATATCCTTCCCAAGCATGAACAATGACCTCATATCTGTGCTGGTTCTCTCCCTCCTATAAACGGTCTTTGATGCTGTTGACCCTGAGATGCCCCTGCCCTGGTGATACGACCTGATCTCTGTATTTAAAAACATTGAGGAACTTGCTCAAGTTCAAGGATTTGGGTGAATTAAGAAACCCAGATAGGACCACGGGCAAGGGTGCAAAGTTTTCACATCACAGTTAAACCACAGATGTCCAGAACACCTTGAAAAAAAAAAATGCAAGGAGCCACTTGACAAAGAGCCTTGGAAAGATCTAAAAGTGAAAAAAAGAGCCTACTGTGGAAATCCAGAAAGGGTGAGAAGGAGCCTCCCTACACGAATGAATGTACAAACTCTT
Organism: Saccopteryx leptura; assembly: GCF_036850995.1. NCBI lineage: Eukaryota > Metazoa > Chordata > Mammalia > Chiroptera > Emballonuridae > Saccopteryx > Saccopteryx leptura. The sequence goes on from NC_089511.1 coordinate 22,149,521, forward strand.
TGTAAGGCTTGTCGAGGAAAGATGAGAGCAGCAGAGACTGCAGAATGAGTTAATGCCACCGAAGAGGTTGAGGCAGTGAAAACAGGCTAGAGAAGAGGAAACATGTGCAATAAAGTGGCTAGAGTAATCAATGAGAAGGCGAGCGGAATTAATGATGACTCTGAGTGGCAGAGATACCAAGCTGCTCTTTTCAATTGGTCTTTAACAAGAAAAATAAAAGAAGGGAGCATAGATAATTAGGAAGTAACGAAGACCTTTAGATATAGATATTGAAGTAAACCAGGTAAGGGACTACTTGAAAACATGATACAATATGTAAATCAGCAGGTCCAGAGCATGTATATTCCCCAACCTCGAGGGGATTAGTTAATGAACTTGCTGAACTACTGCCCATTATTTTCAAAGGCTCCAAGAAACCAGGGATTATAAAATGAAAATATTTGGGCCCTGGCCAGGCAGCTCAGCGAATAAAGTGTCATCCTGGTACACCGAGGTCACAGGTTCAATCCCCAGTCAGGGCATGTACAAGAAGCAGTCAGTGACGGCACAACTAAATAGAACGAAGCGTAAGAATGAGTTGATGCTTCTCTCTCTCTCTTTCCCTTTCTCTTCCTCTCTCTCTTTATCAATAGAAAAAATTTTAAACATGAAAATATTTGACCTGTCTTACCAAATTAAAAAAACAAACAGTGACCTCGATAATTACCTGATACTATACATTCTCCCCCCCCCCCCATCATGGGGATGTTATAATGACAGATGAAATTAGAAATATCAAACCACCTGGAGGAAAACATGGTAAGGAAGGGAGCAGCTGGTGGTGGTACGTGCCCTCCGGGCTGACGGGCGGTGTTGTGGAGAATACAGATACTCGACATTTTGTTCAATGGAATGCATTTGGGGGTGCACAATTGTATTTTTGTTTTTTAGGCTGATCTAAAATCAGTTTAGATCCCCCGGAGACTAAGGGAGAGAAAATCTTCATGTGTCAACACATGAAGTATGTGTCAACCTATGATGTTAAATTTTCTTTTTAACTTTTGCATTGATTAGAGAGAGAGAGAGAGAGAGAAAGAGAAAGCATCAACTCACTGCCCCATTTAGTTGTTCCATTTAAAAGTGTACTCATTAGTTGCTTCGTATATGTGCCCTGCCTGGGGATCAAGCCTGCAACCTCAGCACGCCAAAACAACACTCTATCCACTGAGCCATCCAGCCAGGGCCTGATGTTAAATGTTCTACGGATAACCCACAGGTGGACAATGGAGTATAGGCAGTATCAAAAATCCCCAAGCTTTATCTTTAATAAAAAGACTACAACAAGTTATTCTTCATTAATCAAAATAAATAATACATTAATCTTGTAGGGGGGGGGAAGATACAGGTAAGCAATAATAATAATAATCACCTAAAATCCTGCCACTGCTTATAAAATTTGATGTATTTGCATCCATAAATTTCCCTATGAAAATAAATGTAGAAATTGCCTTTCTAAAGGTTAGATGTTCTTATATATAAGATGGTCCATATATATATTAAATCAGTGGTCCCCAACCTTTTTTTGGCCACGGACTGGTTTAATGTCAGAAAATATTTTCACAGACCGGCCTTTAGGGTGGGACGGATAAATGTATCACGTGACCGAGACAAGCATCAAGAGTGAGTCTTAGATGGATGTAACAGAGGGAATCTGGTCATTTTTTAAAAATAAAACATCATTCAGACTTAAATATAAATAAAACAGAAATAATGTAAGTTATTTATTCTTTCTCTGCAGACCGGTACCAAATGGTCCATGGACCGGTACCGGTCCATGGCCTGGGGGTTGGGGACCACTGTATTAAATAATTGGTTTTTTTCTACTCACCGTAACATGTACACCCATCATTTTAAATCACTGCACAGTTATTTAACCAATAATTTTTAGCCATTTAGATTACTTTTCCTTTTTTGTTATTGCTACCAGGAACACTGCAGTTAACACCCTTAAGCAAACATTTTTGTTTGCTTTGTATACTTATTGTTTTCTTCTCTTAGGATATAATTCTATAAGGGGAATTGCCAAGTCAATTGTAGGGTTTTTTAGGACTTTTGTTCCATACTGCTACATTGCTTTCAAGAAAGAAGGCAATTAACACTCCACAAACAATAAATGAAAATGCCAGTTTCCTCATATGCACACCAACTGAATTTAATAAACTTTTTAATCTTACAATTCAATAACAAACATCCTATAAGAGTTGAATTTGGATCATTAGATGAAACAAAACACCTGAAGAAATGTATGTATAATATTTTCTATACTGGCCTTGAACTACTGGGAAATCTCCTTTTTCCCTCCTTCTCTCTATCTCCCTTCTTACTTTCGTTTCTTCCTGCCTGCGTGCCTGTCTGCCTGTCCTTTTTGAATCAAAGCTGCATTGACATATTTTTCATTAAGTTGGATAAGAAATTCAAACAGCACTATTGAGAAGAACAGTCTGGCGCTGTCTTATAAAGTTAAATGTCTGCAGGCCTGTGAACCAGGCACACACGCTTGCATGACAGCATAAGAACGCCCAAGGACACACACAGCAGCCCTGTCCATCATAGCCGAGGAGCTGCCAGCAACCCAACTGCGCAGGGAAAGGGATGCATAAACCGTGCCACATTCCCACAGTGGACTGTCTTATAGCAGTGAAGTGGATAACCACAGCTAAATGCAACCACGTGAACCTCTGAATCTTGGAAACACCGTTGAATGAAAAGAGCAGGCTGCAGAAGATCAAGTACAGTATGAGGCAACTTTTATAAAGTTAAAAAGGAAACAAACTTAAGAACATATTGGTTAGGGTACATATATATATGTAATAAAAGCATTTTTTTTCATCAGATAATAAACAGAAGATTTAGGACAGTGGTTGTTACCTCTGAGTAGGAAGGCAGGGGCAGAGGAATAAAGCAAAGGGAATTCTTAGATGCCACATTGGGAATGTGATCCCCAGAGTTATCGCACGTATTCATTTTACTGTTCTGCTCCATAACTTACATGCATATTATAAGCACCTGAATGTGCCAACCACAGAGAAGCGATTGTGTATTGCACACTCACTAGTTAGCAAATTTCATTGGCTACTATGTCAAATGTAGTGCTCAAATGTCCCCCAAGAGCATAAGCAGTTTTTCCCTGTTGAAACCAGGCCCCATACTGTTGTCTGGGTGCCTGCCACAGAGAATACAGGACAGAGTCTCTCCGGAGGGTTCTTCCACAGTCCCCCAGAGAAGTGGCTGTCTCCTCACACCTCAAGTGGAGAATCCCTCCACTCTAGAGAATCGGGAGAGGAGAAAAATGAACCAGAATGTACAACAGGCACAACTTCGGGAGGAATTCCCTAAGGCTCAGGGCTCTGTCCTTCCCCGTTCGTGTGGACTTTTCTAAAAATAGATCCCAATTCTAGTAAATGGTTAGAGGAAAATAGCCTTATTTTAAAAAGAGAGGTCCTAAATAGCGAAATCATTTTGCTTAAGCAATGAGCCAAGTCACTTCTAATGAGGTTGTGGCATTACTGGAAATAAGAGATATATTTAAATAAATAGTCCATACATTACCCCAATAAATCACTTGAAAAATATTCTCAATGTACCAAATGTATTTTTAGTGGCATGCGCCTGACCTTTCTGGAAGAGAAAAGATAATGCTGGAACATTTTGAGAATAAACATTTATCCAAATTAGTAGTAAAGACACTAGTAAAATTGTTTTACATTTTCTTAACACCTTTAACTATATACCCTGTGCTTCAGAAACAATTTATTTTTCCTACCTTTAATAAAATACAGAGTCTGTCTGTAAAGTAGCAGGAATAGGAGAGCAGAAACTTTTTTGATGACCCAATGAGAAATCCTATAATGGTCCTATTACTTTAAGGCCTCAGGCAAGATGGATATGTGCATTTGCAACATTTCATAAATTAACTTGTAGTCCCTAAAATGCTAGTTTTGTATTACTGTGTTTCTGAGTATTTTAAAATCGGTGCCATATTCTTTTTTCTAATATTCACAATAACAATGTAAATAAGACCCATGTATTCATTCAACAAACATGATCTGAGACCCTGGTCTCTGCTTGGTACTCTGCTCACTTTTCTCACTAAGTCCTCACAGCCTAGGAGGTCTTGTAAAGTGCCCTGAATTAAATCTGTATCTGAACCTTTTTATGTTATGTTTCAGTGCCTGAAAATAATTATTATTAGTGCCTGAATAGTAATAATTGCATTGTTCTCCAGAGAGCACATCGGATTGAGGTTTGCAGGGGAGAAGTTCGGAACCTCAACCTTATTCATTTCCAGGGCTTCCCCCGCCCCACTCTCCCTCCCTCCTCAGGCTCTGCTTGCCCCTTTCTCTGGACCCTTAGCCAAGCCTGTTATCTTCTCTTCCACTTCCTCCCTTTCCCTTCTCTTCCCTCTCCCTCTCTCTCCCCTCTTCCCTTTACTGTAAAACTTTTAGAAGAACATTCACACCACTCTCTCCTCCCAGAAACTCCTCAGCAACTACAGCATCATTTCAGTCCTCCGTTCCACCCACCCTGTGCTCACTAAGGTCAGCAGTGGCCTCCTGCTCTCCAGAAGAATGAATGGCCTGCTTCTGTAGCAGCCATGACCCGGGGACCCCGCCATTATTCCTCTCCCTTTGGAGAGGTCCCTCTGCGGGTTTTCCTTCTGTGGGCTCCTTCTCATCCCTCTTGGCCAACTCCCCTTTCTCTCCCCACCCCTCCACTCACACCCCAGACTGCACTCCCTCTGACCTTGCTGTTCTGACCACTGGGGTCCTCCTGGTGTGCCACAGGCAGCCACATAGCAATGCCCTTGGGCAAGCATGTCCTTTTGTTCCAACACTTGTCCCTGACCTCCTCATCTCACCCAGTGCCCTTTTCTCCATCTGCCCAAGCCCCGCTCACCCTTCAGGGACTGGCTTGAAGGGAAGGCAGCAGGTAGTGGCTGAGGGCATGAGCTCGGGAACCAGCTGGCATAGGTTCAGATCGTGACTGTCCGTGGACAAGCTTGGGCAAAGCTTTCACCTCTCTGTGCCTCATTATCCTCTACTGTAGAATAAAGATAGTATCTGCCTCCGAAGACTGTTATGAGAATTCTGGAGTTAATATTTGTAAAGCCCTTAGAGTGGTGCCTGAAACATTGTAAGTACTATGTGTGTTTGTTTAAAGGGGGGGGGGGGGGGGCTCAATTCTAAATGCATTTTCCAAATGCTCAAGCTTTTAATCATCTCTTATTAGCCCCCTCACCACCATGTGTTATGTTTTTTAGATAAGGGTCTCCCCAGACAGAACACTGTGTGCTCCCTTGGCCAGGGGCCTGTCCCAGTCACCTCTGTGTCCCAACCTGGCACAGGGCCGCTCTCTACATGTCTTTTTTATATATATAATTTTAATTTTTTTTTTCTTTTCATTTTTCTGAAGCTGGAAACAGGGAGAGACAGTCAGACAGACTCCCGCATGCGCCCGACCGGGATCCACCCGGCACGCCCACCAGGGGCGATGCTCTGCCCACCAGGGGGCGATGCTCTGCCCATCCTGGGCGCCGCCATGTTGCGACCAGAGCCACTCTAGCGCCTGAGGCAGAGGCCACAGAGCCATCCCCAGCGCCCGGGCCATCTTTGCTCCAATGGAGCCTTGGCTGCAGGAGGGGAAGAGAGAGACAGAGAGGAAAGCGCGGCGGAGGGGTGGAGAAGCAAATGGGCGCTTCTCCTGTGTGCCCTAGCCGGGAATCGAACCCGGGTCCTCCGCACGCTAGGCCGACGCTCTACCGCTGAGCCAACCGGCCAGGGCTATAATTTTAATTTTTTTTTAACTTTATTTATTCATTTTAGAGAGGAGAGAGAGAGAGAGAGAGAGAGAGAGAGAAGGGAGGAGCAGAAAGCATCAACTCCCATATGTGCCTTGACCAGGTAAGCTCAGGGTTTTGAACCAGCGACCTCAGGGTTCCAGGTTGAAGCTTTATCCACTGCGCCACCACAGGTCAGGCTCTCTACATGTCTTTTGAGTGAGCGACGATCCTAAGGGGTGGGCCTTCCATAGGCAGCCAGGCCCGATGTTAAGACAGAGAGCACGAGCTGAAATTTTCCTTGGGAAGATATTTTGGCAGAGGGTGAGGTGAGGGTGTTGTTGGGCCACCAGCACTTTCCATATTCCCGCAATTTCTTCAGCTCAGTAAACTGATCAGGTGGCGGGAGCCGTAAGGGTGCCAAGCCCAATTAATCCAAACCAGAATGGCACACACTGGACCTTTCTGTGTCGCATCGGTTGAGTTTTATTTTCCATCCCTCATACCTGTTTCCTTCTCCATCTGTAGTTAACGAGCTTTACATTTAAAACATGAAAAGCCAGTAAAACATGAAAATCACAAATCAACAGCACTTTGTTTGAGAATATCCTGTTTAATCAAGAAACCTTCCCAGGCATTGCGTTCCATTTTAGCCACCAGGTGCCAGGTGGCTAGAGGTGCTGTGGGGGGGGGGGGGGAGGCTGGGGAAAAATGCCAGAGAAAAACAGTGCTTTCTTCCCTTGGGGGACTCACAATGCCAGAAATGGTTAGAACACCCCACCCCACTCCTGGGCAAGCATCTTTAGAAATCAGAGATATTCCCATAACCTACTAATGCATCTGTACCTTTAATTAGCCCAATCGAGCAAATAACTCAGTAAAATCCCTCACCTCTTTTGCTCCTTTCAACTAATTTCTGAACATTTCATTTTCTCATAAGCTTTCTCTGCATAACAAGCGCTAATGAAATGACCAATATTAACCCATTGTTAAATTAAACCAAGGACATCGTTGGCTGATAGCATTCTATATTGATGGGGTTTGCAATAGGTCCTATCCTCTGATAAAAACATTCCGTATTTGCCTAATGAGACCATTCTTGTACCTACAAAGGGAAAAAGACATTGTATTAAAACAGTTCGTGCTAACGACGGCATGTTCAGCACTTTCTGCACACAGCCACATCTGTGGGGGAGGCAGGTTTCTCGATATTAAATGCTGCCGTTGGGCCCATATTCCTCGAGAGCTGTCTGATTGGCTACTCCCCAAATATAACTTAAATTGGCTTAAAATAGAACAATCACATCCTAACCCGGTAGCATTAGCAACTCTATTAACAGCCAATTTCACATTCATACCAGAGGGAGTAAAAGGTAATTTGCTCATTATCAACACCCTCTGGCAGTGGAAGGAAATGACTGTTCATCAAAAAGTATTTTCCAACATAACAATAGTAGCGCCCATATGTAACCACCTCACTCTCCCTTCCATCCAACAACTTGATCGCTGGAGAACAGCTACAGGAAAAGACTTTGAAATATAAATGGGTTTGATATGGGAGGTAGTCTACCTGCCGGCATCCCCTTCCAGAATTAGCCCTACCTTCATCTCACCTCCACAACCCTTTTGGGTTGTAAATGAAATGTTGGGCAAATAATCCTAAGGGTCTAGGGTGGATGTCACTACAACAGAAAGTATTTCAATTATTTCCATCAAAAAGGTTTTCCAGTTGGTGTCCTAACTTGAATAGTATCTCAGACTATTTTAACCCAATCAGTTGAATGTGGACAGTTCTTAGAGCCCACTGTAACCAGATTTAATCTGTAGATTCACCTAGTGATTGAGGAAAATGAACCAGACCGTATTATCCCGATGGACAATTTTCCATCTCACCTCTGCATTTAGTAAATATTTATTCAGACATGAAGTTCTTTTTGTTTATTTGCTTTTCACCAGTATTCATTATACTTTAGTATGATATGCTTATGTATTGGGGTATAATATTATACTATTGTAGTGACAAATTAGAGAAACAGCTTTTGTATCTATTGCCCTGATCAACTATTTTTATTTGAAAATAGTCACCTTCTAATTCCTGTCTAGCTCTCTGGGCCTTCTCTTCTTCTTCCTACCTCTGTCTGCCCCGTCTCCTATACACAGAGGCCAGGCTGCTTTGCCTGAAGCAGTTCTTTTGATATCACTCCCCTGCTCAGAAACCTTCACCAGCTCCCTGTAACCTCCAGACACTGCCTCTCCTACTCTTCGGCCTCTAGTTGGAAGTTGTCGTTTCTCCCTAATATTCTAGAATACAACCCATTTTCCCTATCAGAATCAAAGGCAAAATCAAAAGCAACTATCTTCATAAAATCTTTTCTTGATTATCCAATGGGAAGTGATCCTCTGCACCTCTGAACTACAGTAACCTTTGGGATGGTCTGCCGCGGCAGAGTGGATTATAGAGGGGCTCTCCCCAGAGCTTGAAATTGAGAGAAAGAGTGTCTGGGACAAGCTAAACCATATCTAGAGTCACCTTAGCCACCTAAAACAGAACAGCTCTCAGATTTTCAAAACCTGACTGTGCCAGAGTTGCCTATTTAAGGAAAGAGCTTATCAGTCTTATGATGCTGAGAGGGGGAAAGGATGTCTGAGCTCCTCCTACCAATGTCTAGGAGAGAGGGAGACTGATAATACCAGCCCCATGGGCGAGACCTTGGCTATCTGAGATGGTTATGTGATGCTATCCTAGCCAGTTGCCATTCAACACTGGCTTTTGTAAGTATCCTTTAGTTCTGATTTTGTCATCCAAAAACACCTTGTTTTCTTGTGTTGACCTACCTGTAGAGCAGGGGTCCCCAAACTACAGCCAGCGGGCCGCATGCGGCCCTCTGAGGCCATTTATCCGGCCCCTGCCGTACTTCCAGAAGGGGCACCTCTTTCATTGGTGGGTCAGTGAAAGGAGCACAGGATGCGGATGCTGGAGTACTGTATGTGGCGGCGCCATTCACATACAGTACTACTTCCAGTGACACGGGAAGCATGAGTCACAGCTCCAGAAGTGCATCATATCACTTGTTACAGCTAGCAGTGACAAATATGGAACCGGACATTGACCATCTCATTAGCCAAAAGCAGACCCATAGTTCCCATTGAAATACTGGTCAGTTTGTTGATTTAAATTTACTTGTTCTTTATTTTAAATATTGTATTTGTTCTCGTTTTGTTTTTTTACTTTAAAATAAGATATGTGCAGTGTGCATAGGGATTTATTCATAGTTTTTTTTTATAGTCCGGCCCTCCAATGGTCTGAGGAACAGTGAACTGGCCCCCTGTGTAAAAAGTTTGGGAACCCCTGCTGTAGAGAAAGAATGTGCTGGTCATATGGACTAAGAGTATTTCAGCTCCCATGACAGTGATTTCTCACTGTAAATTAATTGGCTCTTCATTCTTTCCATAAATATTACTGAACATCTATTCTGTCCCAGGAATTTGTCTACTCACTTGGGATAAGATAGTGAACAAGAAAATTACAGTCCCTTAGTCTATGTAGTTTACAGTCTAGAGGGAGGTAAAAACAACTATACCCACAATTCTAATACAGAGTGATAATTGATCTTTTAGGGGCAATCAGTGGCTCATGGTGGGAGCACATGGTTGGAGGAAGAATCCAGGTTTGGGGAACCAGAGAAGACGTTGTACCAAAAATTATATTTACTGAGACATCAGGTGGAGTTAGCCCCCAAATGGTGGAAGGCGAAGATTGAATGACGCACGTGGGCAAAGCAGCATGGGCAAAAGCCTCAGGGTCTGTCTGAGAAATGGAACATAGTTCAGTAGAGCTATGATAGGGAATGTGAAGCAGGGCAGGGAGGATGGTCAGGAGAGTGGGACATGGAGCAAGGAGAGCCCTGTAAATGATTCTAGTTGCTGAAGGAATGGGCAGTATCATTAGAGATAAAGAGAAGAGGACCAATAGATTTATTTAGAAGACACAATAGGCAGGACTTGGTAGGTGATGGAATAAGGGGACTGAGAGTTGAACTGAGTGAGAGAAAAGAATCAAGATGGCACTCACATTTCTGGACTTGAACAAACGGAATGGGTATTACCTTTCAACGAAGGCAACAGATAATAATGGTTAGGAGCACAAATTCCAGAGTGGAGCTACTTGGGTTTGAATCCCTGCTTTACCACTTACTACTGTGTGGTCTTGGGAAAGCTTCTTAACTTCTCTGTGCCTCATTTTCTCATCTATAATAAAGATAAGCAGAGTACTTATGTCATAGAGTTGTTATGCAGATTGCATGAGATCATAGTGACCTACTCGGAATAGTGTCTGCCACATAGTAAATGTGTGTTTATTAAGTAAGTAAAATAGAGGACACAGGAGGTGGAGCAGCTTTGGCATTGGAGATTACGATTTTAGTTTCGGAGATGAGTTTAGTCTTGTTGAACTGCAGAGATCTGTGGAACAATCAACAATAACTGTCTAAGTGTGGCGATTGCCAGAGAAAGTAGGGAGGAGGGAGGTCCGAGAGGGTAGAGGGGGGAGAAATGGTGATGGAAGGAGACTTGACTGGGGGTGATGAACACACAATACAGCGTACAGATGGTGTGCTGTAGAACTATGCATCTGAAACCTGTGTAATTTTGTTAACCAGCGTCACTCCTGTAAATTCAATAAAAATGAAAAAAAAAAAGGAAGAAAGAAAGAATAGCTGTGTAGAAGGCAATTATGTATATAGATCTGGAGCTCCACTTGGAGATCTGTGCTGGAGATTTTCTTGTGGGAACAACCGTCAGATGAATGATAACTGAAATGAGGACAATGGATGGAATAGAACAGAGAGGATGTAGAGAAGGAAAGGACAGGACAAGACCAGAGAGAACCTTGGGGACCATTTCAGGAATGGCCTGTAGGAGAGGCATTCAGTTGAGGAAATTGAGGAGCAGGAGGAAAACTCAGAGAGGATGTCAAAAACTAAGGACAGAAAATGTTTCCAGAAGGAAGAAGTAGCCACTGGTGTCAAGTTTGTCAAATACAATAAGAACCAAACATAGCCCACTGGGTCTGACAACCAAAGTTTGACCTTGACCAATCAGAGTGCTGCTACCAGGATAAGGGTGTTGAGGTGGAGGTGGGAAGAAGGTGGTGGAGGAATATAAAGAGACAGTGAATGCAAACAATACATTCTTGAAGAATGGGGAGCAGAGAGTAGACAATAGGGGAAGGTCAGGAGAGGCTTTTGGGGGGGATGGAGTGGGTATAGTAGAGTATACCTGAGCTTTTTTTTACAGGGACAGAGAGAGAGTCAGAGAGAGGGGGACAGACAGACAGGAACGGAGAGAGATGAGAAGCATCAATCATCTGTTTTTCATTGCGACACCTTAGTTGTTCATTGATTGCTTTCTCATATGTGCCTTGACCGTGGGCCTTCAGCGGACCGAGTAACCCCTTGCTCAAGCCAGCAACCTTGGCTTCAAGCTGATGAGCTTTTTTTTCTTTGCTCAAGCCAGATGAGCCCGCGCTCAAGCTGGCGACCTTAGAGTCTCGAACCTGGGTCCTCCACATCCCAGTCTGACGCTCTATCCACTGCGCCACCGCCTGGTCAGGCCTGAACACATTTTAACTGCTGTTATGGGTCGAATTGCATCCTCCAAAATTAATATGTTGAAGTCCCAACCCCCAGTACCTGAGAATGCAACCCTATTTGGCAATGTTTTTAGTTAAGATGAGGTTGTGCTCCCGTAGAGTGGGCCCCCCACTCCACGTGGACTGCTGTCCTTATAAAGGGAAATTTAGAGACAGACACGCACACAGGGAGAACACCACGTGAACACAAAGGCAGAGAAGGGAGGGGCGGGGCAAACCACCGGAAGCTAGGCAAGAGGAATGGAACAGCCCTTGGAAGGAATCAACCCTGCCTACACCTTGATTTCAGGCTTCTACCCTCAGGAACCGTGAGACAATAAATTTGTGTTGTTTAAGCCACACAGTTTGCGGTTCTTTGCTATTCCAGCCCTAGGAAACTAAGACAACTGCTCGTGGCACTTCCCATTTACCATATTAATAAGGGTCTTGGCAGGACATAGATGGCATACTCAGGCTGAGTGATTCGTGGAATTTTTCATGAAGGGACCAGGTATAACTGGTGTGGGCAGAGTATGAGGCAGCTACGAGCTACCTGCGGTGCCCTGCCCGGGTAGAGTAAGAATGGCCCTTGGCCATCTCCAGACCTCAGTGGTCAAGGGAGGGAGCAGACCTACCTGACATGGGTGACACAGCAGCTGTGTGGAAGGGCCCAAGACAGAAGTGTGACCGGAACCTTACTCACTCTTGGAGATTTGCCGGAGCCCCATCTGAGGGCGGACATGCGGACATGGTGCAGTTCTCCCTCCCTCTGGTCTCCTGCTGACTTTACCCTTCAGCCACGCCAGCCAACCAGTGGCTTGAGGGCAGGACTGCTGTTTGATGCAGCACCCACAGGTCCACCTCATGGAGCACAGAGCAGAGAGAGGGCTAGAAAATAAAAACGAGGGACACATGGAGACCCAGCCCAACTCCTTTCCACATTTTGGAATCATTTGACTACATTCCATATTCAAATGTTGAGCCTGACCTGTGGTGGCGCAGTGGATAAAGCATCGACCTGGAAATGCTGAGGTCGCCGGTTCGAAACCCCGGGCTTGCCTGGTCAAGGCACATATGGGAGTTGATGCTTCCAGCTCCTCCCCCTTTCTCTCTCTCCCTCTCTCTCTCCTCTCTAAAAATTAATAAATAAAATTAAAAAAAAACAAACAAAAAACAAACAAACAAAGAAACAAACACCATATTCAAATGTTGAAAGTTTTGCAATGCTAGTAATCGCTGAGAGGGAGAGGCTGCCCTCACAAGGCCTCGGGCTGTGTAAGGCCCCCTACAGGAGGGAAGTGGGCTATTTTACGGCACCAGTATCCTCTCAGTGATATTTGTCACTGTTTAGTTCTGCTTCACTTAATGCATGCTGGGTTCTTAGCACTTTTTAATTACTGAATAAATTATTATTTATAGTGTCTATTTCTCCTCTTTCATCTTTGGAAGTATCCAGTGAGAAGGACTTTTTCTACTATTCACTAACCTTTTGATGATTTGAAGTGACTGAAGTCTACCTCTCTTCTCCTAGGATAACTTGGAAATACATGCCAGTGACCATAAGGAAAGCAGTCCTGGTTTCAAGAGGCAGGAAGTGACTCCAGGAGAAGCTTCTTTTTGTAGCACAATCAGTAAGAATTATTTCTTTTGACTATGACTCTAAGCAATTAACTAAACTATGAAAACTAATATTATCTAAGGTAATAGATGATAACATGCTATCATTGCATCTAGACTAGATTTAGCCAATGCTTTATTTCAAATAGAATCTTAATTCATTACAGAAGTTAGCATGATAATCGTTGATAAAAATAGCAAGTCTTTTATAACAGTGGTCCCTAACCCCCGGGCCGCGGACCGGTACTAGTCCGTGGGCCATTTGGTACTGGTCCGCAGAGAAAGAATAACTTATTATACATTATTTCTGTTTTATCTATATTTAAGTCTGAACAATGTTTTGTTTTTAAAAAATGACCAGATTCCCTCTGTTACGTCCGTCTAAGACTCGCTCTTGACGCTTGTCTCAGTCACGTGATACATTTATCCGTCCCACCCTAAAGGCCGGTCTGTGAAAATATATATTTTCTGACATTAAACCAGTCCGTGGCCCAAAAAAGGTTGAGGACCACTGTTTTATAATGAAAGCCGATGCTCACATGTTCATAGTAGTTCACCTTTGGGTTTTGCAACCTGAATAATGTTTTCATCTCACAAGGTAGCACCAGCTATGTGATAGTCTTTTTGGTCCTTGGGTTGTCTTTTCCAAGTGAAATTAAAGATTTGTTTTGTGACAGTACCCACCTCAGAAGTCTCAACTTCTCACACCATAATTAGGGCTGCATTCCATTTGGTTACCTGCTTCTTGAAACAGAGGGACCAAATTTGGAAGTCAGTCTAATGACGAGAATATTCATGTGAATATCTGCACACTTTGTTATTTATCTATTGTGGAAATAAAAAAGGATGTAATAAAATACAGAAATGTTCTTAATGGAAAGGGAAGGTTGTTCATGAACAAATCATTTAAGGAAAATCAGAAGAGAGCTTTGACCCAATTTCTCTGTCACGTGACTGATGGGATTAAGAGGAGGAGATAGACCAGGCCTCAGAGAACGTCTGTGATGGCAGATGAAGAGACCAGGTGAGTCACAGAAATGGCTGTGCTGGGCTCACAGGTCACCCAGGAAAGCAGCGTTTAGAATCTTTCCAGCTGGAGGTGTTTGAGAACTGGGCGGCGTTATGAGAAGAACAATCAGGAAGCAATGAGAAAGGGCCATAGATAGCTAAGAACTTTAATCTTTTAAAAAAATATATTAAAATTAAAAAGCAGAAGACAAAGTGGACAGGAAGTATGGCAGACTCCACGGCCCAACCTGTCTTCTGATAAAATGCACTTTCATGAATGGACGGCCTATCTCTAATTCCTTAAAAAGTCACACCCAATGTGCTGCAACATCCGGGAATCTTTCCATTTCTTTCCTTCATTTGGGGACAGAAATTCCCTTTGAAGTCTTCTTTTTATCAGAACCGTGGGAGCACTGGGGTTCACTCGGGCCTGGGCTTTCCTCCCTCGTTGCCATTTGCGCAGTTGATGCTCTTAGTTACAAAGCGCTGAACTGCTGCTGCCTTCAGTCAATCTGTTTAGCCGAAGGCCTCTGATTTGTTCACATTTACTACAACACATACAGAGGGCTGGAGGATTTTTTTTTTTTTTTTTTTACTATTGATCTGGTGCTTTAAGAGGGGAAAAAATCTCCTTGGCTGTCTAAACACTATTGATCCCTGCTTGGGAGTCACAGCAGAAGTGTAGAAAGGGCGTGGATGAATTGAAATTTCATTTCCGACAACTTGTTCCTGTTATTTTTACCCTTTCGGACGGGGAGAAACACGTTACCACGGCTTCAGTCAATGTGGTCGATAGCTCCACTGAGAAACTCAACACGGCTTCTGCCACAGGTCTGGCAATGAGACATGATGTCGGATTTAGAGCATATGAAACTGAAGAATGCTGGAGGAAAGCATGAGGTCTTCATGCTGGTCAGAAGCAGAGCAAATGGCTTTGAGCTCGCGAAGAGCTGCCAGAGCTGTGGCTTTGGAGAAAGAAGGATTACGGAGACAGTGACACTCCCAGTTCAGAAAGGCCCTGCGTCATCATGCAAGAAGCTTCGTGGAGCTATATGGGCCGTGCTTCTGACCCTTGGCTGGCTTTCTGCACCAACCGAAACAGAGATCCCTTCTGGCCAAAGCTCAGTTTCAGGCCTGAAAGAAGAGCACTGTGTTGAGCTATTACAGGAAGTGGCTATGACTGTCCAGAAAGGACCCGTGCAGAAACTGGAGCTGCAGGCCCTCGGGGAACTCCTGGGCGACAGTGGGCATGCAAGGGCACACATCTGCAACCAGTGGCCTCAGGAAGCACCCCGCCCTAAGCACACTGAGTAGATGGAGTTTGGTGCCAACAGCACCAGCTTTGTTCTTACTTTTATTAGATGTTCAAAGAATACAGGAGAGAACCAGGCTCCTTCTTCCTAATGGCAACATCTGGCATTCATGTAGCCATGCACCTTTGATCCTTAAGAATACCAAAGCACTTTACAACCTGCTGTAGTGCTAATGGCCATAGCAATGACCTGACCGTAAATGTGGCCAAATATTCCCCATACTGGTTCTCTCCTCTCAGTCTTGGAAGTGTATGTAGCAGTTCTCCATTCTGGAAGGAAGGATTCAGTTCACATCCAAGACACCCCTTTTATCATTCTTTGCAAAGTTTTTATTCATTACTGCCCTTGCCTTTTTTTCTAACTAAATATACTTCATAACCATTCTTAATAAACAGTACTTTGTTTACATTGCCAATTATTTTATAGGCCCATTTCTGCCCCATCCCCATCCATCCCACTCCAGAGAAAGATGAAAATATTCTTCTCCCCTGGGAGCCAAGAATCTGCATTGCGGATGAGGTAGCAAATTCAGACACAATAAACAGAATTAAGAAAAACTGAGCTGGCATTTGACAGAAATTGTAAAATGACACTCAGAAATGTTGCTCTTGTGGAAATTACTGATATTAAAATATAAATCAGTGTCTTGTGTTTCCCGTAGCACCAGGGGCTCTATTAGGTTATGCAGTTTGATTGCTGAGCTGAACCTAAGAGACTTGGCAGTTCGGTGCTGAAGTTCTCCCAAAGTATTTAACCCTTCTCCTGCTGGAGAGCAGGCACGAGGCAGATGCCTCCAAAAGATAATCACATCACTTCGGAAAGACCTTGGCCCACTCCCCGAAGCCTTTGAAACCTGGGAGAAGGTGGAGGGGGCTAACAGAGGGAGAAAAGGGAAAGGTACTTAGAAAACCCTTTGTCATAACAAGAGTCTTCTTGCATAGTATCAGGAAGAAGGCAGCCAAGGACAACTCAAGGAGCAGATTCTATGAATTTTTTTTATCAACTATGATGGGAAAAATAGTAACTGTGTAGTGGATAAATTCAGGAGACACCAGCATAGCCAAGTGACCAAGGTTAGTATCATTAGTAATAAGACACTGACATTATGTAAGATACTTATAACATTGGGGAAACTGGAGAAAGGCTATATAGGAACTCTCTGTACTATTTTTGCAACTTTTCTGGAAATTCAAAAGTATTTCAGAAAGGTCTGTATGTTCCTGTTCATTCACCAGAGTGGACCACGGCTTCCTTTGTGGGGAGACAAGGGAAATCATAAATAGCCATAATAATGGCATATTGTGTTGTAATAAAGGACACACAGGTAAAGTGTTGCAGAAGTGTGGGGGTTGCTGTGAGGATTAACGATGTTAGTTTATGTTTGAAGCAGTACTTGAGATTTAGTGACTGCCATACAAGTTTTCTGGAAATTAAAATTGGAGTTGAGATGACAGAAATGGCCATTGAGTTGGGTCTTGAAGGGGTGTGATTTTTGGACAGGCAGAAAGCAGATATCTCGTTAAAGAAAAAGAGAGAAAGAGAAAGGAAGGAAGGAAGGAAGGAAGGAAGGAAGGAAGGAAGGAAGGAAGGAAGGAAGGAAGGAAGGAAGGAAGAGAGAGAGAGAAAAGAAAGAAAAGAAAAGAAAAAAGACATTGAGCAGCAGTCAGGGGAGAGTTTTTACCATGTCAATCAACCATAATGGCAGCCAAGATTAGATGGGGTGTGAACTTCGGAAGAGGAAATTGTACTAAGTGGCATGGGAATGCCGGTGGTGGCAGTAGAGAGACTAAGTATGATGCCCTCTTCCCCACCCTGGATCCCCCTACTCCTCAAGGAGAAAAAGAGAAAGTAAAAGCAAAGAACTGATGTAACAAGAGAAAACCAAATCAAGTCAAGGAAGGGAATGAGCATTTTTTAAATGTTTATTTTATTGATTTTTATAGAGAGAGGAAGGAAGAGAGAAGAGAGAGACAGGAGAACATTGATCTGCTCCTGTATGTGCCCTGACTAGGGACTGAACCTGCAACCTCTGCACTTCGGGACGATGCTCCAAGCAACCAAGCTATCCAGCCAGGGGGAAAGGAACATTTGAATAGAGTGTCTGTGGGGTTAAAGAGGTGGTCCACAATGAAACAGGAGTTGCAAAATGTACAGTAGAAGCAGCTGGAAGAGGTGCTAGAAATGGGGTGTGAGTTGTAGGGAGGTCTCTCTGAGAGAAACATAAATAAGGGTGTTTTGTCCATTTGCATTAGATCCAGATGCATGAAACAGAAAAAAGTCCAAAATAGCCCTGACCAGATAGCCTGGTTGGTTAGAGCATTGTCCTGAAGCATAGAAGTTGCTGGTTCAATTCCCAATCAGGGCACACACAGGAGCAGATCGATGTTCCGGTCTCTCTCTCACTCTCTCCCTTCCTATCTCTAACATCAATAAAATAAACATTTTAAAATGAAAAAGAATATCCAGAATAACAGTGACGTGATGTGACTTGCTCTCTCTGTCTAGGACTGGTATGATGTGACTTGCTCTCTCTGTCTAGGACTGGTACGATGTGACTTGCTCTCTCTGTCTAGGACTGGTATGATGGTCCCATACCATCAGGGACCTAGGCTCCTTCCTCTCTGTGAGCCTCTCTGCAGAGACCCAGCTCGCCCTCCTTCCTCTCCAGCAGAGCCCCAGTCCTGGGGTTGGGCAATGACCAGTCACTGATGTGGTGTCAGGTTCATTAGATTGCGGTGCAGAATCCACATCATCATCTCCTCCTACCATCTTTCCCCAGTAGAAACGCTCTATCTGATCAGGGATTTTTCTCTTGTAGAACTGGGTTTGGATTTGAAGAGATAGACTCTCTCCACGCCAGGCTCCTGTACACTGTGGCTCCGTCCATGCATCCAGGGTAGAAATACTTATTGAGGAAGAAGCATCCCTGTTCATTCACGGCTCATGTATTCTTTAAAAAGGGGAAATATTGAACATCCTTTCATCATTTCAATAAAGAGACCAAGGATTCATCACACCTTTTTTTTCTTTTTTCTTTTTTGTGGCAGAGACAAAAAGAGTCAGAGAGAGGGACAGATAGGGACAGACAGACAGGAAGGGAGAGAGATGAGAAACATCAATTCTTCGTTGCGGTTCCTTAGTTGTCCATTGATTGATTTCTCATATGTGCCTTGACCGGGGGGCTACAGCAGACTGAGCCAGCAACCCTGGGCTCAAGCTGGTGAGCCTTGCTCAAACCAGATGAGCCCGCACTCAAGCTGGCAACTTCAGGGTCTCGAACCCAGGTCCTCCACATCCCAGTTCAACGCTCTATCCACTGAGCCACTGCCTGATCAGGCATCACACCTTTTCATTGGTAGGATGTAAAACACTGGAGAAAAATCTAAACTCAGTGAGAGTAAAGAAAAAACTAATGGCAGAGTATAGCTCAGTGGTAGTCAACCTGGTCCATACCGCCCACTAGTAGGCGTTCCAGCTTTCATGGTGGGCGGTAGTGGAGCAATCAAAGTATAAATAAAAAGATAGATTTAACTATAATAAGTTGTTTTATAAAGATTTATTCTGCCAAACAGAGAAAATCCAACATAAAGTACTTGGTAAGTAATTATTATTATATGCTTTAACTTGCTGTAACTCTGCTTTATAAATTTTATAAAGTAAAGTTACTTCCCTACTTTATAAATCACCATTACTGTGGAACTGGTGGGCGGTTAGAAAATGTTACTACTAACAGAGATACAAAAGTGGGTGGTAGGTATAAAAAGGTTTTGATTAACCCCCAAGGGTAACTTTAACTTTGAACTGAAGAGCATCTCTTCCTGTGAAAACCTAGAAAAATGTTTTAGATGAGAAAAATAGATCCTTGATAGTCTTCCATCCGGGTCATGTAGGAAAAGGACTAGACAGTGTTGCTCTAAGATCAGTGGTCCGTCGGCTCTCCCAGGCAGTTTGCGGTTCCTTGGGGAGAGAGCCAGCGTCAGCAATCTGTGATCAGGGCCTCTGTGGAGCCTAATGTGAGTTGATGGTGCACAAAGTACCAACATGTGTTTCCCATTCTGCCCTCTCCACCTGGGTTTCATTGGACTTGTTCACTTGTACCCTTTTTTCCTCCTCTCCCTAAAACTAAGCAAAGACTCTCTGAGTTAAGAAACAGAAAGCAGAGGAGAATTTGAGCATAAGCAAGAGAATTAAACCCTAAGATCAAAGGCATGGGCAGAAGTGGAGAACACAATAGAACCTTAGAGAGGGTTAGCAATGTAGAGGCAGAAGAGACTTTGGATCAATACCAGGACTGGGGAGCAGGAAAGTGAGCAAGATCTTAGGATTCTATCCCCTTCTCCTCAACACCTTTCCAGGCAAAGTACAGAATGATGGTAGGGAAGGTCTAAGAAGAGAGGGCCCGAGACCAGTCTCACAGATGTGTGTGTCCTTCTAGCTGCATTAGGAGCATCCTTGAAGGACAAAACAGAGCCGGCAGACCCAAAGCCCACAGGATGAGGAAGGTGCAGTATTTATGGCTTGTTGACCAGGGCACAGACATCCTGCCGCACTTCAGCTGGGAGAGATTCCATGACCATAGACCAGAAGTCAACCCTGATGCCAGGATCCAACCTGGGACCCCAGAACTTACACTCCGGAAAACCTTAAAGAGGGCAAGGGGATCAGGAACCGATTCATTTTTAACCTAAAAATGATGGAGCTTTCACAGAAATAACTAAGATTCTGTTTTCTGCCATTTGGTGGAAATGAAACTCAATAAAGAGTAATAGAAAAATAGTCACTTTTTCTTTGCACACCTGAGTTCATACCTGCTACACCACTCACCCGTGTGAGGCGCAGTTAGTGTTTCTTGGGAATCTGTAAGGTGCTCTGAGTATGGACTGAGTTGACTCGGGAGGCACAAACTTTACTAGATGTTCGGATCAAGGTTTTGTTTTCACTATAATTTTTTTTTCTTTCTAGACACAGCTGTCACCAAGGGAAGGCCTACCGGAAACAGACAGTGGAAGTTTTAAATACAAAAAAGCAGTTCCCTGGGCAAATGCAGCAGAATCCGAGATAACTGATGGAAGAGAAGAGGCATGAGGAAGTTCAGGTCTCAACAAAGGTGCAGGAGACAGCAGCACAGAAGGCAGAGCATAGGGTTTGAGGAGGGAAAAGACCCGAAGTCCTGGGCCCAGACCTCAGTGTGCATGGAGCAGGTGGGAGCCCCTCCCTCTGTGATGAGTTCTCTCCTCTACAAGATATTTGTCCAGCCACACTCCTCAGAGAGCGCTCTGAAGGTTCACGTGATCATTTTAGAAAGCATTTGAGGCTCCCTCAAAGCACTCTTCCTTATCCATCTGGCAAACATTACTGTCAAATGCTTCGAAAATTTATCATATAAGCCTTCTATTCTTTTTTTTTTTTCATCATAAGCACTTCCAAATTGCCCACTGCTGTTGTTAATGACTCACAGGATTCCCACGTTCCTTTCATGGAACACAATTCAGCTCTCTCTTTTCCCTCTCACTTATTTTACTTATTGGAGTCCAATATATTTCCATGCAAATACGAGAGCGTGTGCCTTCCATTTTTCCTTCCAAATACTCTTGGCCCTTGTAACTCCATAGTAGGATGAAACAGTCACAATCTTGGACAGTGGTTTTCTGTCTTTGGGACAAGATTGCATTTGATCTAAGAAGCATCTCCTGACTATCTAGTAGGTCTGCCTATAGAAGAATATTATTCTCAAGGATATATTTATTTCAAGTTTATGTGGTGCTTGAGCCGAGTTCCTATCTTTAGTAAGAAAGAAGCCCGTCAAGGTAGAACATTGAATCAGTAAGCCTGAGCTAGGAAAGACTTAACGGTCATTTACTACCATCCCTCAGTTGGCAGAGGCAGAGGCTCAGAGATATCAGTACCTTTCCCAAAACTACTTTTTGAATTAGGTGTTAAACCAGGTTTAGAAGCTTGGAGGCCTAGAGCCCTCTTTAGTGTTCCCATGTGCCACACTATTTTTAATCTTCTCATTTGCCTAGTGCTATAGATTAAATGTTTGTGTCCCCCCCCAAAAAAAAAAAAATTCATGTGCTGAAATTTTAACCCCAAGGTGATAGTATTAGGAGGTGAGGTCTTTGGGACACGATTAGGTCATGAGGATGGATTCCTCATGAATGAGATTAGCGCTCTTATAAAACAGACCTCACAGAGCTCCCTTGTCCTTACCACAAGTGTGAAGTTACAGCAAAAAAGGAAAAGAAATAAACAGCCATCACAAACGTGGGTCTCCACCAGGTACCAATTCTACCAGTGGCCGCATCTTGGGCTTCTCAGCCTCCAGAACTATGAGAAAGAAACTTCTGTTGTTTACAATAATCTATGACATTTGATTATAGCAGCCCAACCAGCTAAGACACCTAGCATGGAAGTCATTTGTGATGTTCACCAGTATTTCCTTTGGGGAATAAAGGAAGAAGTGTTAGGCATAGCCATGTGACTTGTTTTGGCCAATGAAACAGAAGCAGAAATGAAGTGCGTCACTTCCACTTTAAGAACCTGTATGTGATCCACCAAGTTCCCATTCCACTGCCATGGCAACAGGCAACATCCTAGATGATAAAGATTCTACCAGCTGAGGACAATGAAGAGCAGAGTCCCAACTGCCTCATAAAGGACTAGGATGAGTGAAAAATAGACCTTCCTGGTTTTAAACCACTGAGATTTGGGGTTTGTGACTACAGCATCACTAGCCTCTCCCTGCTGGGTAAGTCTGAGCTACATCACTATTCCCATGATGCATTTCTGTGTAAAGACTTAAGAGGATAAACAATGAGGCACATCAGAATACAACCCCATAAAACATTCCAAATTCCATGTCTCACCAGCACTCTTTCTTCCTCTTGGCTTATATTAGGGGTGGGGGATGTGTTTTCTTACAGAGAATGAGTATTTTGATAGCTTCTCATTCTTAGAACTATTCTGCAGGTAAGTGCCTGGTGGAAATTTCCTCTAGTCTATGAGTTAAAAACATGATGAATTAGATTATTTTATTAAGCTCAATGCATTATGACCTCAAATGCATCATCCTGTACTTACACACATACATGTGTAAAAATCTTTGGCTTTCTTTGAAACTTTTTATCTGAATATTCATAGCACTTTATGTTTTCTGACTTTACAAGCACTAATATTATGGTAACTTGATGCTTAAATCACATCATCAGATATTTCTGATTTATAAATTAGTCGAAGCTCCTTGCGGAGCAGTAAGGGAGCCTGTGTGACATTGGGTAAATCACTTAGCCTCTCTGGGCTTCAGTTTCCTCCTCTGTAAAATAGAGATAGTAATAGTATCTACCCCCATACCATGAGAATAAAGTTGGGTTGTGCACATTCTGTTTGGTTCATAATTAGTGCACAATTTTACCTATGTCTGAGCCCTAGAGTACTTAGAAATCTAGAAGGTAAGATCATTTCAGACCTTTTGCTTTCCAAGAAAGATGAATTTAGAACTATTTAGTGGTGGGTTGTTTTTGTTTTTTGGGTTCTCATTTTGTTTTTTTGTTTTGGGGGGTGTTTTTTTTTTTGTTTTTTTTTTCTTTTGGAAAAGATGTAAAATCATGGTCATCTTTCTGGTGAAGGTTTTAACACTTTTGGAAACACAAACAGATGGGTAAGCAAGTCAGTTTTGCTAGCAGTTCGGGAAATTTTTCTGAACTCCCTGCTGAGAGCACAGGTCCAGATGGGAAAAATCTTTAAAGGGCTGGACTCATTTATACTTTTTCCATCTTAAATTTTTATACTTTTCCAGGCTTATAACGAAGCTCAGAAAATGATAAAACTTAAAGGAGAATTGAGAGGTGCCAAGGAAACGAAAGATGAGGTAAGGCTTCTGACTCCTCTGCTCCCGTGGAGTTGAACCTTTGTTACAAGGGACTGCTTTTCAAGGTTCGTGATTCAAAAGTCTGTAATTAACATCCGAAAATATCACAGCCAGCAGTGGGCAGCAGGCACAGCATTAAAGAAGAGCTAGGGGGTCTGAGTCCACATCTAACTGCAGTATGACACTGGGCATGTGGCACACCCTCTCAGAGCTCCCTCTGCCTTACCTACAAAATATGAGTGATGAGCACCTGGTTCCCAGGCTTGCTATAAAGGATGAAGTGAAATGTTGCGTGTAATACACTAGTGCTTGAGACAGAGAAAGAACTTAAAAAATATTAACCATTGTTGCCAACATTCTCTCTTGATCTGGAATGATACGGAAATGCAGTGTTCTGATTAGCCCAACATTTTGGTCAGATGGTGTTTGTGTAGTAGTCCCTGACTTGTTCCAGAAGGGGTATGTTTCAGTTAGTCTAGGGTTGTTCCACGTGACATGTGCTTTTTAACAGACCTCCTACCAAGAGGTGAGCAGCTCCTAAAAGAGGTGTCTCGGCTCCTTTCCTGCTGGATTGCTAGAGGGAGTCGTACAGTTTCGCTGCGAGTTCTTCAGGGAACAAGAATCTGGTATGAGTTTTCTAGAAGGGCATTCCTTAAGTCCAGCGGATATCTGTGGGCGCCTTCAGTGTGCCAGGCGTTGTTCTAGGGGCTTGGGGATAAAGCACGGGACAAAATACCCAGTGATCCCTGTTCTCACGGAGCTTACCTTCGAGTGAAAGAATTTCTCCGAGGACATGATGGAGAAGGGCATGTGGCTGTAAAAACTGCCCATATTCCACGGGCGGCTAACCTCTGCCGTATAACCATGTGTACCCTGAACCATAGACTTTATACAGTGTGCCAATTTTTAAAGAATTTGGAACTCGATAAAATATACTCTTTCTTCACTATGTGAACATAATTGGTTCCAAAATTTCTGCTCACAGACAAAACCTTGTATAAGTGCCTATTAATTCCCATCACAAGTAGTCAAAAACTGCAAAGTTCCTATAGGTGGAAAAGCAAACTCAGGAATCAAATTAGTAATATCAGTAAACAGTGTTTGAAATTACTGTGGGTAACTGTAAACTCTATTATTACACAAGTAAAATGTATACATTCCTGAAGCAAGGTTAGTTTTTAAGGTTTTCATGCTTTTTAAAAACATAATTCTCACTATAAACTTACATATGTTGAGTGGGAATGGTGGTTAAAGTAGTTTTTTCATTATTTGTTGAAATTTTGTCATTATCTTCAAAGAAGATAATTTCCCAAAGATGATGACCTTTATGGTGTTGTTGGTTAACCCCAAAATTACTCTGGAAACTTCCACCCAACCTTTCTTGTTGTCTCAAGTGCCAGATGCCTGGGAATGCTGTCATCTTGAGCCTTCAAAATGCTCATGGGATTTGAGAGTGCTAATGAATCACAAACTTTAGTTTAACATCAACATCCCCCCCCCCCAAAGAGCGTGACTGTTGGTCAATTCTCTGAAGCCTAGAGCAAAATTTCTTCCATCTTTTGAAATGTATGTTCAAGAAGGCATGCCTTTTGAAAAATGATCCATTGAATTAATACAGAAAATCTGCTTCAGTAAATAACCTATTTCCCCAGGTAACTGTTGTGAGTATATTAGCAACAGTAGCATCAGCACTCACCATTTTGCCTGTGATTGGATGATGTCACATGCCTGCAAGCAGAGTGACCAGGTTCCAACCTTGTATAAGTAAAACCGGGAATCTAAGTGCATGGCTTATGCAAGTGAAAACTTAACCTAGCATCAGAGGCCATCAGTAATGACTTCAGGTCTAGGACAGGATCAGATAGTGCCTGGGAGTCAGCATTACGACTCTCAGTTCATCTTCTGCCCTAGTACTGGTTACCGAGCTTTGATTGATGAAATGTCAGATTAAATCAATTCTTACTACATACTGATACTCAAAGGGCGTCGGCCTGGAATTTAGCCTTCATAAAGTAGATAGGATTAGAAATAGTGTACAGTGACCTCTGTGCAAGATATTAGCAAGAAATTAGGTTTACCGGAACCTCAGAAACACTTGCCTTTCTGGAGTTCGGAGGTGAGCACAGCCTCTTCTTACAATTCCTGCGGTAAAAAATTATACGTGATTCAAGGAAATCACTTTATTGCTCTCCCAGCATTTCCACTCCTGTTCTGATGAATAAAAAAAACCCCTGTACAATTGGCCTTTATGAGCGAATGCTTGGATTTTGATTTCAAAAGTAAATTTCATTTGACATCCAGCAAAACATATTTGTTATTCAACTGGTTTAGGGAGTCCTCAAAGAAAGATTATTTATTACAAAACTCTTGTGTCATGAATGAAGAAATTGCCTCAGAGACTCTGAGTCGATGCTAATGTCCAAATTAGATGAGATCATTGACATTAAAGATCTAATTCTAAAGTCCTGGTCACACAACAAAAGTGGGCCTGCAGGCCTTCAGCTTCGAGGACATCCAAAATCTGGAAGAAGAAGGGATTTTTTTACTATACTGAAAGAGAGGGGGCATTTAACTTATAACCTGGAGAGGTTCACAGTATACTGCACTGGTCCTTTGTTAATGAGTCCACAGTGTGCTGGGCTTCACATGGCACATTTTGGTGACAAGGTCCCCACTGTAAGATGCGTGTATTCAGCATCTAGGCGAGAGTACAGGGCATTCTGCACGTCTATAGGGCAGGCCTTGTATACCTCCTAATCTTCTCATAGATGCCAAAGCAAGGTAGGCCCGGGGCAGGAGGGGAGGACAGCGCTAGGGCCTCCCTCACCAATGAGCCTCTGTATCCTCCTGCCACCGCGGCAGCCCGGACAGAAGGGACTTAGAGCCCTGGGGTCACCCTGCTGCTCCTTGTGGGTCAAGGATTTTGTTTTCTAGTTAGAGAACACTGTCTGTACACTACTTTTTTTTTTTTTAATTTAGAAGTTAAACTTAACGGGGTGACATTGGTCCATAAGAATGCATAGGTTTCAGGTAAACATCTTCATAGCATTTCAACTGTTGATTGTGTTGTGTGCCCATCACCCAAAATCAAATCATTTTCCGTCTGTACACTGCTTTTTTATTTTTTATTTTTTTTATTTTTTTTTTTTTAGCTGCTCTACACATATTCTCTTAAAAGAGTCCCTGGTAATTGTCTTAATGGTAATTACATGCTTGGGGCAGTTTGACATCCACTGTTATTTTTCTGAAAGTGAAGAACAAGGGACAGGAGGAAGAGAGAGAGTTTTGAGATAATGAAATCCTTTTAATGACAGAGCCATGCCGTTAACCTAATTAAACTGTGAAGTGGTAAAAAAAAAAAAAAAAAAAAAAAAATTTTAAGTCCAGGTACTAAATGGAAATGAAGAAATAAATCAGCTGAGACAGCAGCACTTCTGGGAAACCTTCTGAGTTCCGAATACTCTGACATTGCCGTGTCCGACCCCTGTGGTTATTCTCTGGTCCCCCTCAGCCTTGTGCAGAGGTCTCTCAGACTGACCTCTCCAGTGAGGCTTGATTTATGACGTCCATACGAGGCCTCCAGCTCCCCTGGGGATGTGTGTTATGGAGCTCATATATTTAGGAAGCCAGAGCAGTTGGGGGGTTATGGTGACAAGAGTGTTGGCTATTGGGTCGGGAGAGCAGAACTCTCCTCATTCTGCTGCTCACCAGCTATGGGACCTTGTTGTTTAGATCACGGTCCATTTCTTTGCACCCATAGCTTCTGTGTGCTTTTGCACCTGCGACTCTCTTAGAAGAATTGCCCTTAAGTGGTTGGGGTCACTTTGCTCATAAGAGCAGAGAGCTGGAAGTCCTTGGGCGCTTACCTCCCATGGGGCCGCCCTCAGCCATTGACTGGCTGATGCTGAGTCTGATAGCCCAACTTTGAGTGCATCTAATCAGGACAGACTCTGAGGTGTAACTTGCACTTCAGAGTTCCCTGTGGAATCGGGCTAAAAGCTACTGCCTGCAGGACTCCATCTGAAATCCTGCCCTTGCCTGGTTTCTTCCCCTTCTCTGTCCTGCCTCCCCACTTCCTTGCCGATTGCTCTTGGGAGTGTTTCTTTAATAGGTGCCATGAACCCTAGCCTAAGAGCCTGCTTTGAGTAACCTAACATAAAACAGTTACCTACCGTAAAAGCTCCAGCCTCGGTTCCAACATCTACAACTCAGAGGTGGGAGGTAGTGCCTGTCCTCATGAGTGTTCTGAATAGTCAGCACAGTTAGGACTAAAGCCCTGGACAGGGTCACAAAGGGCTACTTCCTAATGTCTTTTCACACTGATGCCAGCCACCCACAACACTGGGAGGGAGTCAAAGGTGGCGCCCTAGTGTAATGGAGCACCGACCGGACCGCTTACCACCGCTCCACAGCCCCGCCCCCACTGAGGCTGCCGTGCTTCCGCTCGCTAATAGCGAACTCGACCAGTAATTTCCATTCTGAACTGGCAATAATTAACTAACCTTTATTTACTTGTATTCAAAGGCAGCGATCATAACCAGCTCAGGGGTTTTACTTTTATTCCCATTGGTGTATAACTCCAAGGAAAAAGTACTCGTTTTACGGGTGAGGGAGGTCTTTCGGTTTAGTGGGTAGAAGAGACAGTTAAGAGACTTCAGAATCCACATCAACTCCATAACTGATTCCCTAGTCTTGACAAGTTCACTTGACATCTCAATATGTTCATTTCATCGGTGGCAGAACCATTAATATTTATAGACAATCCACGAGGTTGCCTGGAAT
This sequence comes from Saccopteryx leptura, assembly GCF_036850995.1. Lineage (NCBI taxonomy): Eukaryota > Metazoa > Chordata > Mammalia > Chiroptera > Emballonuridae > Saccopteryx > Saccopteryx leptura. Next base: position 22,177,552 of record NC_089511.1, read on the forward strand.
TATTCTAGGCACTGACTTTCTCTTGAAAAACAGGGGAAGTGTCTGTGATGCACCCATGGTAGTGGGCGAAGATTAATTAAATAAGTCATTGCCTGAATAATGAGGAGCACTCAGACACCTCAGAAAATGGAGAATGTGTAAATGTTACACGGAATGAGTAATAACAGCAAAAGGGTAGGTGGACAAATTTCCAGCAAATTTAAAGTCTCTGTCAACCAGCTAAGTGAACAAGAGTAAGCATTATCCTGATGGTTTATAATTGATGCTTCTGTTTTTCTGACTGTCTAGGGTAGGGGAAGAGACAGAGAAGTGAGCAGCCTGAACAGCAAACTCTTGAGCCTGCAAGTTGACATCAAGAATCTACACGATGTTTGCAAGAGACAGGGGAAGACCTTGCAGGAGAGTCAGCTCTGCGCGGAGGAGGCGATGATGGACAGCAGCCACGTAAGGGCGTCAGCAGCTGCTGCCACCTCTGCTCTCTCGGCTTCCACTCTGTGCCCTTGGGCAGGGACAATAATAGAAATTCTTCCACGCGAGCAATGAGAAAGAATTAAGCACATCCCCCACCCCGCCCAGTTCTCTCTCCCCCGCGCGTGTGCGCGGCACGCAGGCCGTCCTGCCCTCAGGACTTTCAGTCTAGCTGTCTCCAAGGTCATCTACATCGGAGACTCCGTCTCTTCCTTATCTGGCCTTTCACACCTGGGTTTGCAGCACCTGTGGCCCTTGCCCTGAAAAGCTCATAGTTATAGAAGGAGAGCAGCATCTCCTAATGGATCTTGGACAACCTTTCTAGTTAAAATAAGGCCCCTTCCACCTGCTCAGAAGTGTCGCTGCTCACCAGGGCAGCAGGGGCTTTTTTTTTTTTATCTTCGACAAAGAAATAGTTTAAATTTTTTTTTTACATTTAATATTATTTTGAATTAGTTTTAGGTGTACAGCATAGTGGTTTGAGTATGTAATCATATACTTTACGAAGTGTCTTCCCTCACCCCAGATTTCCAGTGCCCAGCCGGCACCATCAGTACTTACTACCATGTTATTGACTGCATTTCTGACACTGGACTTTCCGTCCCCGTCGCTGCTCTGTAACTACCGACCTGTCCTGCTCAATCCCGTCACCTTGCGCAGCCAGCCCCCAGCCCCGCTCCCCTCTGGCCGCCATCCGGCTGTCCTCTGCCTCTCTGTCTCGGTTTTGTTTGTTCATTTATAATGTTCTTTAGATTTTACATATAAGTGAAATCATACGGTGTTTGTCTTTCTCTGACTGACTTATTTTACTCACCATAATGCCCTCGAAGTCCATCCATGCTGTTGCAAATGGTAAGATTTTATTCATGTTATGGTTGAGTAATATACCCCTGCTTTTTCATCCACTTGTCCGCTGATGGGCACCTGAGCTGCTTCCAGATCTTGGCTCTTGTAAATAACACTGCAATGAACATAGGGGTGCATATAGTCTTTCAAATTAGTGTTTTGGGTTTCTTTGGATATATACTCAGAAGTAGAATTGCTGGGTCATAAGCAGTTTCATTTTTAATTTTTTGAGATAGTTCCATACTGCTTTCCATAGTAACTGTACCAGTCTGCTTTCCCACCGGCAGTGCATGAGGGTTCTCTTTTCTCTACATCCTCGCCAACACTTGTTTATTGACTCATTGATGATAGCCGTTCTCACTGTGGTTTTAATTTGCATTTTTCTGATGATTAGTGACATTGACCATCTTTTCATATGTTATTGGCCATTCTTATGTCTTCTTTGGAGAAGTATCTATTCAAGTCCTTTACCCACTTTTTTTTTTTTTTTTTTGAGAGAAAGAGAGAGGAAGGGAGAGAGATAGAGCATCAACTCGTAGTTGCATCACTTTAGTTGTTCATCAATTGCTTCTTATACATCCCTTGACTGAGGGGCTCAAGCCAAGCCAGTGGCCCCTTGCTCAAGCCAGTGACCTTAGGCTCAAGCTAGCAACCTTGGGCTTCAACACAGTGGCTTTGGGGCTTAAGCCAGCGAGCACTGGATCATGTTGATGATCCCACACTCAAGCCAGTGACCTCACAGTCAAGCTGGCAATCCTGTGCTCAAGCCAGATGAGCCCATGCTCAAACCAGCAACCTCCGGGTTTCAAACCCGGGACCTCAGTGTCCCAGGTCGATGCTCTATCCACTGCACCACCACTGGTCAGGCTTTTGCCCACTTTTTATTTGGATTTTGAATATTAACCCCTTATCAGATATATCTTTGGAGAATATGTTCTCCTAGTCAGTGGGTTGTTTTTTCATTTTGTTCATGGCTTTCTTTGTTATGCAAAAATGTTTTAGTTTAATGTAGTCCTGTGTGTTTATTTTTTCTTTTGTTTCCCTTGCCCAAGTAGATATTTCAGAAACAATAAGAGAAATGCTCAAGATTTTACTGTCTTCATTTTCTTCTAGGATTGTCACGGTTCTAGTCTTACAGATAAGTCTTTATTCTGATTTGAGTTTATTTGTACATGTGGTATAAGAAGGTGGTATAGTTTCATATTTTTTATGCATGTATCTGTCCAATTTTCCCAACACCATTTGTTGAATAGACTACCTTTATCTCATTATATGTTCTTGCCTCCTTTGTCAAATATTAATTGACCATATAGGCATGGGTTCATTTCTGGGCTCTCTATTCTGTTTCATTGATTTTTGTGTCGGTTTTTATGCCAGGACCATACTGTTTTGATTACTCTGGTCTCGTAGTATAGTTTGATATCAGGTAGCATGATTTCTCCAACTCTGTTCTGCTTTCTCAAGATTGCTGTGGCTATTTGGAATTTTTTATGGTTTGGATTATTTGGTCTAAGTCTGCAACATACATCGTTGGTATGTTTTAGCAGGTGCTCTTTATTGCTGCGCCTGCAGCTCTCCACCTGCAGCTTCTCTTCTTGATGCAGAAACCCAATCATAGGATGAGCTGAAGTGCAAGAGTTAATGCCTCTAGAAGCCCTCAGTGACTGATGGGGAGATGGGGGATTATATAACCTATCTTCCTTGCGCCTCAGTCAGAAATCATTCCAGGCATGCCCTTTTCTCTGTCCCCAAGTTCCTCAGTGGGACCCAGCACCAGCTGCCTGCAGTGGTAACTAGCCTGATAACACACCCTTTCACAGTTTCCTTCCCTTCCTGTCTTACTTTCCCATTCCACTACCTGAGTTTCCTAAGATCATCTCCCACATAAACTACTACCTGACACACGGGGCTTGCTTCCAGCGATGCCCAAGCCAAGCCACTCAGTAACACTGGTCCTACACGGGTGTGAACAGAAAGACCCCTGGCACGGTCCTCTTTCTTGAGATTGCGGTTTTGAACTAATACTTATCTGTCGCCTAAGCAATTCATTTCAATCCGAGTTTTTCTCTCTTTGGGAACTCTCACATTGAGTCCTTAGCCAGTCTCTAAATTTATCCACACAAGTTAGGGGGCCAGCTGGAAAATATTTTCCCAAGCTCTCTAAAAACTGTGGGTTTCCAAGAATTCCGTACTTTGCAGTCTTCATTTCCGTTTAGGGATTTGAGTTCTTGGCAACCATGAAGCAGGTACTGGTTGCACAGACCTGTTGCTGGACCCCCAACTTAGCTTCTTAGCTGCTGTGTAAGCAACCACCGTCTTCTTCAACATTTGTGGCCAGAGATCTGGCCTCTCTTAATTGTGTCTGCTAGAGTTCTCCCAGTACTTACCACCTCCCTATAAAAACCACAAATTGTTTCTCTGTAATGCCCTAAAAATGCTACCAACAAAGCAATTTGACCTTATCTTACTGAGCATTGCTGTTCTTTCCCCAGTAATTCACAAACATAGAAAAATCCATTGGTTTTCCTAAATGGATTTCAGGAAGAATATTATCATAATTTACTTCTTTGTAAATATTAATGTTTCAGAATATTTTCACCATTGCTGTCACAAGTTTATTTATTCCCCAACTCAGGGAAAGCCATGTGGCTGATAAATACCTGGCAACTTGGAAAGGGAAAGATATTAAGTCACATTTTATTATTCTAATTACCCAGAAGGTCTAACAGCTTGAAACAAGCTTTAAAAAGGGCTCTTTTTATCCTAGCACTTAGTGCAGAATTTAAATTGCAGACGACGCATACAAATACACAATTTAATGTAGATTTACACTCATCCACTCAGAAAATCTCTGCAAGATCTGCCTTCTGAGAGGAAATGTAATATGGGAACGGGGTGGGGGGGGGGGGGACTCAAAACTTTCTGCAGTGTTGACTGATACCTAACAGGGATCTGGGGAAACAGCAGGGGGGTCAGAGTTCGGGACCACAGTTATACGAGAAAAGCAAGATATTCCCTCAGATGCTATGTCTAACTAAAGGAGTGGCAGGCCAGGAGTGAGTGGTGAGGGAAGAAAATGACATGGCCTGGAAAATCAAGAAGCCACTGTGTTCTAAAGCCCAGAATAGAGCTGGGACTAAGGTAAAGCAAGGGAGGTGCCCAGGGTGCCACGTTAAGAGGCACTTACTCCTCAGGTGCCAGGCTGGCACTTCCTGGACCCTGAGACTGACAGCCTCCTAGATATTTGCCTATCAGTTGCTTTACTCTCATCTCTACCCAGCCCAGGAATCAAGAGAGTGCCTCATTTAAAGTAAAAGGAGAAGGAAAAAAAAACAACAGAGATGTTGTGATGATGAAAGCTGAAAAGAAAGGGTCACTTTGAACAATTTCCCAGACTTCTCTGGCCCTGGCGGTGGTCTGGGAGAACACCCTGAGATGCGGTAGGGCTCCGCTTGTCACGTTCATCTTTGAAATGTATGGAGGACCTTATTTCTAGCATAAAACTTTTTCAGAAATTTGATTTCTGCAGATAAAAGTAAGTAGTTGAGTATATAAAGTGAGTAGACTCTCAATAAAAATGATCACACAGAGATATCACTTTGAATCACTGGGAATGGGGGGAAAAAATTAAGTGAATATACTAAAGATAATGTGGGATCTGGTATTGGATCCTGGAACAGAAAAAACAAATTAGTTGAAAAACTGATAAAAATCCAAATAAAGTGTTAGTTTAGGTAAGAGTAATCTACTCATGTTCATTTCTTAGTTTGGACAAATGCACTGTGTGGTTCTATAAAATGTGAACATTAGGGGAAAGTGGATGAAAAGTCTATGAGAACTGCCTCACTACATTTGCAATTTTCTAGAAATCTAAAATTATTTCAAAATAGTTTTTTAAGGAAACTAAATAAATAAAAGTGAATCTCTGGTACACAGAGATCACTGATGAGAAGAAGGCCTAAACCACAGTGATGCATCCAAAAGAAATGAATGTAACTTAAACATACCGTTCTGCCTTCAAGAAAGCCTAAGAGATGCAATTTGTAGAAGATCTAAAATGTAACAGATAAACCTATCTAGTGATAAAGCTAAACCAGAGTTACAAGAGAAATACCTCAACACCTCAAAAGAGGGAGAAAGACATTCATGACAATGTCTGGAAAAATATGAGCCTTTCAGTTCTTAAATGAAGAAAAACTATTAGTAAGGATCTGGTTATCAGAGCAACGCCAGCCTGAAACAGAAGAGAATCCGTGAAAACCAGAACAGGGAATAAAATGGTTAAAAAGTATTTTGAAAAGCCAGCGTTAGGCAAATCAGCAGGGCCTTATGACATGCTTCAAAGAGTACTTAAGGAATTGGCAGGTGTTATTACATAGCTGCTAGCGATTATTTTTGAGAACTCAAGAGGATCAAGTCCCTGTAGACTGAAAAAGGGTAAATGAAGTGCTCATCTTTTCTAAAAGGGAAAAAGGACAATCCTCGTAATTATAGACCTGTCAGCTTAACTTCAATATCAGGGAAAATATAGAACTTAACATCAATCAATTAGCATCAACTTGAAAAGCACAGAATATTGGTTGGAAACCCATGTGACTTTTCAAAAGGCAAATCACACCAGGACAATTAATTTCCTTCTGTGATCAAGTAGCCACATAGACAAGGAGGGAGCAATAGTTATAATCTCTTTGACCATAAGTAGGGCTAAAAGGTTGACTAAATATGGAAATAGATTCCCACAGGTGGCCAGTGCCCTCCATCTTTTAAAACAGTTGAGGCCTGGATAAAAATCTACTTACGCATCATGGAAGACCAGATGGCCTCCAGAATTATGTCCAACTCTCAATAGTCATTCTGAGAACTAATCTTATTTCCATAAAATCATTTCCAACTTGCTCCTTTTCTCCAGAACTCAGTTTAAAGGTCAAAGAAGACTCTAATAAACTATCTTCATTAGAAAAAGAAAAAAAAAACCTTAAAAAAAAAAGACAAAGAAGCAACAGGAAATGCATTAATGCCTTTTTAATACTGCTCTTTGGCACACATAAGTGAAATGTAGGCTTAATCCATAGCATGTCATTTTCTATTCATTTAGAATTAAGAAAAATAATCTTTTGAATACTTAAGGATAAATAAGTAGGAATTTAATAGGTCTCAAATAAGTCTAGGCATTTCTCCAAGTCTTTGAAATTTGATTCCTCTAGACTCATAGATAGCTATAGTGAGCAAATGTTTAAAATTCTCATCCAAGAAAACTCTTGTTTCTCTGCATATATGAGCTTTTTTGGATCTTTATAACCAGATAAATTAGGGCAGGTGTTACGTTTGCCCTGTACTAGAAGATTTGAGTGAACTCATCATCTGGCTGGTCCATCAAAGCCAAGAGAAACAGAAGTTTGGAAATTTTTGATAAGGATTTTATTGGGTATTTGCCTCACTAAAATACACCCTTTTGACTTATGTCTACCCCCAAATGTTCACTCTTTTTAGTCCTATCCACATTAAGTATTTATCATGTCTTTTTCCAGTAGCTCTTTACCCCCAGCTTACCTGTATAACAGAGGACTTGGGCTCTAGAGAGCCTCCCCCTTCCTGTGTGTTTGATCTCCACTGCAGAGTAAGAAGCAAGCGTTATCATTCGAGGAATCACAGATGGAGTTTGAGCCCTCTAAACAGCGTCACCTGAGACAACTCCAACAACTCAAGAAAAAGTTGCTGGCCCTTCAACAAGAGCTGGAGTTTCGCACAGAGAAGTTGCAGACTTACTACTGTTCCCTCCTGCAGTATCAGTCCGTCCTCGAGAAGCAGACTTCCGACCTCGTCCTTCTTCACCATCACTGCAAACTGAAAGAAGATGAGGTATAGATAGAATTACTACGGCAATGTCTCATATATCTATGTATCTATAGAGGTCAGGCCAAGCCTCCTAAGAAAGCCAACGTTAGACTGACAGAGGAGAGCTTCGCAACATCTTGAGCAGGTTTTACCAACTTCCCCTCTTTAATTCTTGGTCTTTTTGAAGTAGAGCAGAGGGAAGTAATAGCATAATTGGGTGAGAGTTCCAATATTAATGCATATGGTGTGTGTGGTGCATGAGTTTGTGCACATGTGTGTGTATGATATGTGTGAAGGCTCATCATTTCCATTTTATTATCATTGCAATTTAAATGCAAAAGACTCTAGGTCTCTGAGGGTTATAAAAAAGGCACAAGGTCCATTAAGTGAACCATTTTTAGAAATATCAAGTTAATATAAATTCCTGGCACTGGCATAGTTGATAAGATAACAAGACATCGAGTCTGAACCAGTCATTGAGAAGACCAGATCAGTCATTTTTCAGACTGGAGTTTGAGATCACCTAGACTTAGCTTAACTATATATATTCTGGACATTTATTTCTATTTATGTCCCTGGGTTGTATATTTTAAACCAGAGAATTTTTGTGTAATCCCAAGTAAATTCCAAAGACCAAAGCTACAGAATTTAAACCAGTTGAGCAATGGTGGCACTAGCCGCAGAAAAACCATGGTTCCTAAGTAATGGGACAGGCAGCTTCCCCCAGCATTTCTTTCTTTGCATTTAAAAATAAAATCCAATCACTGTCTTGGATGGTCCTGTTGCTGTGTATGTGTGTGTGTGTGTGTGTGTGTGCGCGCGTGCGCACGCGTGTACACATGCAAGCGTGCACGTGCACATGTGCACACAGACTGTTGCTTAAGGACTAACTCCAGGGGCTTTATTAGGGGCCTTAAACAACATGGAATTTTTTTAAAAGAAACATTATGGCCAGTGAGAATTTGTTAATAAGGGTTAGGTGGGAAAGAAACAGGAAAAGGTTATTCTACAAAATATAATCTGGGACAAAGCTGGGAACATAAATCATGGTTTGATAAAGCTAATGCAGGACCATTGTTAAAACTCACTATAATTTAAACGAGTCTCAACCTGGACAAAGGGACCTTGAATTAGTTGTAATTCTAGTTGGCTGCATATAACAGAAAACAGCCAAGTAATAGTGCTTAAATAAGATACTTTATTTCTATGACATATAGAAGAAGGTCTAAGACTGTCCTGGTAACTGCATGTGTCATCAGGTTCCTAGGATCTTATCTTTTCGCTCCACCATCATCAGTTCAAGGCTTCCTTTTTCTAGGTGGCTGCTGGAGCTCCGATCATCACACCTTTTATCCAAATAATCAGAATGGGGTTTGAGGATGTGGAGAAAAGGCACATGCCTCCCTTTCAAGGATACTTTAAAAGCCCCACCCACTTTCACTTAGATATCAGTGGCCAGAGTTAGTCACATGGCTACAGCTAGGGAGCCTAGGAAATGTACTGTTTTGGTGAGGTGCACTGCGACAGAATAAAGTCAAGGTTCTATTGCTAATGAGGAGGGGAGGAAATGATGCAGCAAGGAGCAGTAGCAGTAGCAGTCTCTGATACAGACCCCAAACCAGGGAAGCACTGAAAAAATTACTTCAGGCATTCTGCCACATTCCCTCAACACTTTATTACACAGAAGCATCAAACTTCTAAGGCCAGGTTTGCCAACAGCAAACACGGAGATGAACTTAAGTAGTTAATTCAGGAGGTAATCTTAGGAAACATGGTGAGAGAATAGGGAAGTAAGTCAAAGAAGGGCAGGAAGCTCATAAAGAAAGTCTATTAAGAAGTTCACTGTTGAGGAGCGGCAAGATGGCGATGGAGTAGGCGAACGTTCCAACTTCCACCTCCAAGAACCAGAGTGGATTACAACTTAATTTTAAGAACAATCATCTGGAAAAACTAACTTTGGGCTAAACCAAGAGGAATCTATAACCAAAGATCAACAAAGAAGCCACACTGACACTGGTAGGAAAAGCAGAAACACGGAGAGAGCTGTCCAGCTCCCAGGAGCGAGCGGCGGCCAGGAGGGACTCACAAGGTGGTGGGGTTTTACCGGAGAGGGGAGGGTCCCCAGGACCGAAGCCCCAGCCTGCAGCCCCGGAGCCTAGAAGAGGTGTACGGACAGTATTTAGCTGCAAAACAAGTCAGTATACTGTTTGCAAGAAAGAGACAGATTTCTCAAACCCAGGATTCGTCTTAAAGGGACCGCACAGAAAATCTCTTTCACAACCACTCACCTGGGGCTCTGGGGGATGGGGAGTGCTGAGAGGACCAGAGTAGCAGGAAGAGAGTGTAATCTAGGAGGTACAGGGAGAAACACTTTGAGAAACAGCCACCCTAACCCCTGGGCTGAGTCACTACCCAAATCTAAAGTGAATATTTTTCCTGGAACCACTAATATCAGCAAAGGGAAGCAGGTCACCAGCCAAATAGAAGCTATCCTGCTACAGTCAGAGCAGAGTTGCTTAGAAGCAGGGAGCCCATCAGGGATACAGTATTGAGTGCTGAGGTCTGAGCTACAGTGCCACCCCCACACTGCTGAGTGCTCGCTGGAGGGTGGAACGTGGGAGCACGGTCCCATCTGTGCGGGCAGAAGCTGGGACCAGCCAAGGCTTGCAGCCCAGATGGGTGAACGCAGTCCTGCCTGCAGAGGCGAGGCAGAAGCCACAGCAACCGCAGTGGTGGGCTGGTGCTGGCAACACCCATGCCTAAACACCTGAGGCGGCAGCAACTGTGGTGGCGGGCCTGCAGATAGACCGCACCTCGGGAACACAAAGCCCACACCCATCGGACTCCTGTGGCCACATCCTTCTGAGGGCTGAAAAGAAAGAAAAATAAAATAAAATAGGTTGTATAGAATGACACCTGAGGCTAAGGGGCAAGCCACATCCAACACCTAACTTAACCCCTGATTTATAGTACTGAGCCCAACAAATAGCCACCAATAAGAGATGGCAGAAAGCAGATCTCAGGGGAACCTGAACATTTAAATGAACATCCCCCAGACCAAAAGTAGATAAAAGCCAGCCTAAGTTGATATTAACAATGGCACCTGGGTTCAGCAGAGGCAGCCACAGGATCTGGATTGCCTGTTGCTCCAAAAGGACAGATAAGGGCCAGTCATAGGCAGTGACCCCCACTGGTCTGCACCAGGATCCAGCCAAGAAGGTCCAGGGAGGGCACAACCAGAGGCCAGATATGGAGAGCATCAGTTCAGGACCTAACAACCCTTGTTAGGGTGACATCTTAAGGAAGGGCTCCTCACACCTGACCCAGTTAAGATATAGAAAACAGAAAAGAAGCTCTACTAGTTAAGGAGACCACAACTCGAACAAGCCTGCAAACCACAAACAGAAACAATGGGGAAGACAGAAGAATATAAGCCATATGAATCAAGAAAAATCTCCAGAAAAAGATCTGGATGAAATGGAAGTAATCAAATTACCCTATGCAGAGTTTAAAATAATGATTGTTAGGATGCTTAAGGATCTCAAAGCTACAATGGATGGACTTAATGAACACCTAAATAAAAAAATTGTAAGCATCAAAAAGGACACTGGAATCATAAAAAACAACCAGACAGAAATGACAAACACAATATCAGAAATGAAGACTACACTAGAAGAAATGAAAAGCAGGCTGGATGAAGCAGAGGATCGAATCAGTGACTTAGAGGACAAGATAGGTGAAAGCACAGAAGCAGAACAGCAAAAAGAAGAGTCTGAGGAAACTCTAAGAGAGCTCTGTGACAACATTAAGAGAAACAATATCCGCATAGTAGGGGTTCCAGAAGGAGAAGAGAAAGAACAAGGGATAGAGAACCTGATTGAAGAAATTATAGCTGAAAATTTCCCTAAATTGATGCAGGAAAGAGTCATACAGGTTCAACAAGAAGAGAGAACCCCATTAAAAAAGAACCCAAAGAGATCTACACTAAGACACATCATAATCAAAATACCAAAGCTAAGATATAAGGAAAGAATTCTAAAAGCTGCAAGAGAAAAACAGGCAATCACCTACAAAGAAGCCCCCATAAGGATGACATCCAACTTTTCAACAGAAACACTTGAGGCCAGAAGGGAATGGCAGGAAATATTCAAAGTAATACAGAACAAGAACCTACAACCAAGACTTCTTTATCCATCAAGGCTATCGTTTAAAATTGAAGGACAAATAAAAAGCTTCCCAGACAAAAAAAAACTCAATAAATCCATCACAACCAAAATAATGCAGCAAGAAATGTTAAGGGGACTGTTGTAGACAGAACAAATCGGGGAAGAAATCTAGTAAAAGAGGAATGTAGATTTAAAGAAAAAAATGGCAATAAACAACTACATATCAATAATAACCTTAAATGTAAGTGGATTAAATGCTCCAATCAAAAGACATAGGGTAGCTGAATGGATAAGAAAACAGGACTTGTACATATGCTGTCTACAGGAGACCCACCTCAAAACAAAAGATACACAGACTGAAAGTAAAAGGATGGAAAAAAATATTTCATGCAAATGGACATCAAAAAAAGCTGGTGTAGCAATACTTATATCTGACAAAATAAACTTTAAAACAAAGACTATAGTAAGGCATAAAGAAAGTCACTGCATAACGATAAAAGGAGCAATCCAACAGGAAGATATAACCATTATAAATATTTATGCACCTAATATAGGAGCACCTAAATATATAAAGCAGACTTTGATGGACATAAAGGGCAAGATCAACAGCAATACTATAATAGTAGGGGATTTCAATATCCCACTAACATCACTGGATAGATCCTCAAGAAAGAAAATTAATAAAGAAACAGGAGAATTAAGGGACACACTAGATCAACTGGATTTAATACATATCTTCAGAACCTTTCACCCTAAAGCAGCAGAATATACATTCTTTTCAAATGCTCACGGTACATTCTCTAGGACAGACCACATGTTATGGCATAAAACAAGCCTCAACAAATTAAGAAGATTGAAATCATTTCAAGTATCTTCTCTGACCACAATGGCATGAAACTAGAAATCAACTACAATAAAAAAACTGGAAAACACTCAAACGCTTGGAAACTAAACAGCATGCTATTAAATAACAAATGGATCAACAATGAGTTTAAGGAAGAAATATAAAATTTCCTTGAAACAAATGAAAATGAGCATACAACAACTCAAAATGTATGGGACACAGCAAAAGCAGTACTGAGAGGGAAGTTCATAGCATTACAGGCATACCTTAAGAAGCTAGAAAGAGCTCAAATAAACAACTTAACCCTGCAACTAAAAGAACTAGAAAAAGAACAGTAAGTAAAGCCCAGAGGAAGTAGAAGGAAGGAAATAATAAAGATCAGAGCAGAAATAAATGACATAGAGGCTAAAAAAAAAATACAGAGGATCAATAAAACCAAGAGCTGTTCTTTGAAAAGGTAAACAAAATTGATGAACCTTTAACCAGACTCACCAAGAAAAAAAGAGAGGACTCAAATAAATAAAATTAGAAATGAGAGTGGAGAAGTAACAACTGACACAGCAGAAATAAAAAGGATTGTAAGAAAAAGCTATGAAGAACTGTATGCCAAAAAATTAGACAACCTTGGTGAAATGGACAAATTTCTTGAAAAATATAATCTCTCAAAAATCAATCTGGAAGAATCAGCACCCATTTATGATCAAAACTCTCAGAAAAGTGGGAATACAGGGAACATACCTCAACATAATAAAGGCCATCTATGACAGACCCACAGCCAATATCATACTCAATGGACAAAAGTTAAAAGTAATCCTCTTAAGATTATGAACAAGGCAGGGGTGCCCCCTTTCACCACTCTTATTCAACATAGTTCTGGAAATCCTAGCCACAGCAATCAGACAAGAAGAAGAAATAAAAGGCATCCAAATTGGAAAAGAAGAAGTAAAACTATCATTATTTGCTGATGATATGATACTGTACATAGAAAACCCTAAAGTTGCAGTAAAAAAAAAAACCACTAGACCTGATAAATGAATTCAGCAAGGTGGCAGGATATAAATTAATACTCAGAAATCAGAGGCATTTTTATACACCAGCAATGATCTGTCTGAAAGAGAAATTTAAAAAACAATCCCCTTCACTATTGCAACAAAAAATAAATAATGTACCTAGGAGTAAATTAAACCAAGGAGGTTAAAGATTTGTACTCAGAAAATTATAAAACATTGATAAAAGAAATCAAGGAAGATACAAACAAGTGGAAGTATATATTGAATATATCTCATGTTCATGGTTAGGAAGAATAAACATCATTAAAATGTCTATATTACCCAAAGCAATTTATAAATTCAACGCAATTTCTATTAAAATACCAATGACATGCTTCAAAGATATAGAACAAATATTCCAAAAATTCATATGGAGCCAAAAAGAACACAAATATCTTAGCAATCTTGAAAAAGAAGAATAAAATGGGTGGTATCTCACTTCCGGATATCAAGTTATACTACAAGGCCATTGTACTCAAAACAGACTGGCGCCTGACCAGGCGGTGGCACAGTGGCTAAAGCGTTGGACTGGGATGCGGAAAGACCCAGGTTCAAGACCCTGAGGTCGCCGGCTTGAGCGCGGGCTCATCTGGCTTGAGCAAAAAGCTCACCAGCTTGGTTGGACCCGGGGTCGCTGACTCGAGCAAGGGGTTAAAGGGGTTACTCGGTAAGACCCGCGGTCAAGGCACATGTGAGAAAGCAATCAATGAACAACTAAGGTGTCACAAGGAAAAGCTGATGATTGATGCTTCTCATCTCTCTCCATTCCTGTCTGTCTATCCCTCTCTCTGACTCTCTCTGTCCCTGTAAAAAAAAAAAAAAAAAAAAAGCCTGACCTGTGGTGGCACAATGGATAAAAGCATCGACCTGGAAATGCTGAAGTCACCAGTTCGAAACCCTGGGCTTGCCTGGTCAAGGTACATATGGGAGTTGATGCTTCCAGCTCCTCCCCCCTTCTCTCTCTCTGTCTCTCCTCTCTCTCTCTCTCTGTCTCTCCCTCTCCTCTCTAAAAAAAAACAAACAAACAAAAAAAAAAAACAGACTGGCATAAGAACAGGCATATAGATCAATGGAACAGAACAGAGAATCCTGAAATAAACCCGCACCTTTATGGACAATTGATATTTGACAAAGGAGGTAAGAGCATACAATGTAGTAAAGACAGTCTCTTTAATAAATGGTGTTGGGAAAATTGGACAGCTACCTGCAAAAAAAAATGAAACTAGACCACCAACTTACACCATTCACAAAAATAAACTCAAAATGGATAAAAGACTTAAATGTAAGTCGTGAAACCATAAGCATCTTAGAAGAAAACATAGGCAGTAAGCTCTCTGACATCACTCACAGCAATATATTTGCTGATTTATCTCCACGGGCAAGGGAAATAAAGGACAGGATAAATAAACGGGACTATATCAAACTAAAAAGCTTTTGCACAGCTAAAGACAATATGAACAAAATAAAAAGACAAACCACACAATGGGAGAACATATTTGACAATAAGTCTGATAAGGGGTTAATAACCAAAATGTATTATATAAAGAACTTGTAAAACTCAACACCAGGAAGATAAACAAGCCAATCAAAAATGGGCAAAAGAAATGAATAGACACTTCTCCAAAGAGGATATACAGATAGCCAATAGGCAGATGAAAAAATGCTCAACATCACTAATCATTAGAGAAATGCAAATTAAAACCACAATGAGATATTACCTCACACTAGTCAGAATGGTGCTTATCAACAAAACAACACAGAATAAGTGCTGGCGAGGATGTGGAGAAAAGGGAACCCTCCTGCACTGCTGGTGGGAATAGAGTGGTGCAGCCACTGTGGAAAACAGTATGGAGATTCTTCACAAAATTAAAAATGGAACCGCCTTTTGATCCAGCCTTCCCACTTTTAGGAATATATCCCAAGAATACCACATCAATGATTCAAAAGAAGAAATGCACCCTCATGTTTATGGCAGCGTTGTTTGCAATAGCCAAGATATGGAAACAGCCCAAGTGTCTGTCAGTGGACGAGTGGATTAAAAAGCAGTGGTACATATACACAGTGGAATAGTATGGGGCCATGAAAAAGAAGGAAATCTTACCTTTTGCAACAACACGGATGGACCTGGAAACTATTATGTTAAGTGAAATAAGCCAGGCAGGGAAAGAAAAATATCATATGACCGCACTCATTTGAGGAATCCAAGGAATAATGTGAACTGAGGAACGGAATAGAGACAGAGGCGGGATCAATGGGTCCAGAGGGACAGTGAACAGAGGGAAAGGGAAGATAGGAAGGGATCAGAAAAGGGAAAAGATTGGTGAAATTATACACACATAACACGGCATTATAGAGAGCAGAAAAGCTAATCCTGGAGGGAAAGGGGGAGGGGGAAAAAGAGGATATTGTGGGGAACATGGGGGGAGGGAGAGATGCATTCAGGGGGACAGTAGAATCTATGTAAACACAATAAATTAAAATTTTAAAAAATTATAATAATAAAAAAAAAAGTTCACTGTTGTAGACACCTGGGGTCTCCACCCTGGAGAACTCTAGGAGACGGTGTGACATATGCCCCAGTCATTAGTTGAGGATTGCACTGAGAGAATTAACTCCGCAGTACTTGTACCCTGCCTTGTCTTACTCCTCTGTTCAGGTGGGCCCCTAGAGCCAGAACATCCCTTAGGCAGAGAGTTGAAGATTCTTGTGCCTGGAATGAATTTAACATGTAAAGGAGTGGTGAGCGCCAAGGGATATGAGCAGGCCACTGACAGCTCCTGTAATTACCATTTAAATATAAAATATCTTTTTTCTCTTCTCCTTACCCAATAAACACCTCAAACTATATGACTCTTTCCTAAGAAGAATCTCAAATGGCAGGCAGCAAGTATAATTAGCTTAGGCCAATAGGACATGTTCTATTCGAATTCTAGGCTGAAGTATTTGAACCAAAGTTCAGCCTTCCTTGGTGATTCTTCTGCTCTTAACTCCTTCCACACATGCACTTCATGCCATAAACTTTGGCTCTCTCCACTATGTCCAGTTGTTTGCTCATTTTAAATCATATCTCTCCAAAACTGTCAAGAGTTTATAAACTCTGAGTGAGGAGCCCATGTCGTATCGGTATGTTTTCCCTCGGCACCCAAGATGTTGCTCATGAGCATTCACTACATATGTCAGTTGGTTCACTAATTAATTGATTAGAAAGAAAAGGAATCTAAATAAGGATTGTACATATCCCAGAGGAAGTTCAGGTCATGTCCCCTCGCGATCTCTAGGGAACGTGGCTGACATGGACCCGTGTGCACAAGGTGCTCTACGTTTTCTAAATTAGACCTCTAGAGAATACCTAGGAGAGACAATACTGGTATTTCAAGCCCTTTTAAAAAAACAGAGCCATACAAATTGATTCCTATTAATCAAGGAACAAGTCTTTATGAAGTTCTTAATGCATGCCAAGCAGAATGGGAAATAGATATGGTCCCTGCCTTTAAGAAGCTTACCAGCTAAATAGGACATCCTTTTTTATTTCTAATCATTAATATTTTGATATTATATATTGTAACTTTTAGAGCTATGCTGGGCCTGTTCTGTGTATCTGTGTTTCTTAAGAGGCGTTAAGATATAAGGCTCCTCTGCATGGAGTCTTATTGCCATATTCTTTCCTCATTAGACACTTCTGTGGGTTCAGTGTGGTTTCCTTCCCATACCAACAGGTGATTCTCTATGAAGAGGAAATTGGAAATCATAATGGGAACACAGGGGGGAAGCTCCATTTGGCACAGGAGCAACTCGCCTTGGCTGGGGACAAGATCGTCTCCCTGGAAAGAAGCTTAAACCTCTACAGGGATAAATACCAGGCTTCCCTAAGCAACATTGAGTTATTGGAGTGCCAAGTGAAGATGGAGGGGGAGCTCAGCGGGATTGTCGGTCAGGTAGGACTTAAACTGGTCTCTCAAACCCCGAGCTCCAGCAAGTGGACAAGCTCCCAGATGGTCCCCGTGACAGTCCCAGCCTCCACCATAAACCCAGACCATCAGCCAGCTGTCATTCCTTCCCCTGGATTGTGTACCCGTCAGCTGTGAACACTCAGCCTTCACATCCTCTTAAAGCTTGTTCCTTAGGAATTTTGAGACCCTTGATCAGTATAAAAAGCCACCACGTCAAACAAGGCAGAAAGTGTACTGCCAAATGAGCTCTCAAATCTTCCATGTCCTCATGAGGGAAGGCTCTAAGGAAGGGTTGTTTAGGTCATAGGACTCATGCAAATCTTGACTTCAGGATCAAACAGGAGGAGAAAGCCATGAAACATGGGAAAGAGAGCCAAAATGCCTGAATTGGTTTTCTTTTTTCAGTTGCTTCTTTAAATTACAGAAGTAATTCAATGATATAGGCTCTCTAGACAGAAGTAGGGAAATTAAATGTGAAAGTCCACTTTCAGCCTCCTCCGCCCCACTCTTCCCCTAGGCAATCACGTGAATAATGCTTGGGGAATCTTCCCCGGCCTTTTGCTGTACAGTTATATACACAAATAGTTAGGATTTTCTTTTTCTATAAATGGGTCACTTTATAAATGGGATTCTACAACTTGCTTTTTAAATGTATCTTAATTTCTTTTTAGTTACTACCTTGTATTCTATAGTATCTATACCATCTACTGACTGGTTAGCCTATTACAAATAAGCTACAAGGCACATCCTCATTTCTGTGGAGTCATTTCCAGAAGTGGGATTGCTAGGCCAAAGGATATGCTTATTTTTAATGTTTAAAGAGACTTATAAATTGCATACCAAAGAGGTCCTACCAGTTTTACTGATAAGAATTGAGGGAATTTATTTTCCCATATTCTGTATATTTCTTAATATTTTTAAGCTGTGCTAAACTAATATATGAAAGAAAGACAGGTATTCTCATTATCATTTTTATTTCCTTTAATTCTAATAATTCTAATAATTGTGGATTGGCTTCTCCAGAAAGCACACTCCGAGACGGATTAGCAGGCTGGGATTTTTAGAGAGAGTTCTTGGTATGAACACCTGTGAAACAGAGGGGACAAAGCAGAGCTGGGCAGAGAGAAAAGCTGAGCTATGATGCAGTCCCCACAAAGGCCTCAGCCAGCTCCACGGGAAGCTCTGGGGCTGGACGGACCTTCAGAGTGGTCCGAAATGGGGGAGAAGGGAGCTGGCCTTGATACCTCCCTGTTGATCAGTTATTGGACGTGAGCTGTCTCCAGGGAGAGGCATGACCTTGGGAAAAAGTTTTCTCCTGCCCAGGTAATCCCCAATTAGGGCTGACAGCTAAGGGCTGTCTTAGGGCGGCACCCTAGGAGCTGGAGCTGTAACTCCTTCACTGCTGAAGGCAGTTTGGGAGACCCATCACAGTGCACACCACCCTAATGACGTTGTTAACACTGTTTATGTGCTTCTCTTGTTTATCAATTACTTGTTTAAATCCTTAATCTACTGTTAGTGGGTTGTTAGTCCTTTTTGTATTGATTCATAAGAGCTTCTTAATATATTATAGGTTAACATGCTTTATTACACGTATTAAAAATATTTTCTCCCCGTTTGTACTTCATACTTTTCACCCAGTTTCATTTTATTAATAGAATTTTTCACCATACAGACATTTTTAATTTGTATGGACTTGAAACTCTCAATCCTTCTTCATAGCTTCTAGATTTTATGTCTTACTTTCGGAGGGCCTTCTCTACCCCCCAAGATTACAAAAGATTGTCTTATATTTTCCTTTAGCACTTTTATAATTTTGTATTTTTATGTTTTTATCTTCAGTTCCTCTGGAAATTTTATGTATTGCTATTTCATGTATGCATAATGAAATAAAGCTATCATTCTATATGTTTATCAACATGGATCCTCCAGGTGTTGTCCCAACTTTACTTACTGAACATTCCACTTTTGCTATTGATTTAAAGTACCAACTCAGTATATGTATTCAGTCTCTGTACCCATGGCTCTTCCTGGATACCATATTTTTTATATGTCTTACCAGTTCCTACACCAGGGTAAAAGTTATTTAGTGACATAAAATAATAGTATGTTATGATAACTCCTCTTAGGGTGGGTCTTCTTTCTCTGTTCTTTACTTTCAAATATCTCTTGACCATTTTTTTTGTATCTCTACTTGGTAAATTTTATATTTATGTTGACTGAATTTCAAATTATATATTAATTTGGGGGAAATTAGTATACCCTGTGGGATATGATATGCTTCTACTTTTTATTCAAATTATGTGTCCTTCAGGAAGACTTTACACTTTTTGTATATATCTCATGTATCTCTTGCTAAGTTTATTTCTAGATATATTATGGTATTATTGGTTTTATGAATGAGATCTTATATACATTTAATTTTATTAATTATTACTGATGTAAAGGAAAACTTATTCTGCCACCTTATTGAGATCTCTTATTAGATTTTTCAGTTAACTGTCTTGGATTTCTCCAAATTGCTTTTCTTTTCAGCATTTGTATGACTTATTTTTCATCTTATTTCACTGACTAGGACCTCCAGGAGAGTATAAAATTAAGACACCCTTGCCTTGCTCCTTACTTTAAATTAAATGTTTCTAGTATTTCACCATTAAATATAATGTCTGTTCTTGGCTGCTTGTTAATACCCCTTTTCAAGCTGAAGGTATGACTATACAAGAATTTTTATCAGGAATGAATGTTGAATCTAATCAGAAGTATTTGTCAGCTTCTATCAAAGTAATCACAGTTTTTTTCCTTTAATGAAATTGATTACACTAATAGATTTTCATTTATAGAACAATCCTTATGTTTCTAGAATAAATCTTACTTGATGCTGACATATTACAATTTTAATAGTAATATGTTATTATACTATAATCAACTGCTATACTACATTTGTTAAATTTTTATTTTTAGCATCTATTTTCAGAAATAAGATTAGTTTAATGGTTTAAATTTTTGTGCTCTCATCTCATTGGAGTCTGGATGACACTACCGTAATACAAATGAGTTGGAAAGCTTTTCTTTTTTAAAAATCTCTGGAACTGTTTATATAACATATAAATTATATATTTCTTTAAGGTTACAAATAAAACCAACCTCTACTTATACTAATTCCCTGTTAATTCTGTTAGAAACAATCGTAGGTCGTAAAATCTCTTAGTATTCCCATGTCTGAATAAGATTTATGTTGCCATCATTCTTGAATGCTAGTTTGGCTGGGTATACAAACTTTCAAAGGCACCTGCCTTTAAGTCTTTGAAGATATTGCTGCATTGTCTTATACAGTAAAGTGTTAAAAAGGAATTTTTAGATCTCACTCTGTCATTTTTATTTGTAAGTTGCCTATTTTATCTTTGACCTCGGGAGGTTTTTTAGGCTTGGCGCTTTTTATTTTATTTTTCATTAAGCTTCTCAACACTTAACAGATCCTTTGAATTTAAAGATGTAGATTTTTCTCCAATCAGGAAATTTTGCTTGTTACTTCAATTTCAATTATTCATCCTATAGTATTAAGGAATTTTTGGAACCTGTAGATAGCGTCTTCCTGTTTCTTAACTTTCCTATTGTTTTCCATTCCTTTGCCCACTTACACTAAAGTATTTATAAGAAAATGGTTTATGATCAAGTGTACATTTCTGACTAACCCTCCTGCAGCACGTTCATGGGCAGCTCTCATGCTCAGTGAACATGAACTATTTCTAACTTTGTTTGGAAAAACCCAGGGAAATAAATTTAATGGAGAAAGGACACACCATATGAACTAGAACTCTTAGCTCTTTTTTTTATTATTTTCTGTATTGGTTTATCCTATCATTAGTGAAGACCAATGAGCAGATAGTTACCTGCATGTATGATTTCAGATGATCTATGAAAAGACATTTTAAAAAATGGTTCTAGGAAAACAGCATGCTCATATTGATGAGAATGTCAATTGGTACAATTTCTTTGAAGAACAATGGGGTAACATCTATGAAAATTTTAATATGTTCTAGGAGTCTCACTTTTATAAACTTAATCTACACATATACCAGAAAAGGTACTCAAAGATTTATATGCAAAAATATTCAGGTATGTTTCAGAGAGGAAACAAAACTTGCAAACAACCTATATTCCCATCAATAGGATTCTTAAAAAGAATTTAAAAGAACAAGATAGAAACACATGTACTAGCATGGATAAATTGCTAAGACATCTTGTCAAGTGAAAAAGATCTATTTCTGTGTTTTAAAAAATATATAGCATCTGCATTTTACAGTTTTATTTATATGTATATAAAGTTCTAGAAAGTTATGCACAAAAGTTCTCTGGAGAATGCAGTGAATATAAGATTAGAGGAAGTGGTCAAAGAGAAATTGTAATGTTACATTGTTTTAAAAAGATAGTATATACATATATTACTTGTACAAGTTGCAATTAAGTTTAAAAGATAATAGATCTACAAGTAACAAAATGGAAAATATCCTAAATAAATTGTCAAGTGAAAACACAATTTCCAGTAGTGTCTAGAAGACTTTTACTTGTGTAGGCAAAAAACTAGGGAGTTATATACATAAATATATGTGCATAAAATATTTCTGAAAAGATACCCCCAAAAAAACAGTAACGGGGACTGTGATGGAGGAGGGAACCTGAATTATAGAGGGCTAAGATAGAGAAAAACTGACTCTTCAGTGTACCCTCTTGTGAACTGTTTGAACTTGATTCCATGTATATACACTTGTTCATTTTAAAAGGTTATGTAAGGAAGGATATATATATTATACATATACATATACATACATATATATATGATATATATATATCATATATATATATACGATGACAGAAAATGATTTGACTTTGGGTGATGGGCATACAACACAATCAACAGTTCAGCTGCTATAGAAATGTTTACCTGAAACCTGTGAACTCTTATTGATCAATGTCACCCCATTAAATTTAATCTTCTAAATAAAATTTTTAAAAATGAGAATTTATCATTCACATATATGAGCATAAACTTTTAGAATATAGGTCTAGAGATTTTTCATGCTCACAGCATTTCTTTTTTTTATTTTGCTTACAGTTGAAAATATATAATTAAAACAATATTTTCTTAGAACTGAGATTGGAAAAATGCAGTGTATCTTACCACTTTATCTAGAGAAAAACAATACAACAAAGGTGAATTGTGATACAATACACTTTCAATCTAATTTTCCTAACTATAGACGTAGACATTAGCATTTATAGGTAACATTTATAATAGAAATAATTACTAATATACTTTCAAACAACACAAGGAATCTGAGAGACTTCAATAAATATAAAATGTATCCAGCAATCTTTAAACAGACTAAAAATAATACAATAGGGAAGATGCAAACACTGAAGATCTGGTCAACCTCCATTTATCATCTATTTGGGGGATTGATGAATAAACATATTAAGAAAAATACTATATATTCAGGGGGTCCTCAGGTTATGACAGTCTCGACATATCATGTTTCATGACGCTCACTCTTATAAAAACTTAAAAGAAATTGAGACGTGAGTGTTTTGGCTTACGCCGTGGTGTCGTACTTACAGACTGTGGGTGAACTAGTGTGATTGTGCATGGCAGAAAAATATGCAGTAATGGCTCACAGCATTCTTAACTCAAAAATTATGAACAAAACCACTCATTATTTTTACTATCCCAGGAACCCGAGAACAAGGGCGATCATTCAAAGGTGCGTGTATACACTTCTCCGTGCATGATTCAGGAGCATCAGGAGACCCTGAAACGGCTGTCTGATGTCTGGCAAAAGGTCTCCGAACAGGATGATCTCATCCAAGAACTTCGAAATAAGCTAGCCTGCAGTAATGCTTTGGTAAGTGCCTTCCTCTAGAACACTTTTCTGAGATCCAAACTAAAACCATGAGAAAAGAAAGGAGGGAAAGAGAGTCACCTAAAGTAATCTCTTTCACCAACACTGTTCAAATGTCTTAAATAAACTCACCTCTACCTTTTATTCACATTCTCCATGGTATGCATCTCCCCAACCCACACTAAGTTCAAGATGGTAAAGAGACATAAAACCTTTCACACAGCAACCTAAGTGTCCATCAGTAGGGAAGTGATGAAAGGGATTGAGAAGTGGTTAAAAAGATATCCATATTATGGAATGATATGCAGCCAAGAAAATGGGTTAAGCAGGTCTGTAAGGGCTATATAGCAGGATGCTTGTGATATATTGTTGATAATAAGTTGCAGAATCTTTTGTGTAGTTTGTCTTTTGTTTTTCAATGCCTTTGATCATGAGTTAGAAATACATATATACTGGGTTGCCTGGCCTGTGGTGGTGCAGCGGATAAACTGTTGACCTGAAATACTGAGGTCGCTGGTTCGAAACCCTGGGCTTGCCCAGTCAAGGCACATACAACAAGCAATCAATGAACAACTAAAGTGAAGCAACTATGACCTGATACTTCTCATTCCCCCCATCTCTCACTCCTTTTTCTCTGTAAAATCAATAAATAAATAAAAAATTTTTAAACATATATTCTGGAAATTGCCAATGTGCACCTTCCCCCTTAGTGGACATGAGAGAGGGAAGAATAAATGGAAAGTAGATTTTCAGTTCTTATTATCAGTGCTTGGGTTTTATTTGAATTATGATCAACAAACAAGAAAAAAAATTTCTTATTTTTTAATTAAAAAAAAAATACATGTGCATTTACCCATTCCATAAAAAACTTCCTTTTTTTATTCTTGACCTTTCAACCCCATCTTCTGATAGATTAAACGCAAAGTCTCCAAAGAACCTTCATCGGCCTAACAAACGGGACCACACAAAGGTTCAGGAGGGCGTTCAAAATGGGTTCCACTGACGACAAACCATTGTCTATGCCTTAGTGAACCTTGATGTGAGATTAGGAACATAACTCCTTCCCCATACCATCCCCACAGGAAGTGAGTGGTGAATTATTTGATGTTACAACAAACTTAGGCTGATAAGAAGAACACCCTGCTAAAACGGTACTTGTGATAAACACGCTACATTGATCATGCAGCATCACTGGCCTGTGCTCACTTGCAGGTCCTCGAGCGTGAAGAGGCTTTGATAAAATTACAGGCAGACTTTGCTTCTTATACAGCCACCCACCGACATCCTCCTAGCACTTCAGAAGATGGTGAAGATATCAAAAAGGTGGGAGAACTTTTGCTTATTTCTGCCTGGTAGGTCATACCAATTTGGGTTTGAGTCTGGGCTTTCCTGCTTAATTTTAATTCTTGTATTATATTTTATTCTCTATTTGTGTGACCTTGGTTGGCCCTGCCACATGGATACTTGTAGATAATGTATGCCAAGCCCCAACAAGTGTGCCTGGCAGCATTAGATCTTGGAATTACACCTGTCCCAACACACTTCCAGCAGTACCCTTGAACAAGGCAGAGATTCCTGTTGGCTTGCCAGATTCAAAAGGACCATTCCAGCCTTCCAGTTTCTGCTTGGAGTTGAAAAGTAGCAAATTGAGGGAAGATTATTAATTTGAATTTACTCCCTTTTTGGAAAACCTAATGTTTTCAAAATTCAAAGGCATCTGAAATATTGATTCTCATAATGAATAAGCATTTAAACCATGTAAATAAATAGCGAGATTTGACCAACCAATAGTCAAAACTAGATTAGGTGCCCTCGTGGGTGAGTCGTGCCCGTTCCTGAGGTACAAGGCAAAGCCGGCCTCGTGAGGCCACGCTGTGGGCAGTGAGGGCAGCCTGCTGGTGCTGAGATAGGGGCAGAGGGAAGGGGCAGCAGAGAGAATAAACAGCACATAGAAGTCCTCTAGTGGGAGAGCAGAGACACTTCTCTTTCCAGGACTCTCTGATCCCAGAAAGTTTGAATGAATGAGGGGTCAGTATTGAACTTTGGAGTTTCCTCCTTGAACATCTGTCAATATTTATTTTAAAGGTCAGTTCCATGTTATTCACAACTGATGTACAGCAAGATCTCATAACACTCCTTTTTTTATTTTTGTCTGAAAAATGTCTTTATTTCTCCCTTACCTTCTCAATTTTTATAGTGGTAAAGAACATATGACATTAAATTTACCATCTTAATTACTTTTAAGTGTACAGTTCATTCATGATGAATATATTGGCACTGGTGTGCGACAAATCTCTAGAATATTATCATCTTGCAAAACTGAAACTCTTTATCTACTAAACACTAATTCTTATTTTAGCACTACATTTTTTGGAAAATGATACAGACTTTCCCAAGAAACAGGCTACACCTTCTTCTGCCATTTTATAAATCCTATCTAAAGCCTTCGGCTTACTCAATATTCTATTAGGAATGAAACCATCCACATCTCAGGTAATGCCAGTAGTCCTCTGCCCCCTCCGCTGGCCTGGCACACACTGGGCCTTTGAGTCCCTGCAGTGCCCACCTGAGGCATAGGGTGACTGCCCTGTATTTCTCCAGCTGTCCCCTGTCTTTATGCTGCAGCAATCCCTCACTGGCAATTCTGAAGTCATGTAATTATCTTCCCCCAGCCTCCCAGGAGGCTGACACTTAACTGCTCCTCCTTGGCCATGTGCACATGTTCCTGCCTTCTCTTCGCTACAGCCCATTTCCCTGGCCTCCGGGGTAGAAGTCAAAGTTCTTGCCAAGGGACTACAAGCCCCACGTGATGTGACGGGCCCCTCACTTCCTCACCTCATCTCCTGCTACTCTCCTTATCACTCGCTCCACTGTGGTCACATGACCTCCTCCAGGTTTTCTCTCCAGGGCCTTGTCACTGGCTACAAAGCTCTTCCCTCAGATACCTAGGACGCAGCTCACACCCTCCTCTCCAGCACAGAGGCCGCCTTCTACGTGAGGCCAACAATCCACCTTGTTCAATGTTTCAACCCTGCAGACCTACCTCCGCCCCATCCCCTGTTTCTTCCACAGCACTTACCAATTGTTAACGTTTTCTGTAAGCCACTACTGACTATGCTCTCTGTCGGTCTCACCCCACCAGGTCAGCTCCATGGGGGCAAGGATTTGTATCTGTTTGCAGCACCCAGGACGGTGCCGGGCACATAGTAGGTGCTCCATCAGGGGCACTGCTTGTTGCAGGGAGGCAGAAGGGGCCTCTTTTGTGCACATTCGATGAGCGTGAAAAGTCCGCCATATCCCTTCTTGAAAAATTCTCTATTTTTAAAAATCGATATGTAATTGACAGACCACAAAATTCACCATTTAAAGTGTACCATCAGTGACGTTTAGTATATTCACAGAGTTGGGCAACATCACCACTAATTCCAGAACATTCTATCAATCCAAAAAGAAACCAGTACCCACGCGGAGTCACCCTCCAGCGCCCCGCAACCCCGGGCAACCACGGCTCCACTTTCCACCCTCCGGACCTGCCAGCCCTAGACCTCCAGGACTGCGGAGAGCCTTCTTCCCCCGGGCTCTCACCTGCCCCGCTCTTCTCCCACCTTCCCAGGTCCTGAAGCACTTGCAGGAGCAGAAAGACAGCCAGTGCCTGCACGTGGAGGAGTACCAGAACCTCGTGAAGGACTTGCGCATGGAGCTGGAAGCCGTGTCGGAACAGAAGAAGAACATCATGAAGGGTGAGCCGTGGGCTGGCGGGCTGTAGCCAGGGGGGGCGGGGATGCAGAAGGATGCTGAGCCCGCCTCGAAGCAAGAAGCACTCTGTCTCATCTCCCCGCAGAAATGATGAAGTTGGAGCTGGACCTGCACGGGCTGCGGGAGGAGACCTCCGCCCACATGGAGAGGAAGGATAAGGAGGTCGCCATCCTGCAGCATAGGCTGCAGGAGCTGCAGGCGCAGTTCACTGAGACCCAAAAGCTTGGTCTGAAGAAAGACACGGTGAGGCTGGGAGCTCTCTAGTTGGAACCACTAGTAAGGCAGGTGGGGGCCCAGGCCGCGGCCAGATGGAGCCGGTTCAGCAGTTCTGCGCCCACTGTGATTGCCCAGAGAGCACCAACATGTGTGCTCCTCAGGCCCACAGACGATCTGAGCACTTCTTTGGCAGTTCTCATAGCACATAATAAATAAATAAAACAGCATTGTCCATGACCATAATAGAGATATTGACTCTGTAAGAAAGAGGTTTTACCCCAGGAAGTTTGGGACACACTTGGGTTGATTCCTTATGCCTTTGTTCAGGCTTGATAGTGGAAAGAAATACTATAAAATAATATGTAGCCTTATTAAGACTATAAAGTGAATTTCAATTTTAAAAATTACAAGTTTCTGCCTGACCAGGCGGTGGCGCAGTGGATAGAGCATCGGACTGGGATGCGGAGGACCCAGGTTTGAGACCCTGAGGTCACCAGCTTGAGCGCGGGCTCATCTAGTTTGAGCAAAAAGCTCACCAGCTTGGACCCAAGGTCGCTGGCTCGAGCAAGGGGTCACTCGGTCTGCTGAAGGCCCGCGGTCAAGGCACATATGAGAAAGCCATCAGTGAACAACTAAGGTGTCGCAATGAAAAACTGATGATTGATGCTTCTCATCTCTCTCCCTTCCTGTCTGTCTGTCCCTATCTATCCCTCTCTCTCTCTCTCTCTCTCTCTCTCTCTCTCTGTAAAAAAAAAAAAAAAATTACAAGTTTCTTAGAATATGCAAATCAGGCAGTTTGAAAATATTAATAGAGCTAATCCCTAGAAGACCTGCCAACACAATCAGGGTCCTGGAAAAGCCCGGGAATGAGACCAAGGACAGAAAGGTGGGGAACTAACGCGCGCTTTGGTATCAGCACTCTCCAACCGCAAACCTTTATTGGAGCTAGCAGAAGTAATCTGGTTGATGGGCTAACTGGCCACTCGCACCTCCTAATTCAAGGTGCAGAGGGCATCCATCAGTCAAAATAGAGACATCTGGAGAGTGACAACAAGAAGCAAGGAGTCTGGAGAGACAGCTTTGAGTCATTCATCTATTCATCCAAAAAATATTTTTTGCCAACCTCTCTTGTAGTCCCTAAGAATATTATAGAATTGTACCCCTGAAACCTATAACCAATTGAATTTATTGGGGTGATACTTATTAACCAATGTCACCGTAATAAATTTAAGTTTTAAGCCTGGCCTGTGGTGGCACAATGGATAAAGCATTGACCTGAAACACTGAGGTTGCTGGTTTGAAACCCTGGGCTCGCTTGGTCAAGGCACATGCAACAAGCAATCAATGAACAGCTAAAGTGAAGCAACTATGAGTTGATACTTCTTGATCCCTCCACCCCGTCCTCTCTCTTTAAAATCAATAAATAAAATCTGTATTTTAAAAAAAATCAATTTAAAATAGAATAGAATAAAACATGCAATATCCCTACTTTTATGGAGCTTACATTCTAGTGTGGAGAGCTGGACAGTAATCAAATAACAAAATTAATATGTCATATAATGTCAGATACTGATAAATTCCTAAAATAGCTTGGTGGTCAGGAAAGGCCTCTTTGACAAGGTGACATCTGGGAAGAGATTTGAAGGAAGTGAGAGAGCCACCCAGGCAGGGTTGCAGGAAGCCTATTCCAGGCAGAGGGAATAGCAAGTGCAAAGGCCCTGCTCGGAGCGTCCCAGGAGACCAGCTGAAGCAGAGGGATGGGGGTGGCAAGAGGTGAGGTCAGCCTGACAGCCAAGGGCCAGATCCTGAGCATCCCGGGAGGCCTTTTTCTGGGTGAGATGGAGCCAGTGGAGGGTTTTGAGCAGAGCACACAAGATCTGATTGCGTTTTTAAAGCCCCCACCCCCACCCCACCCTTAGGCTGCTGCAGGGAGAACAGGCTGAAGGGTGGCCGGGAGCTAAGGTAGGAGACTAGTGCAGCATCCAGGCAAGGGAGGATGGTGGCTGTCGAAGCGCTCCAGTCTCTTAACGGACAGACAGACGTGGCCCTCCGCCGCTCAGGCCTGTGTTCGCCTTAACACCTTGTTCTCCTCAGCTCCTCCAGGAGAAGGACGAAATTCGGCACGAGCTAGAGAAGGAGCTGGCCCAGGTTCAGACAACCCTCCTGAAAAAGGAGATGGAGCTGGAGAAGCAGCAGCTCATAATAGCAGAACTGGAAATTGCCAGCCAGGAGGCGAAGCAGGACAAGTGCAAGGTGGAGTGTGGGGCCCTGCGTGCCGAGATCCAGAAGCTGAAGGGCTGTCTGGAAGATGCCCAGCAGCAGCAGAGGCTGGCTGGTGAGGCCCCGGCGAGCCCTGTGCCCCACCCTCCTGGCGCCTGGGCTAGCGCAGCCCCTTTCTTCTCTCTCTCAACAGCCAGCCACCCGCTCTACCTCCCCGCTTTCTCACTTCAACTCCTGCCCGAGCTCATCTCACATCTCAGCAGTTACCACCGCCCCACTGCCCTCTTCACTCCCTCCCTCGCCCCACCCAGCCTTGCCTGCTGTTCTCCGGAACCTTCCCCACAGAGCAGGTGCGGTTTGGAAGCAGGACCCGCCCGCCCTGTCCTCAGCAGTTCAGCTAAAGAGCCTCTCCCCTCTCTGCCCCGGGGAGGACGGGCTCTGGACTGCGCTTCTTTGCACCACATTCCTCTCCATCTTCTCCCAAACCTTCGTCACACGCTCCATCTCTTCTTACTCCCCTGGGGTTTACACTCTGCTTTTGTTTTTTGTTTATTTCTTTTTTTTCTCCAAAAGTTCTCTTCGGCACAGTTTGCAGTGTGGCTCGCGTTGCACCTCTGTAACACTGCTTTCTCAGAAGTCACCAATCACTTCTTACCTTGGACAGGGGGTTTATTTGGGGGCGATATAAACGTTCTGGAATTAGATACTGGCGATGGTTGCTCACCTTTGGTGGGTATGCCAGAAACCACGGAACTGTACACTTTAAAACTTTCTGTTCTGTGTCCCAGAACACCTACCCAGTTTCCGCTCCTCTCCAGTTAAACCGGTCCCTTCCCATCCTCTCCCACCTGCCTCCCCCAGGCCCCTCACCAGCATTTGCCCTAACAGCCCCCCACCTGGAATTCCCTTCTGCAAGGCAACAGCTTAGCCTCTCTCCCTCTGTAAGTCCCCCTCCAGCTGTTCTTACCCACAGTGACCTTGCTTCCTGAGTTGCCAGTCATCGCAACGTTAACATTACAGCGGTTTCTCTGTCGGATGGGTCAGATCTGGCTTGCTCACTAGACTGTAAACTCCAGGAGGGTCAGGACGTGTCCCCTAATGACGGGATAAACTGCCTAAGACATATTGAGCCATTTCTACCAACTCGTTTAATTCTAGTCGAGAAGGAGACCGCAGCCGGAGGGTAGTTGAAGACAGATAATTGAACAGAGCTCCTTAGGAATGATAAGGGCAAGGAGAGTGATGAGGGCAGATTGGAAAATGAAGTAGGTCGCTCAGTGACAGAACAGACTTCAGCTGTTCTGTTGTGAGAGGCTGTTCTTCGCACATTCTCTCTCCGCTCTCACACGGACGTGCCCCGGCTTGTCTCCCGTGGTCTGCAGCTCAGCAAGCAGCCCAGTATAAAGAAGAGGCCGTCATGGCAAAGAGTAACCTGGAGGAGTCCCAGAGGAAGCTGCAGAGCTGCGTGTTCTTGGAGAAGCAGAAGGCAGACACCATCCAGGAGCTGCAGAGAGAGCTGCAGAAGCTGCAGAAGGGTTCCCTGGTGACTGAGGAGGAACTTGCACCCCTCAGGTACACCAGGCCCCCCTCCAGAGAGAGGCTCTGTCCCTAGTGAGCCGGTCAGGACGCTCTGGGCGGCGGCCCACGAGTGGGACAGGAAGCCCCGTGCGACCGGCTCACAGTCCACCAACACCGACACCGAAGTCCGCCTTCCTACTGTTGCCATTTTGCTTTAGGAAACGGATAGAAGAGCTGACATCGGAGCTCTCTGAGGCCCTGAGGAGGCTTGAAAGTTCCGACAAGGAAAAGAGGCAGCTGCAGAAGACCGTGACGGAGCAGGATGTGAAAGTGAATGAGCTGCGAGACCACATTAAACTCGTTCAGCACCAGGTATGAAGCGCAAGTAGGCAGCCAGCTTAAGCATTTGCTCGGCTCAACATGAAATATATTGGTCTTTATTTGGAAAGGTGCCACCACCAATCCATAGTAAACGAATTGTCCAGAATTTGTGTTAGAATGCTAAGCCAGCAGGTCAGCTCCAGTTCCCATAACCAATAATAAGCATGTTCAAGGGCTAAGCTTAAAAAAATAGTTGGAGGATCCTGACCAGGCAGTGGTGCAGTGGATAGACCGCCAGACTAGGATGCAGAAGACCCATGTTCGAAACCCTGAGGTCACCAGCTTGAAAGCGGCTTGAGCACAGGCTCACCAGCTTGAGCACAAGTTGCTGGCTTGAGCGTGGGATCATAGATATGACCCCATGGTCACTGGCTTGAGCCCAAATTTCCCTGGCTTGAAGCCCAAGGTCTCTGTCTTGAGCCCAAGGTCACTGGCTTGAGCAGGGGTTCACTTACTCTACTATAGCCCTTTGGTCAAGGCACATATGAGAAAGCAGTCAATGAACAATTAAGGTGCTGCAGCAAAGAATTGATGCTTCTCATCTCTCTCCTTTCCTGTCTGTTCCTATTTGTCCCTCTTTCTGTCTTTGTCACAAAAATAATAATAATAATTGGAGGAGGCCCTGGCTGGGTGGCTCAGTGAATGAAGCATCAAACTGACACACCAGAGGCCGTGGGTTTGACCCCCCCCCCCCCCGGTCAGGGCCCATACGAGAAGCAATCAATGAGTGCACAACAAATGTAGCAACTAAGTGAAGCAACGAGTTGATGTCTCTTTCTCTCTTTCAAAATCAGTAGAAAATTTTTCTTAAAAAATAGAAGACAGCCCTGGCCAGTTGGCTCAGTGGTAGAGCATCAGCCTGGCATGTAGGAATCCCGGGTTCGATTCCCAGCCAGGGCACACAGGAGAAGTGCCCATCTGCTTCTCTACCCCTCCCCCTCTCCTTCCTCTCTGTCTCTCTCTTCCCCTCCCGCAGCCAAGGCTCCATTGGAGCAAAGTTGGCCCGGACGCTGAGGATGGCTCCATGGCCTCTGCCTCAGGCGCTAGAATGGCTCTAGTTGCAACAGAGCAATGCCCCAGAGGGGCAGAGCATCGCCCCCTGGTGGGCGTGCCGGGTGAATCCTGGTCAGGCGCATGCGGGAGTCTGTCTGACTGCCTCCCCGTTTCCAACTTCAGAAAAATACAAAAATAAAAATAGAAGACAAGTGTCTTTTTTCTGGGCTTCAAAGCTATTCTTGTCAGTTAATTTAAAGTATTCTATCTCTGAATTACTCGTTTTTGTGCTTTTCTCAGATTTTTTTAAACTTTATTCAAAGACGTTTTTATGTGGAAAGAAATATTTGGTAAGTGAGAGAGAAGGTTGATGCCATGAGAACTGGATTTATAAATAAAATAAATTGGTATATCTAATCAAACAAATTAAAAATGTTGCTGAACATCAGAGGAAACATTTTTTGGTCACTCGCACTAAATAACCAAGGAGTTGTCCTCATATCGACTTCAGCCATTCCCTGTGTACAATTGTCTGAATTTGTTCGTTTTTTCAAAAACATACCGTGTGAGACTATGTTTCAGTTCGGTGAAATGTCTTTTCTCAGCAAAGGGAGCTACTCTCCACCAAAAGCACTCTGGAAGAGGAGCTTAAGGAAGTGACCAGGTTACTGGAGGAGAAACGGGAACAGTTGAAAAAGAGCAAAGAACAGGAGAAACTGCTGGAGGAAGAGATGGAGTCATTCCGACAGGAAGAAAGAAAGAAAGAGAAGATGGTGAGGAGGAGAATCGTGGAAGAGTCAGGGCCCTGAACACAGGGCCAGACGTGAGCCCTGCCAGGCCTGGCGGGAGACAGAGGCTGTGGAGGCTCAGACCTCAGGAGAGGAGGGAGGGAAGGGAGGAAAGGCAAGTGGGGAGAGGAGAGACCTAAGACCCCACAGGGTGCAGCATGAAGCTGGGGACGGGGGGGGGCGGGGGGGGGGGGGACGGACAGAGCCAGGGTCTCCAGGGGCCCACGGGTAACACTGCTTTTCTGGGCTTTGTTCTTTAATCGGGGAACAGTCAAAAGAGACTTTGCGAAAGATAGAGGAGGAAAATGAGAGTCTCAAAATAGAGGTTAAGCAATATTCTTCACAACTGGAGTCCTCTCTCAGCAAATACAGCCAGTCTCAGGAAGTCATCCAAGGGCTGAATATGAAGGTGAGTAGACAGAAGCCCCAAAGGGGTGAGAAACTTGAATTCTCTGTCCCTTGACCTGAAATCCGGTCCTAGCTCTGCTCCACCACAGAAATGCTACCAATTGCTGGGCCATGTGCATCCTGGGGTGCCTGCAGTTCACTTTCCTCCTTGATGTAGGGCCCCCCTTAAGTACCCAGTTGCTCAGCCAAAGAAATGGTTCTCCCACATCTGGATGGTCTTATTTTAACTCTCTGGTTGAGCTCCCAGGCTCTCTGGGCTTTGGCACCAAGTCCTTCAATGTCGCACTTGAGACCAGAGTTGAATAAATCCATTGTTTGGGGCAATTTGCTAGGGAACATTTCCAAAAATAATATCAAAGCACAAAAAGGGATGAAGATGTGTGTTTTTTATTACACAGATAAAGATGACAGAAGGGAGTAAGTGGCATCTAACGTGTGCAAGGCATGTGCTTCAGTTCAGCCATCGTTTATTGACTGTCTACTTATGTCCTTTACATGTTTTCCGTCAGTTTTACTCCCAGCAACACAGGCATTACTATGATCCTCAGTTTACAGAAAAAAAGAAAGGCTGAGTCTTAAAGTGATTAATTCGTAAGTCATGGGATGGGCCAGTATTTGAACCTGGATCACCTGGGTCTGACTTCTAACCTCTTTTCCCTTCATCGTGAATGGCCATACTTTCCCCAACTATCTGGGCAAGAAACAAATAGAGCATCTTAATAGGTGGTCTCTTGGGTTACAGATAAGAAACCAGCAGCTCTGATTCCTTCACAATATTTTTTTAAAAAGTTAATCTTAAAATACTATGACTATTCGAAGTGAAAGAGCAGCAAGCACTACCCAATAGAACTTCCTGCAATGACGGAAAAGTTCTAAATTACAGCTGACTCATACTATACCCTCTGGCTACATGTGGCTGTTGAGTGCTTGGAACATGGCTTAGTACAACTAAGGAACTGAATTTATCATTTTAATATTAACTAATATTAGTTTTATTTAAATGTAAATAGCCTCATATGGCTAGTGTCTACCATATTGGACAGCATAGAAACTCATGTTTCTGGGGGGTTTTTTCTTCAGAAATATAAATCTCTTCTTTACTGTGATCCAGAGTTGAGTTCTGAATCACTTGGGTCCCGAAGGAACCTCTCTATAAATAAGGGATACTATCTAAGTATCTGATATGGTTCTATTATTAAATGTGCCAAAGGAAAGTCAGTCATGTAAATGTGGAAGTAAAAGCACTAATTTCAGAATTCTTCTGGTGGGAATCAGGAGGCTAGAGGATTTTATGTGTGTGTGTAAGCCTGTTCCACTTTTTAAAAGCATGCCCCAAGTATGGTAGACTTATTGAGTCAATTGAAATAGCCATTAGAAAGAGACTTAGTTTTGCATTTAAATGCATTTTCCTTTCATCAATATTCTATAACTCAATTCAAAAATTTTCCATCTGAAATTAAGGCAGTATATATTGAGATCTTTTCCAAATCTTTGATTCTGGGACATATTTCTACCACATTTTATAATTGATTACTGTTAATAATAAGAAAGCTAATTTATTTTTATATGTGTATTACACTTATAAGCAGTAACAGTTTTTCAGTTGCTTCTCATGGATTTTCTAGGTTATGATTAGATCATTTGCAAGCAACAATTTTCTAAACCTTTGTCCTATGTATTATTTCATTTTTCTTGCCTTATTGCATTAGACAGTACCTACACTGTGGTGTTCAACAGTAGTATTCTTTTCTTGCTTTTAATGTTAATGGCATATTTCAGTATGATATTCCCTGTAATGTGATGAATAGTATTAATTAATTGATCTTAAGTTTGGCCCACCCTTGCATTCCAAGTATAAATCTTGACTGTGTATCATGCATGTATGTATCACCCTTTTGATCACTCTTTGGAATGTTCCAAGAAATGAAGTAAGGCTAGTATGACTATAATATAGTATTTAAGAAGGATATTGGTGTAGGGTGATAGTAGAAAGATAGGCAGGGACAGACATTATGACCTCTATAAAGAAATTTTGAGTTTTATTTTAAGAACAATTGGTAGACATTGGTAAAATTTCCTCAAGGGGTGGGAGAGGTGATCTGATCTGATTAAGTTTTCAAAATATAACATCAAATAACATGTGGAAATGGATTGAGGAGAAGGGAAGGTCTGGAGGTGAGGAAATCTGTTGGGAGGCTATTGCTATCTAAGCTAGAGAGCTGTCCGTGAGGACAGAAGTTAGCAAATGCAGGGTGAGTTTCGGCAGTAGAATTAACCAGACTACCTGACAGAATAAATGTGTAAGAAACTGAGGAATCAAGGATGATGTAGTGGAACTCACCTGTAAAACCATCTAGGTCTAATGCCTTTGGCAAGGAGAGAGTAAATCTTTGTGAGAACTTTGATTAAAAGTCCTTGATTCTGTAATGTGTGTGTGTGTGTGTATGTATGTGTGTAGATCTTCAGCTCATGTTAGAGAAATCTAAGATAAAGCTTCCATTT
The DNA here is from genome assembly GCF_036850995.1 of Saccopteryx leptura. Taxonomy (NCBI): domain Eukaryota; kingdom Metazoa; phylum Chordata; class Mammalia; order Chiroptera; family Emballonuridae; genus Saccopteryx; species Saccopteryx leptura. The sequence continues at coordinate 22,213,389 of NC_089511.1, forward strand.
TAGTTTCTAGCATCATTGTGATTTTTTAACACTTTTTTTTTTTTAGTATCTCACCTCTATGGTGACATTTCTTGATTCTGCCACCAAGTATCAACAGCTTACAGTGAATTGTAATTTCTCCAGTGACTCCCCTGGTTTACTGTGCAGACCCAGTTGACTCTATGCTTTTCAGAAGTCTCCAGAAACAGTGTGCTTGTATTTCCAGAAGACCAAATTACCCCACCTTGAGGATTAGTTTCACACACACCCCAGACATGTAAATATAGGGGCAGAAATACAGCCTAACAGTTCTCCCATTCACTGAATCCTAAGGTCAAAGATACTCAAAATTCCGTTTGAAAAAATAATGAACTCCTTCTTTTTTCTTTTCTTTTTTTTTATTAAGTGAGAGGTGGGGTGTCAGGAGGCCCAGAGACAGACTGCCTCATGTGCCCTGACCCGGGATCCACCCAGCAAGCCCCCTACAGGGCGATCTTTTGCTCATCTGGGGCCTCTGCTCCATTGCTTGGCAACTGAGCTATTTCAGCACCTGAGGCAAGACCATGGAGCCATCCTCAGCACCTGGGGCCAACTTGCTCAAACCATTAGAGCCATGGCTGTGAGAGAGGAAGAAAGAGAGAAAGAAAGCGAGAGGGGGGGAGGGGGAGAGAAGCTGCAGAGTCTGTGACAGGGACTTTGCATGTACTTGACACACCAGAGCCCAGTACCTCCACAGTCCTTGCACTGGGGGGACATGCTCACTAGAAGGGGAACTGTGGGGGAGGGAAGCAGAAGATCCTGGAAAGGCAGCTCTTCCTTTTACAACAATGAGGTGGAGATGAGGCGTTATTCCATAGTGCTCTGCGGGTTAGTGCAGAGAGAAGAGAGCCTGGTGCTTGTCCGTTTCCTGTAGACACAGAGCATACCTCTATAGCCATGACCCCTGACAGTGACATTCCCCCTCCCTAAAGATAGCCACTCAGAAGGAGACCTCAGAGAGTCTGCAGGCCCAGCTGGACAAGGCTATCCAGAAAGAGAAGCAGTATCTCCAGACCATGGTCAGTAAAGAAGCCTATGAGGAATTATCCCGGAAGTCAGCTGCCTGCCAAGATGACCTGACACAAACCCTCGAGAAGGTGGGTCACTCCCTGTATCTCCAGGGTTGTTTGGAAGCAAAGACATGTCCCCGCAGTGGGACAAGCATAGGAGTCCATTTCCTACACTACAGACTGTCACCAAGGCTGTCGACAAACCCTTGCACTAACTGGGATGTCTGTCCAAGGAAGGCCTGCTTCTTAGTGAGGGTTTGGGGGAGGGCTGGGGGAAGCAAAGATGGAAGCCAAATCTAACAGATCTTTCCACCCACGGGTGATCCAGGGCAAGGTTTTCCCAAACCTGGATTACCAGGGAAATTCATGCCCCATCCCTGCGCTGATCGTGTCTGGCTGATCAGTTCATAGGACTAAAAGGAGAGAACGAACCAGGAGGGAATGTGGGGATGCAGAAAACCAACCACTGTTTGGCCACTTCCCAACTGCTCTGGGACACTGGGAAAGTGACAGGTGTCTGTGCCACCCTGGGCAGAGGACAGGGAGGGATTGGAACCCTTCTCCATTCAGGGCTCAGCAGAGAGGGCCAGCGGCTCTCACAGCCAGTTTCCTCCCCTTTGTCTCCACGTAAAGCTCAATCACACGATCTCAGAGACCAAGAGCCTGCACCGAAGCCTGGCGCAGGCCCAAGATAGGAAAGCTCAGCTGGAAGACGAAATCATGGCTTACGAGGAGAGGATGAAAAAGCTCAACATGGAATTAAAGAAACTTCAAGGCTTCCACGATCAGAGTGAGCTAGAGGTGAGGAGCAGCCTCGGGCTCAGGCTGCCGTCCTGGTCCAGGTCCCCAAGGTCACCTCTCGCACTCAGGACTATTAAGCACTGAGCCATTTATTCCCCTGGCTACTGGGCTCCCTTCCCTTGTTTGGCCCTGTGAGTTTAAGGCCTAGAGGCCACTCTCAGAGCAGGGGTGCCCTCTTCTGGCCTCTGGAAATGAAATACCCCCCTAACGAATCTCCCAAAGCCCAGAAAGGGCCCCTGGGCTTGGCCATGCGTCCTCTGAGGTCAGGGCAGCAAGCTGGGGCCTCCTCCTCACTTTGCGCTGCCGAGCAGGTACACGCCTTCGACAAGAAGCTGGAGGAGATGAGCAACCAAGTGCTGCAGTGGCAGCAGCAGCATCAGAGTGACCTCAAGATGCTGGCAGCTAAAGAAGAGCAGCTCCGGGCCTTCCAGGAGGAAATGGCCACCCTGAAAGAGAACCTCCTTGCCGACGAGAAGGACGTAGGTGCTCCTTGGCTTCTGGTCACTTCATTCCAGAGCCTCCCAGCACATCCCACAAGCACCTGGATGCCAGAGAGCCCTGGGAGCGGGGGGGGTGCCTGAGAGCAACGGAAGAACACCCACTCTATACAGTCCAGAGCAGAGTCTGGGTGCTCGAGGCCCACAGCATCTGCCTCAACCCCACCATCTTCCTGCGGCTTTGTTGATGGAGATATTGAGTAAAACAAATGCCCCATTCAGGGAAGAGAGAGTGCCCAGTCACCCTTGACTTAGCTAATCCACTGGGCAGTTCCCCTCCAGAGCCCGTCCTGACCTTTTTATCTGCCCTGCAGTGAAGTCAGCTAAGATCTCCTCGGGCATACCCTGGGCAGTGGAATTTATGGCAGGAAGCTGCCGGATGCCTTGGAGTGGCCACAGGGCCTTTGTTCCAATTAGAAAAAAAAGGCATCTCTTCCTCAAGATATTTATTTTCCATATTAAAAAATTGGCTTAACATATTGCTTTTATAGAACAAGCCACTTGAATGCCTTTGGCCTGAAAATTGTAGGTGTATAAGTGTACTTTGTTTCTGCTATGAACAGTGCCTGATCAGAGATGCCACCTTTGGGTTGTTGCAGCCTGCACTGCTGGCGGTGGAGTCCTGCTGTGGCGATTCCAACCCTGGCCTTGGGGGTGGACAGAGGAGTCAGTGCTTCTTCCCCCAGGAAGGGAGAGGAGGCCTGACCTGGGAGTAGAGAGGTGATGGGCCTAGGCCCCCACTCCTTACTGTCTCGTTTTCTTTTTGCACCAAAGCCCTGCTGCCTGCCGCAGCGGTCTGTGCCCAAGGACACCTGCAGGCTGCACTGTGAGAAAGAGCAGATTATGACCAGCATGGAGCACTGGGCAAAAGAGCAGAAGTAAGTAAGGAAGAGAAAAGCAAGAGCCAAGGGCAGGGCTGAACTGAGAACCCATACGTGTGCCGAAGAATAGTGTGTCACACACACCCATTGCCCTCTGGGAAGCTCACCCAGGTGTCACACACACCCGTTGCCCTCTGGGAAGCTCACCCAGTCTCAGCTCACACCCAGGAGTTGGGGATAGGAGAGGAGGCCCTGCTGACTTGGAAATGGAGCAGCTCTGTGGTAGATGCTTCACCGAGGGTCAGTTTTCCTCTTCAGAGCCTGGGGCCCAGCTTCACTGCCTGGATCCCCTGAGTTCACCTGGGATCACAGGGAATTTGCGCAGGAGTTGACTATGGAGTGTCCTCTTAGTTTCCAAGTGCCAGGAAGGCTCCAGCTCTGGGGACTGGGTGACGAGCAGAGGCCCGAGGCCCAGCAGAAGCCTTGCTGAGAGCACTCAGGGTCCTGGTCAGCCGGCCCGTGCTCTCGCTCGCGGGGGTCTGGAACTCTTTTCTCTTGTGGATTTTATCACAGGATCGCCAATGAGCAACTGGGAAACACGGTCCGCGAACAGGTCAAATGCATCGCCAGGCTGACCGGCGAGAAGGAGTAAGTCATCCCGCACCACCCTGGCTGCTGCTCAGGCCCTGAGGGGAAGGGTCGGCCAGAATCCAGGGCGGGCTGCCTCACGGGCTGCTGGCTCAGACCCCAGGACAGGCCTGGGTCTTTGGAAAGACTCCGAGTCCTATTGGCATCTGTGTGACCTTGGACACATCTCTTGACCTCTTTGGGCCATAGTTCCCTCAACAAAAAGGCGTTAGTAGTCGCCGTGCACCTTCCCACTGTCACGTTCTGTGGTTCTCCGAGGTCACTGAACGCAGACTGCGTTAGTCGGGGTGGGGCCGAGCTGCTGGAACGGGGGGCTCCAAATGAAGGAACACGGAACTAGGAACCTCTCTCGGAGGGGAGAGGTCCAGGTTGGTGGGGGTCCTCTGTCCCACGTGGTCATCGGGGACCTAGTTCCTTCCACCTGTTGCTCCTCCCTGCCCCATGGCCTTGCCTCACTTTCATGGTCAAAGCTGGGTCGGCAGGGAGTGTGGTGGGAGAGGAGTGTTGGAAGTTCGGAAATAGAGCGAAAGATGAAAGTCTGCAGCTGAGATTTCAAAGGTGGTAGAGTAATAGGCAGTGTCAAGCTCTAGGACTGTGCCTCCCAGCCTTCTGTCAGAGAACACTTAGAAAATGACCACATTTGTTTGGCACGCTGGGCGGGGCCGGGGCGGGGTTGCTGGGATGAAGCCGACCAATCAGCAGCTGCCCCGTGCCCTGCACCGAGGGTGGAGGTATCAGCACACCAAGAGCCCATCTGTAGGAAGTGCACTGGGCTTTGACCCAGAGGGGTGGCTGAGTCGAAAGAGAGGACAAGATCGCTGGCATAGGAGGGAGGGACGAGAGGCCGAGCCGTGGATAGAAAGTATGGAACACGGTTGACACAGGAATGCTCACCGGAGTGGGCCGGAGAGAGCGGCGGAGAGTCAGGCCCCGAGGGCGCGGGGAGGACCCACCTGCAAGCCCAGTGGCATGTGGAATGTGGTGGCAACGTGAAGGGCTGGCTACAAGGGAAGGTACCCCAGCCAGGTTTCTAGAGAGCAGGAGAGCAGAGCGTATGCCCAGAGGAGGAGTTGAGAGTGAATTTTTTATTTGATTTCCTTTAGGGAAAAAAAAAAGTGAAGGTTTTTTTTTACTAGGACAAAAAATATATATTTTTTGAAAGGGTTTAACGAAAAAAAAAAATGGTCAGAATCTGAGGGTAACCGAGAACTTCAGGCTTTTTCTTACATCGTGCCAAGTGGCAGGCGGTTCCGTTTCATAAAGAACCCGTTCTTGAGGGTGCTTGAGCCTGTTTGAAGGAAAGCCATCTTTGAATAATAATAGCTCCACTAATGTTTATTATGTACACCTGTGAGGCACTGTTCTAAGTGCCTTTACATATATTCACTTATGTCATCTTTATCAGACCTCCCAGTCAGGCCAGTTGTCCCCACTGGTGCATGAGAAAGAGGGGAACTCAGAGGCTAACTAACTGGCCCGTGGTCTCACAACCAGCAAGTGGCAGAGCCAGCAGTCCGACTCTGGAAGTCTGTCCCAGCCCCTGTCGCCGCTGCCCTCGGGAATTTGGGGAAATCCGCTGTTGATACACATACAGCTGCCGTTGGTTGGGCCACAGAAGACCGGCTGCGTTGTCTTCCCCCTCCCCTGCCTCACAGCCACCCTTCTCTCATCTGTACAATGGGGATAAGTTACTGGCCTGAGCTCTCAGCAGAGCCAAATCCCCCCTGCTTTCAGCCTTCCAGCAAAAGGATATGAAAGAACTTGGACCCTGGCACCAGGACTGGGTGAGAGCGTATCCCAGGCATGGCCGTGAGGCCGAGGACATGTGGTCACAGTCGTTTATAACAGCCTCCTGGCTCTTCCGATCAGAGTTCTATCATTTGTCAAACTCAGTTGTGCCCATATAACAGACCAGAAAACTGGGTCGGAGCTGAGATGACTCAGTGCGTGAGGATTCCACTCAACCGCAGGCCTGGGCCTCTCTCAGGGGACGCGCGGAGGCCTCCATTGCCACAGAACGTGTGTGGGAACGCTGGCTCTGGAAGGAACCAGCTGTCCATGGTCCTCCTTGTTCTGGAAGGAACCAGCTGTCCATGGTCCATCCTTCCCGGGGGAGGGGGGGACCCAAGGCACTGAGCATACCAAACACCCACCTGTCCTTCCCTCTCCCTCCCAGCCACCTCCACAATGCAATGATCCACTTGCAGCAGGAAAACAAGAAGCTGAAAAGCGAAATAGAGGAGAGGAAGCTGAAATGCGGGCACCCGCGGTTATGCACCAAAGCCCTGGGCCCGAGTAAGACGGAGCCCATGCCCAGGGGGAAGGCGTGTGGCTCCTTGAACTGGCGGGGGATAACCCCGGACTTGAGCCAAAGAATGGATGTCACCAAGCTTGCCAGGATTCCCCACTGGTCAGGTATGCCTGCCATTTGTCTTTTGTTGTTGTGATGATGTTTTAGTCCCATAGGTCAAAAACTAACGGCCTGATAGTATTCTTCAAGAGGTCAATGGATTGGGGATTCACAAGAGAAAAGAAAACAGATCTTTGTTTTAATGACTCAGGACCAGAGATCTTTGTATCCTTGTCTGTAGACAAGGCTCGTTGTTCTGATCTCAAAATCTTTGCTGATACCCAAGTGCCTCGTGTCTCAGATCTATCCCTTACCCTGACCAAGTCCCTGCTGAGAATTGTGGGGACAGAAGGGGAACCAGCAGAATAGGCATCTTCCTCCTTATAACGTGTTCTGGAGACCCCACACGAGCGCCCTGTCCCCTGCACAACCTGGGTCCACAGCCGCCTTCTCTGCCACATAGACGCCATGTCACCCCAGAGGGAGGTCACGCTGCACCGGAGCTGCCCGGCCACAAGGCCAGTCTCTGAGGAATCACCTCCTTAATTTCACTTCATCAAGATGCTCCTTCCGCCCTGGTCCCTCGGGCTCCTCGTTGTGCTAGAGTCAGCGCCTTGCTCTGGGCTTTGTGTCCACGCGTGCTTTTCAGAGGACAGTGAGTTCCCATCCCTCTCTCCCGACCTGGGTCAGCTGTGATAAGACCGTATCAAGGTCCCGGCCTATCTTGCAATATGCTAACGTTTTATCGAGCTTTGTCCCCATCCTGCAGTGGTACGAGCTTCGGAACCATATTACCACCTCCAGGCCCAAACTCTCCAAGAAGGACACGAGCTCGACAGACTGAGTGGGCTCCTGGCAACCTGCGGACATCTCTGTCCCCTCAGGCCCCCAGCAGCGTGTCCATCCTGCTTTCTCTGCATCCTAACGATACAGGAGGTCTCTTTCATATTTACAGGGAGTTATTATTTATTCCCAAAGCGAGCTCTGGATTAGTCTATAAACCAACAAGAGATAATTAGCTCCTTTATTTTTTTTTATTCTTTCTACCTCTGTCTGGAATTTAAGAAGACAAAAATCCTTAAAAAAAAAAAAACCTCAAAAAGGAAAGTAATCCTGAGGTCCAAAAGAGAGGAAGAGAAATAAATGATGGCGTTTTCCAAACAGACGAGGGCAAGATAGTTTGGACCATCTGCTTTCTCCCCGGCTGCCACATTTCATTCCTCCTTTTAACAGTTTTATTTTTCTCCCCAGCCAGCTCAATACAAGTAAAATCCCATTATAACAAACTCCAAGGACAGCTAAACTATTTTATTGTGGTAGGATTTTGTTAAACTGAGTACATGCCTAGAATTTCTATTTCTAGTCTGTAGGAAATTGAGAGAAATGGCTACGAAGGTAAAGTAAGAAAAAGAAATGAAAGAGCTTGCATTTCCAGGGGTGGAGTGGGTGGGGGTGGGGGTGGAGGGAAAGCATGGGAAGAAACCTACTGGGTGGTAGCAATTCTTAAATATTCCTGCCTCCCTCCCCAGCCAAACAAAAGCCAAGGGAAGTCATTGCTTCTAGCGACATCGATGCCCCAGCCAGGACTTGGGGAAGGGCAAATCCCAGAAGTGCAATGCGAGGTGGGGGTGACGGAAGTTTCTGTTGTGATAAGTCTGTCTGTTTTCTTTACATTCTTTTGACTGTGTTCCCCCATTTGACATAGAATAAGGATATACTTTCAGGAGAAAACAAAGACTGAAGAATCTGGTACTAATAAGGGTTTCCTAGTTCTAGCCTGTAGGCCATTTATTTAAACAAAAGTTCAGTGGCATTAAAATTACCACCACAAGAAGGTATTTTGTCTACTAAGAGGGTATTTTGTCTATAACTTATCAAAAGGTTCCATATATGTTGGTGAAAGTGACAATATATGGATACTTTAAATGTTGTACTTTTTTTTTTTTCAAAGTTGTCTTTCACGTCCTGTAGGGTGATTTCACCAGAGCCACGCAGGTAGTGAGTTACGGGGAGCAAAGGGGCAACAGAGACAGAAAACCATCAATATGTCCCCCAGCCGTCTGGCCTTCACACAGGACACCCGATAGAGTAGAGGAGTTGGACTTAGGAAACGTAGTTTCTCTCAAGTCAGGAGAAAGGGCAGGGAAGCTGAGTGTTGCCTGCCTGTAATTATTTTAAGAGATACCCAAATAAGTTAGTTCCTAAGAAGTAGTTTGAACAGCTGATATATTTTTGAAAATGGTCTGTATGACCTAATGGACATGTCATTACACGTTTGCCCAAACCCACAGAATGTGTAACCCCAAGAGTGACTCCTTTTGTAAACAGGGGGGCCTTCAGGAATAACGATGCAAAGGTTCGTCTGTGGGAACACACACCACCCTGATGGCAGACGTTGATAATGGGGGAGGCTGTGCATGTGGGGTGGAGGGGTGGGCAGGAGTACCTGAGTAATAATCTCTGTTCTTCCTGCTCAATGTTGCTGTCTACCTGCTCTAAGAAATAATTAAAAAGAAAAAAGAGATACAAAGCTGGGACTTAGCCAAAGAGATTATAAATAAAGAGAGTGCTTCAGCCACCCTGGGGGAGGATGTCACTCAGATTCTGGTACCTGGGGCCAGCGGAGCCCCGTGGAGCACCCGGAGGACAGTGCTCCTTCCTCTGAGCGAAGGGACCCAGAGCGAACCCCAGCCCCTCAGTCTGCTTCCGAACCGCAGGGAAGAGAGAGCTCCCTGAACCCCCAGGCTGTCCCATGCACACTTGCCTTTTGAGCCTCCTCTCCGCTGCCCAACTGAGGAGGTAGCTTCCTGCCCTTGACAGGGCCTGGCCAGCCAGCTCTGGGGTCCCCGGAACGAGTCCCCATCTCAGCCCGAGACCCTCACCTCTTGACATTTCCAGTGTATCTAGAGCACCCTGTTACTGCCCACTAGACAGTGCAGGACAGATCCATGTGACCTGAGTACAAGGCAGGGGACCCCTGAAAAAACATCCAGTTCAGCGGCCTCACTGTTCCCTCACACCAAATCTGAAAGCCAGTCTCAGGAATCCACTCTGGGACCGTTGTCACAGAAATGTGTATGTACCTCTAGAAAAAGAGTGAGTTATATCATCTGAGGAAATGATGGTAAGAATCAGAGTATTAAAGCTAAAAGGAACTTAAAGATAAATCTGAATGAATCACCAATTAAAAAGCAAACATTGGAGACATAGATGCAGACCCATAGGCAGAAGTCCCAAAATCCAAACAGATTCAGGTAAAGCCGCTGGTGGGAGGACCCTCCCACTCATCTTGTGGCACCCGTGTGTGCCATGTGTCCCTCGCCAGGTGTTCTTGCTTTTAAACTAGAAGATTGGATTGAACCCATGGTTTTCATAACCTCTCTGGTCATTTTTCTTTCCTAAAAGGACCTGAAGATGAGTCTGTGACTGGTCACAACCTGTAAATCGAGCCATGAATCAGAACCCAATCTTTTTCCTGTTCTGTTGCATCCCAAGCCCAAGTCTGTAAGTAGATTCCATACCCAGCTTACTTCTCTCCACAGAGCAAGTAGACAACTTCTGCTAGCCCTTCAGTCCAGGGCCAAGAGAGAAGCCTTCCCCTGCAAGCAGCAGAAGCCCTCTCCTCACTCCAGAGCCATGAAGGCAATTTCCACCTGCATTCCCAATAAAGGCGGTGAGAGGTAAAAAAAAAAAAAAAAAATCAATGGATGTCAGGGTATAGCTGGTGCTGGCTGGTAAAGCCTGGCCTCCAAACTCATCCATAAAATTGACTTAAATTCTAACATATACTGAGTTATAACAGATGGAAATTCGAATCCCAGGAAGAGCAAGGAAGGGGGTGGAACTAAGTGAGCAGTGTGAGCCAAGCACCCAGGGGCTCTTGCTGAGCGCCAGCCAATAGCCAGGCGCTTCTTAGCCCCAAGCCTGCCGGTGACACAGTCCCAACGCCGAACCTTGCAACCAGCACACCTGGCCTAAGCCCAACCCTAGGGAATCACAGAGGACCATGGGTGACGCAAAGGACCAGATATCAGTCTCCTCAGCCAACTTAAGAGGCTACTTACCAAAAGACTAGTGATTCCAACATAAGGATCATCTTTATATGAAAATCTATAAGCAACATTTTACATTATTTTCCATCAATATACAACCCTTACACACGCAAGTAGGAAGTTCTGCCATTCTGAGCAACAGAGCAGCAGCCCAGCCCCGAGGAAGGCTGCACACAGAAGGGGCACAGCTGCTGACCCCCTCCCTTCCCGACCACCCACCAGCCTCAGGAACAGCCTCAGGAACAGCCTGGCACTTGCAGAAACTGCTAAACCCTTGGGATTTCCTCAGGGACTGGAGTGTCTGTGACAAATGGCAGGAAGCACATGGGCGGGGCTTGAGGGTGGCTCGGATCACATCTGATAGCTTATGCTAATAAGATGACAGGACTGGGCGCTACCAGGCCAGAAAAAGCAACCATTTGATTAGGGGGGCCCAGGCCGGTCTCCTTCCCTGTCACCTGTGCCCCACTCTGCCAGCCCTCCTCTAAGGGGCACTGTCTGGAAAACAGAAAGATGGATGAGCTAAGGTTCTAGCAGCATCTATCCGAGTCAAGTCAGGTTGGAATCCTGCCTACTTTCTCTTTCTATATGATTTAAGGTGGTGAAGGGAAAAGGTAGTCAGAAATGCAGAAACATTTTACAAATAATAAATTTATTTCCAAATCCTGAATTATAACCAAATTACAATTCCCTCTAGGTCTGATTTGCTGCTTTATACAAGAATTTTAAAAAACATAGTCAATGGCCAAGTCATTTGTACACCAAGCGTCCTGGGGGCAGTTTATTTGGTGCGGTGGGTCCAGCCACCTCTCGCAGCTTCTCAGCTGCTCTGCAGCCCGGAGCCGGCCCTGCGGAGCTCCTCCCCTCCCTGCAGAGCCTGGTCCGCAGCGGGCGCTCCCCGACCATGCCGCACACAGATGAAAGCACACAGATGAAAGGGCTTTGTCCGCAGGCCCGGGTGCTCCCACCGCTCAATGCTGGCTCCCATCCTCTGCAGGGACAGCCTCAGCTCATAGCCCGAAGCGGGCTGGCGTGCGGCGAGGAGTCATGGGTTCCCCCTGCTCTTTCCGACCCGGAGTGTAGATCTTTGTAGACCTGCAGACACAAAAAGAAGTGCTGGGATTCACAATGCTACTCACTACAACCAGGACAACCGAGCAGGCCCAGGAGCCTGAGGCCTTGCTGTTTCTAACTGGTGTGTGAGCAGGCTTAGGCCAAGGGTCTTCCCCCAGCACAGTTCCACTCCCCGCCTTCCCCATTGGAGAGTGGAAGCAGAATAAACTATCACCTTGTTCTGCTATTTACCAAGGAATGTTGTAAGACAGATCACTAAACTCCTAGGTGAACTATGTAGGTAGCCTTCCCTACACCTCACCAGCCTGCCACTCCAGCGGTGTCTTAAACTCTGGCTGGCCTTTGTCCCCAGCTGCTGGGAGGAAACTGCTACACCCTTGGATTTCCTAAGGGACTGGAGTGTCTGTGACAAATGGCAGGAAGCTCATGGGCGGGGCTTGAGGGTGGCTCGGATCACATCTGATAGGTTATGCTAATAAGATGACAGGACTGGGCGCTACCAGGCCAGAAAAGCCAACCATTTGATTAGAGGGCTGTGCTCTGAGCCCAGCCTCTGGAGGGAAGGGAGGCCGGAGACAAGTCATTCCTGTGCATGTTGATTCCATCGACGTGCCTCCGTATGAAACCACCAGTAAAACTCTCAGCTCAGAAGCTCAGCTGCGCTTCCCCGTTGGCAGTGCTCTGTGCGTACTGTCACACAGCACCAAGGGGCCAAAGAGCCCTGAGGACAGTGGAAGCTTTGCACTCAGGACCCTCCCAGACATCACGCTATCATCTCTCCCTTTGGCTGGTTCCAATTTGTATCCTTTTGCTATAATAAAACTATAATCAGAAGTATATAGTACTTTCCTGAATTCTGTGAGTTGTTCTAGATAGCAAATTATCAAACCCGAGGGAGTCTGGGGGAGTTCCCAAACCTGTAGTAAGTTGGTCAGAGGTGAGGGGTGACCCTGGGTATGCCCAGCCTGCAGCTGGTGTCTGAAGTGAGGGCAGGCTGACCTAAGTCCAGGCACCAGCGCAGGCGCAGAAGTCCAAGCCCCGCCCCCACTGTGCTTTCCGAGCCCTGGACTGTCAGTCACACTGGGAGACTGCCCTGCTACTGCAACCCACCTCGGCCCCAAACGCAACATGACAATGACAGGGTGTGGCAAATTATCACCACCCTTCAAAGTGTGTCAGGAGCGCCTCCACGTCTCCACACGTGACCCCATCAACTTCTTTCATCAAATCACCTCAACACATTCAACTTCTCTTAAACCTTGACCCTGCATTGGGCCTAGTGGGTCCACCACGCTCGTCCCTGGAGCTTCCAGGGGTGTCCCTCCCAGCCCAGGTCCCAAGGTCAAAACTCGCCTGACACTCCCCAAGGGGCTGCGCTTTTCCTGCTCCTGCCGCCGGGCTCGCAGCTGCTCCTCGGCCAGCGCCATCTCCTCCTCCATGGCAGAGGCTTCCTCTTTGGCCCGTCGGCGGTTCTCCTAGAGAAGGGAGAGCAGGGTCCTGGGGCCACCGGGGACCAGCAGGTAAAAGGGCCTTGTCGGCACCCATCGGCCTGCTGTGTAAACCACACCAGCTCCTGGCAATGGGGCCACACGGCTCCCTGCCCCGGCACCAAGGCCAGGGCCTGCTCCTCTCACTGACGCAAGATAGACACTAGATGATTCAGCCCTACCCCTGTCAAGCCTCAGCACTCCATCCAACTCAGTAAGTACTTATATTTTCTTATATAGTTCACAACTGTGCCAGGAAGTACAGGAAATAGAAAGACTACATCTAGCTGAAAAAATTCAGACTAAGGAAGATGTGTGCAGGCCCCGTGTGGGGAAGACTATGCTGAGAAGACAGAAAGCAAAAAGCCCACAACGTTCCGAAACCCTAAACAATGGATCTAGGTGGTGGCCACTGAGGGACACTAAGACCGTGAGGAGATGGAGGAGGAGGGAAGGAATTTATAGTGGGGGTTTGGGTGGAGCCACTGGGCAAGCTCAGCATCTCACAAGGGGGACCAGGCCTTCCGGCCGGACAGGCAGCTCACAGCAGCACACGCCTGTGCGCATCCCTGCCCAGAACAGCGGAACTTGCACCTGATCAAGGCTGTAGACTAATTACCAGTTCACAGAAAGTATACAGGGCCTGACCTGTGGTGGCGCAGTGGATAAAGCGTTGACCTGGAAATGCTGAGGTCGCCGGTTTGAAACCCTGGGCTTGCCTGGTCAAGGCACATATGGGAGTTGATGCTTCCAGCTCCTCCCCCCCTTCTCTCTCTCTGTCTCTCCTCTCTCTCTCTCTCTCTCTCTTTCTTTCTCTCTCTCTGTCTCTCCCTCTCCTCTCTAAAAATGAATAAATAAAAAAATAAATTAAAAAAAAAATTTGAAAAAAAAAAAAAAGAAAGTACACAGGATCGAGGCACTCGCTAAACGCCTTACGGAACCAATCGGCCCAATACAGAACATGGAACACTCAACAAGATAAATGACCTGGTTTCTCCAATAGATCAATACCATGGGGGGGGGGGGGGGCAGGATAAGACTCAATACATATAACACAATATCAGTGTTTGGATCCTAATTCAAGCAAATCAATTACAGAAAGTCTGAGATAAAAGAGGACATCTGAATATAGACTAGAGACTTAGGTGACACTGAGGATTAGTTTTGTTGAGGAATAATGGCATGATTATATTTAAATTTTTAAAAAGCCCTATTAGAGATACAAAGCCAGGTATTTATGGGTGAAAAAACAGTGTTGGAAATATGCTATAAAATATTCCAGGAAAAAGGCCCACTGCTCCCTCAAGGCCCCCACGCCTTCACCACCAGGTGTCTCCACAGCCACCGCGCCGCTGCCTCCCAGCGCAGCTGGCGGATGCAGCGCAGAGCCCGCCTCCCTTCCCTCTGGGGCTGAAGGCGGGCCTGCGGCTCTCTGCTCCCCAGCCCTCTTCCCAGGACTGCCAAGCACTCAGTGCCCCTCACCTCCCTTCCCTCTGGGGCTGAAGGCGGGCCTGCGGTTCTCTGCTCCCCAGCCCCTCTTCCCAGGACTGCCAAGCACTCAGTGCCCCTCACCTCCCTTCCCTCTGGGGCTGAAGGCGGGCCTGCGGCTCTCTGCTCCCCAGCCCCTCTTCCCAGGACTGCCAAGCACTCAGTGCCCCTCACCTCCCTTCCCTCTGGGGCTGAAGGCGGGCCTGCGGCTCTCTGCTCCCCAGCCCCTCTTCCCAGGACTGCCAAGCACTCAGTGCCCCTCACCTCCGGTTTTGGCCCATCTATCGGCAATGAGTGGCCGGCCCAGCTCAGCCTTCCAGAACCATCTCCACCTGCCCAAGCTGACTTGTAAAAGCAGGCCAAGATCCTGGAGGCCCAATGCTGAGGAAACCAGAACCCACCAGAACACAACCGCAGGAGAGCCGGTCGGTGCATCCCCCACTTAGATACTTCCCAGATGCCTCAAGCCCCCCACACACACACACATACACACCAGACACACACACACACATACGCACCACAGACACACACATACACACACCACACACATACACACACCACACACACACACACATACACATGGCAATGGCATGTGAACTCTGGAGCAGGTGCTCTAGGCTCGAAAGCATCCAGCTTCTTGCAAGAAACCTCAGTGGCTGCCCAGGAAACTGTGCCCCTTCCCTAGGGCACAGGCTCCCATGCCAGCAGCAGGAACTGGCCCCCCAGGGCCTGTGCTAAGACCAGCACGGGGCTCTCAGTGGAGCGGGAAGAGGCAGCGGAAAAGAGGGAGATCAGGGCAGGCACCTCAAGGTTTGGGCGAGCCCGTGAGTATATGTAAGAGACAAACATTAACCAAAAAAACAAAAAATCATGAGAGGCAGACAAAAGCATTCTTGGTAAATTATTTCTAAAAATAAAGTACAGCCTGACTAGGAAGTAGCACAGTGGATAGAGCGTCGGCCTGGGATGCTGAGGACCCAGGTTCAAAACCCTGAGGTCGCTGGATTGAGCACAGGCTTATTTGGCTTGAGCACAGGCTCACCAGCTTCAGCACAGGGTCACTGACTCGGCTGGAGCCCCCCGGTCAAGGCACATATGAGAAAACAATCAATGAACAACTAAGGTGCTGCAACTATGAGCTGATGCTTCTCATCTCTCCCTTCCTGTCTGTCCCTGTCTCTCTCAATATCTATCTCTCAAAAAAGCATAATAAAAATTAAAAAATAAAAATAAAATATAAAAGTAAAATTATAAAATAAAATTAAACAAATAAAATATACCAGAAAAAAATGGATGTTCGGAGGGGAATGGGAATATTTGAAACAAAAATAGCAGAATGTTAATTATAAGGGCTGAGTGATGAATTCTTCATGGCTCATTATACTATTTCTAACCACTTTTATGAATATTTGGACTATTCAATAATTTTATTTTATTTTTATTTTTTTTCATTTTTCTGAAGCTGGAAACAGGGAGAGACAGTCAGACAGACTCCCGCATGCGCCCGACCGGGATCCACCCGGCACGCCCACCAGGGGCTACGCTCTGCCCACCATGGGGCGACGCTCTGCCCACCAGGGGGCGATGCTCTGCCCATCCTGGGCGTCGCCATGTTGCGACCAGAGCCACTCTAGCGCCTGAGGCAGAGGCCAGAGCCATCCCCAGCGCCCGGGCCATCTTTGCTCCAATGGAGCCTTGGCTGCGGGAGGGGAAGAGAGAGACAGAGAGGAAAGCGCGGCGGAGGGGTGGAGAAGCAAATGGGCGCTTCTCCTGTGTGCCCTGGCCGGGAATCGAACCCAGGTCCTCCGCACGCTAGGCCGACGCTCTACCGCTGAGCCAACCGGCCAGGGCCAATATAAAAAGAGGTGGCAAACCAAGCAACTGGAGTGGGTGGAGAAGAATCGGCCACACCTGCCTCGCTAGATCGCAGTCACACTGTCTGAGAGAGAGGTGAGGTGAGCAGGGGATGTACCTCAGTCCCAGGCTGAGGGAAATGGGCCCCAGAGGCAGAGAGGACCTCCTGGAAGGCCCAGGACCTACCTGCCGAGACTTGCCCGCCTGCTTCACGCTGTAGAACATGGGGCCCAGCTCCGCCAGCCACTCTCCGTCCACGGCAGTCACGCACTGCATGTACTCCTGCGGGAGGAGGGGCCACGGCGTCAGGCTGTCCCTCCCAGCGCAGCCCCCCCTGTCAGAAGGGATGTGGGAAGGGCCCTACCCCCAGCCCGCAGACACTGGGACTGGAATCCCTTCCCCACCTCTGCTCCTTCACGCTTCTCCTAGGACCCAAGAGAAAAGGCCCAGCCCCTCAGAACACTATTCGAATGATGACACCAAAAGAGGCTGTTGGTCCCCGGCAGTAGGTAGGAAACATTCCTGCTGGCACAGCCCAGACCATATGACTTAGAGGTTAACTATGTAAATCCCCAAACCTTCAACTGAAAACCATCCTCAACTCCCCGCAAAGCTAGGCAATGGTCTCAAGCTTCCCAAGGTCACAGCTCACCCAAGAAGGCAGTGAAGGGGCCCGGCCCAGCGCGATGGGCCCGTGTCATGCAAGCCGCCTCAGAGAAGACTCACCTTGGTGGTCATGACTAACTCGTGATACACTATGTAGTCTGGGGTGTAGCCCATTCCGAAGAGGGAGCTGGTGGGGTGCAAGTGGCAGGGCATCCCTGTCCGAATATTCACGTACTCTCCGATTCCCTAGCAAGGAGACACAGCAGGTGACCACACTGGGAAGACGCTGCTCACTGGGGCAGCTACCCCGTCCCTCTAGTACTATCTTGACACAGGCTTGTGGGGGAAGCCCAGATCTGCAGAACTGTACAATGAGGAAGGAAGAACGTTGCCCATGCGCAAATATCCTGCCAGGTGGGGGCCCCAGCTCCAACGGGCTCACCTTGAGCTTGGCGGCCTGGTGGAAATAGGCAGCACAGATACACTTCCTGACGATGTCCCAGTCGGTGCCACAGGAGGCCAGGCTCATCCTCTGCTGCACCATGATGTCCTTCAGCTGAGCCCGCACTTCCCGGACCTACAGCAGGACACAGGTAGGAGAGAGTAAAGCCCTCCTTCCTGTGCCTCCCACCCTCCATCCCGACACCCTGCTTATCTGGGCCACGCCCCCACCTTCCGCATGGCCTTGGCATGGATAAAATGATCGTTACACCAGATGGTAGAGTAATTATTGTTCTTCCACTGCAGGTAAACATTCAGGTAGGTCAAATGATCACTCTCGGGGACAGCAAACTTCTCCCGAATTTGATCACTCTCCTCCTCTCGGCCCTAGGAAGGAAAAGGGGACCTCTAAACACGGGGGAGTCCAGGCCCACTGAGAAGAGGCTGGCGGTTCCCTCTCACCTACCCAAACACACAACTTCAAACACATCGATATGTCGTAACAATATAAGAAAGATCAAGTGGTATAAGAATATTTATCCTAACATGTGAGAGTTCAAACACAACCACACTAAGTGCTCTTGGGAAACTTTCAGAACACTCCCTAAAAAGCACTGATCTAGCCCATCTTTCCCCCCACAACCCAACTCAACCTGCTTAACAGAAAACAGTCAAGTCATTCTTTAGAAAACTATGATTGATTCCCTGGAAGGCTGAGGTTGCTGGTTCAAAGCCCTGGGCTTGCCCGGTCAAGGCACATATGACAAGCAATCAATGAACAACTAAAATGAAGCAACTATGAGTTGATGCTTCTTGCCTCCCTCCCCTTCTCTCTGTAAAATCAATAAATAAAATCATTTTTTAAAAATGAAACATGATTCCTGTCCCTCCACTGCACTTTAATAATACAAAGAGAAACTACTGCCCTCTCTAATCCTTCTCAAGCCCGTAACTCCGCCTGCGCTCCTGGGAAGAAGGGAGAGCTGGACACCATCTCCCCACCTTGGGCCTGTAGAAGATGGCTGGGACCGAGAGCATGGAGACGATGAGCAAGATCTCCGAGCTGCAGCCCATGTCACAGGACACAATGAGCATCTTGGACAGGGCTGGGTCCAGAGGGAACTCCACCATCAGCCGCCCAGTTGAGGTCAGACCACCTAGGAGAGAGGAGCAAATGCAGATGCTCAATGAACCCTGTGCAGAGCAGGAGAGGACCCAGGCGCCAGAGCCCATGCGGCCTGGCCTGGCCCAGCCCACCCGGCTCCCAGGAACAGCACCTGTGTTGTCCAGGGCTCCAAGGATCCAGAGCTGATACATGGAGTTGAGCATGTTGTCCTCTGGTGGCGGGTCCATGAAGTGGAACTGCAGCAGGTCCTGCACGCCCAGGGACTTGAGCAGCAGCACCACGTTGGCCAGGTTGGTCCTCTGGATCTCGGGCACCGTGGTGGTCAGCAGCTCATTTTTGTAGGCGCTCTGGGTGTAGAGCCTGCCACAGAGAAGACTGAGTGCTGCCGCGCCCGCCACCACACTGCCCGCTGCGCCCCCGAGTGCTGCCGCGCCCGCCACCACACTGCCCGCTGCGCCCCCGGGTCTGCCGCGCCCGCCACCACACTGCCCGCTGCGCCCCCGGGTCTGCCGCGCCCGCCACCACACTGCCCGCTGCGTCCCCGGGTCCTGCCGCGCCCGCCACCACACTGCCCGCTGCGTCCCCGGGTCCTGCCGCGCCCGCCACCACACTGCCCGCTGCGCCCCCGGGTCCTGCCGCGCCCGCCACCACACTGCCCGCTGCGTCCCCGGGTCCTGCCGCGCCCGCCACCACACTGCCCGCTGAGCCCCCGGGTCCTGCCGCCCCTGTCACCACACTGCCCGCTGAGCCCCCGGGTCCTGCCGCCCCTGTCACCACACTGCCCGCTGGGCCCCCGAGTCCTGCCGCGCCCGCCGAGCCCTTGGGCGTGCCCGGCTGCCTACGCGGAGACCACCTCGGCAGGAGAGCACCGCTACCCCAGCCTCTCACTGCATGTGCACCCCGAACACAAGGGCAGAGGAACGCCACAGGTAGGAGAACTCCCATTTCCCCCTCACCGCTCCCCACTTTCTCTCGGAATTGTGAATTTCCACCGATTCAAAACAGTCCTGCCAGTTTACTCTTCTCCTAGACTATCCTACATACTTTGTTTAATTTCTGGAACCAAAGAGCCTAGGATTAGAATTGTGGCTGGATTTTCTTAATATTTTTCTGTATTTTCTGAATTTCTATAGTAAATATATAATTTTTGAAAATCAGAACTAAAAAGAAATAACTGAAGATGTAAAAAAGAACTAGTGGTGTAATTTGTTCAGATTTATCATGAGGGAGAACGTGCTATAATTATTGGTCTTCTACTACAAGCACACTCAACACAGGACTGCCAAAAACCCGAAACCGCTCGAACCTGAGCTGCCTGCAAAGGCTATTTCTTCCACTCGGCAGCATACAGTGAGAGGACCAACAAGTGGCAGCCCCGCCACCGGTCCCCAGCCTTGGGGATCAGCTCTAGGCCAGCAGACCCCCACTGGATCACAGTCCGAGCCCGCCCGCCCCGGCCCAGCCCCCATCCTCGGTGATTCCAGCACCGCCCCGGAAAGCAGGCTGGCACGGGGTTCCTACCTGAAACACTGACCTGGGCCCGTCCTGCCGGCTCGCCCCGACCTCTGGTTGGCATTGGCCTGGCTGATGGGGTAGATCTGCAGAGCATCCATGCCAATCCTGGGGTTGAAGACCTAGGAGGGGCAGCAGAGCTGATGAAGGACAGAGTGAAGGGGAATAGGGAGGCACTGTGAGACTAAGACACGCACGCTACGTGCTGCACAGCCAAGTGTCTTCGTGGTACTGGCAGCCATCCTTATGGAGCCAGGAACCGCAAGAAATTTCCCCAGAAACACCAGCTCCATGATCTTTATCGAAATTTTTTAACTGTCTACCTCGTCAAGTTACTACAAGGATTCAATGAATCAAGCACATAGCAAATTAGGAACTCAATAAATGCTAGTCTCTTAAACCAGCACCACTTTCCTGTGAGTCACTCACTGCAGGGCCAAGGAACACAGGCCTGCTGCCCCCTCCCCCCACTCAGCTTCGGGTGAGGGCCCAGGGCTCTGGCACCTCTGTCTCTCTTACCTTTAGTTTGCAATAACCAGAATCGATAACAAACATGATGCCGTCAACAGTCAGAGATGTCTCAGCAATGTTAGTGGCAACGATACACTTCCGAACGCCATCCGGAGCCTAGAGCCGGGCAGATGTGCAGAAGGGAGAGCTGTAGCCCTGCAGGCAGCAAAGACCCCCCACTCCCGGAGGAAACAGCATGCCCCACCCCTGGCGGAAAAGTAACTCCTACGCTCTCCTGTCCTCCTTTGGGAGAAGCCGGGAGGACCCCAAGGTGAGGGCCTATCAGAGACGTTCTTGCTGTCGCACCTTCTGGAAGATCTTGGCCTGGAGGTCAGAAGGCAGCTGGGAGTAGATAGGCAACACAGCCAAGGCAGGCGCGTTCTCCAGTTCTTCCAGATGTTCCACAATCTGGTCTGAGGTTACCTGCGGACACAGTATCCATGAGACACTGGAGCCCCAAACTCGCACACATAGGATACACCCATTCACGACAGTCACGGCCGAGGTCCGTACCTCTATGTCCTCCTGGCCAGGCATGAAGATGAGGATGTCCCCAGGGGCCCCCGACAGGTGCACCTGCAAGGACTGCTTCACTGCGGCCTCCACGTAATCCTCCTGCGGGGTCTGCAACACCAGCCAGGGACACCGTCAGAGGAGGCGTCGAGGGAAACGCAGGCCAGGCCCTCTCGGGGAGCCCAGTCTGGGGCTAGAGATGGTGGACTTCCAAGATTGCCACACTACAGATGACCTTGACAATGCCCCTTGGCCCCACACTTCCACTCCAAGGAAACAATAAAACAAAACATACCCAACAGTCCTCTGGCTCTGAGCCCTGGAGCTGCAGGCTGCCCCACTGCCTCTCAGTGCCCACAACGCCTTCCCAACTCAGCCCTGGAGCTGCAGGCTGCCCCACTGCCTCTCAGTGCCCACAACGCCTTCCCAACTCAGCCCTGGAGCTGCAGGCTGCCCCACTGCCTCTCAGTGCCCACAACGCCTTCCCAACTCAGCCCTGGAGCTGCAGGCTGCCCCACTGCCTCTCAGTGCCCACAACGCCTTCCCAACTCAGCCCTGGAGCTGCAGGCTGCCCCACTGCCTCTCAGTGCCCACAACGCCTTTCCCAACTCAGCCCTGGAGCTGCAGGCTGCCCCACTGCCTCTCAGTGCCCACAACGCCTTTCCCAACTCAGCCCTGGAGCTGCAGGCTGCCCCACTGCCTCTCAGTGCCCACAATGCCTTCCCAACTCAGCCCTGGAGCTGCAGGCTGCCTCACTGCCTCTCAGTGCCCACAACGCCTTCCCAACTCAGCCCTGGAGCTGCAGGCTGCCCCACTGCCTCTCAGTGCCCACAATGCCTTCCCAACTCAGCCCTGGAGCTGCAGGCTGCCTCACTGCCTCTCAGTGCCCACAACGCCTTCCCAACTCAGCCCTGGAGCTGCAGGCTGCCCCACTGCCTCTCAGTGCCCACAATGCCTTCCCAACTCAGCCCTGGAGCTGCAGGCTGCCCCACTGCCTCTCAGTGCCCACAACGCCTTCCCAACTCAGCCCTGGAGCTGCAGGCTGCCCCACTGCTTCTCAGTGCCCACAATGCCTTCCCAACTCAGCCCTGGAGCTGCAGGCTGCCTCACTGCCTCTCAGTGCCCACAACGCCTTCCCAACTCAGCCCTGGAGCTGCAGGCTGCCCCACTGCCTCTCAGTGCCCACAATGCCTTCCCAACTCAGCCCTGGAGCTGCAGGCTGCCCCACTGCCTCTCAGTGCCCACAACGCCTTCCCAACTCAGCCCTGGAGCTGCAGGCTGCCCCACTGCCTCTCAGTGCCCACAATGCCTTCCCAACTCAGCCCTGGAGCTGCAGGCTGCCCCACTGCCTCTCAGTGCCCACAACGCCTTTCCCAACTCAGCCCTGGAGCTGCAGGCTGCCTCACTGCCTCTCAGTGCCCACAACGCCTTCCCAACTCAGCCCTGGAGCTGCAGGCTGCCTCACTGCCTCTCAGTGCCCACAACGCCTTCCCAACTCAGCCCTGGAGCTGCAGGCTGCCCCACTGCCTCTCAGTGCCCACAATGCCTTCCCAACTCAGCCCTGGAGCTGCAGGCTGCCCCACTGCCTCTCAGTGCCCACAACGCCTTTCCCAACTCAGCCCTGGAGCTGCAGGCTGCCTCACTGCCTCTCAGTGCCCACAACGCCTTTCCAACTCAGCCCTGGAGCTGCAGGCTGCCCCACTGCCTCTCAGTGCCCACAACGCCTTCCCAACTCAGCCCTGGAGCTGCAGGCTGCCCCACTGCCTCTCAGTGCCCACAACGCCTTTCCCAACTCAGCAGCCTAGCCTGCGCCCTCCAACTTCTCATCGGAGCTCAGGGTCAGCTCAAGTAAGGGTAACAAGCATGCTATCTTCAGTACCTTGCTGAAGAGAATGTCAACAGGGAAGGTACGGCCAGGGATGTGGAAGATGGGGACATTCCCAAAGAAGGCAGCAAATTTCTCGGCATCCATAGTGGCCGATGTGACAATGAGCTTCAGGTCTGAGCGCCGAGCCACCACCTGAGCGAAGGGGTCAGTCAGAGGCTTTCCTGTAGGTTTGGGACTCCTGGCTTCCGCCCTCCAGTCTCATCTACCAACATCATTCCCAAATACAACAGAAGCCGAAGTGGACAAACTGGCACACAGAGGCATGCCAGTCCTGAAGACTGACCGCAGGGAGCCACGGCCAAGAGAGCCACAAGTCACTCAGCTGAGCAGGGACAGAGTGGCCCATAGTTCCAGGTCTGAACCAGCCACCTGGGGCCTCAGCACACTCTGGCCCGAGAGAGACCGCTGCAGCTTCCCCAGGCTAGACCCCAGCCCGCCTGGCGCGCCCCGATCCCTGCCTACTGCCAGTGTGCCGGTCAGAGCCCAGGGACCGAGACCGGACGCGGCGGCCCTCACCTCCCGGAGCAGCCCGAACAGCACGTCGGTGTTGAGGGAGCGCTCGTGCGCCTCGTCCATGATGATGGCGCTGTAGTGGTCCAGGTCGGCTTCCCGGAGCGACTCGCGGAGCAGGATCCCGTCGGTCATGTACTTGATCAAGGTGTTTTCTGAGGTGCAGTCTTCAAAGCGGATGGCATAGCCCACCTGGAGGGCAGAGAGAGACGGCTCAGAAGATCGGCACCGCCTCGTCGCTAGCACACCCGTGCTGGGCCCAGGCCTTAGCAGATCAGCTCAACAGGAGGAAGCTGCCAGGAAACAGCCACCGCTCAGCCCTCGCCCACTCACCTCCTCACCAAGGTTTCCCCCCATCTCTTCACTGACTCTCTTGGCCACCGACATGGCCGCCACACGCCGGGGCTGGGTGCATCCAATCATCCCGTAGTCCGTGTAACCATCTTCATGCAAGTACTGGGTCAGCTGAGTGGTCTTCCCACTGCCCGTCTCCCCAACCACAATCACGATGCTGTTGTCTCTACAAGGGAGCGAAGGCAAAGGGCCAATCAGCCGAGTGGAAGACCACAGCCACATCCACGCCTCCAAGAAGATGCTTCCACCTCCCACCCCCGGGTCTGGCTACCCAAGAAGCAGGCCTGCTCAGAGGAGGCTTTCCCTGGGGAGACAGCCCCATACTGAGACACCACCTGAAATGTCGAGATGCTGAGGTTTGAACAAGAGAATGACAACAAAACAATCCCATCTTGCGGACTTTCCCTTCTCCACTAGATGTAATGCCCAAAAGAAAAAAGAGCTACCAAGTAAACACAGGAGACAAAGGGGACCAATGGGACACCGTTCAGGACTGGAATTCCAGGCCCTTGCAGCAGCTACCTGATAATAGTGAGTAGTTCCTGCTGCACAGCAAAGATGGGCAGGTACTGCCTCTGCTCCAGAATTGACTTCTTTTTTGCGAATTCACTGCTGGCTTCACTCTTCTTCTTCATGTGATCTGCAAACTTCTGCTCTGTCCTGAGAACACACAGCAGCCTAAGCACCCTGCACAATTTCCCACATCTTCCTTCCTGATTGGACTCCTGCCCTTCTTCCTCCACCCCAGAATGAGAACTACTTCAACAAGACGCACTAAATCCTCAAGAAACTAGAGCAGCCAGATGATCCAAGATGCTTCTTGCCTCCTCCAGCCTAAGGGAGCAGAACTGCTGTGTGAGAACCATCACCCACTCACACCAAACAGCCCGGTCAAACAGAGCTAAATACGGCCCAGAGGACTTAAAGATTAACAACGGGCAAACCCTCTGCCCTCGAAGAGTTCAGCCGGAAGCGGAGCTGACACCACCAGCTCATCACCTTATAGAGTATCCCTGGGCAACTTCAGCACAGCCCCCGCAGGGCTAAGAGGAGGAGTCACAGCTGCAGTCATGACCAGGGCAGACCTCCTCCCTCTCTTGGCAGGATGGCAGTCTGTAAGGCTTCTTTCACAAAGACTTGTGAGAACAGCCCAACTTTCTGTACCTACTTCTCCTGGGAGCACTCAGATATCTGACACGTGTACACATCCCAAGACTCAAAAGCACTACGTGGTTTTCCCAAGACTCTACAGCAAAAAGGTACCCGTCCGATGCTCCCTTATCTACACCATCATCCACCCGCCCGCCTCCCAAGACTCTCCTGTCACACCCACCCCACGCTGTCAGCTTCCCATTTCTAATTTCTCAGTCACCTGAGAAACAATCAACATCTAAGGGATTTAATTTTCTAGAGACCAACAAGGGTTGATCAATAAATAGTACCTACCAACTTCTCACTTTGGACACTTCTCACAAGGGTACAGAGAATTATTAATTCAGAGGACAGTTCAACAGGACCTCAGAGTGTTCAAATGACAAGATTCACAAGAGCCTGACCAGGCGGGGGCGCAGTTGATAGAGTGACGGACTGGGATGCGGAGGACCCAGGTTCAAGACCCCAAGGTCACCAGTTTGAGTGCGGGCTCATCTGGTTTGAGCAAAAGCTCACCAGCTTGGACCCAAGGTCACTGGCTCGAGCAAGGGGTTACTCGGTCTGCTGAAGGCCCGCGGTCAAGGCACATATGAGAAAGCAATCAATGAACAACTAAGGTGTCACACGAAAAACTAATGATTGATGCTTCTCATCTCTCTCCGTTCCTGTCTGTCTGTCCCTATCTATCCCTCTCTCTGACTCTCTCTCTGTCCCTGTAAAAAAAAAAAAATTCACAAGAGACATTGAGTCCAGCCACCAAACAAAGTGAGAATCCCAATAAGCACTTACCCAACATCAGCTTAGATACCTCTAGGAACAGGGAAGTCACTACCTGGTGAGACAGCCGCCTCTATTTTCAAACCTCTGTTAAAAATAGTTTTCCTGTGTTGAACTGAAATCTACGGGGGCAGGGCGCACCTCCCCACAACCAACATCCGAAAGGCACTTTAGAGCAGAGTGGCTAAGAGCAGCCTCCTACGCTAGCTTGTCCGAGTGTGATCCTCCGTCTACCACTTCCTAGCTGGGTGACCTCAAACAAGTTACTTAAATTCCTGGGCTCATTCTCCTCACAGAAAAGGGAATTATAGCACCTCTCCCACGGAACTGTGGTGAGAGTTCAGTGAGCAAGTAACCATGAGGCCGTAAGGCCGCCTGGCACAGAGGAAGCTCCTGCGCAGTAGCAGCAGCAGGCATCGTATCTGCACTCGTAAAGAGTGCAGATGGTAGGAGAGAGAGACCAGGAGGAAGGGGCCAGAAGAGATCAGGAGACACAGCAAAGTGACATCACTTTCCTATCCACGAGCCATGAACTTTATCAGTTCTGCTTCAAGTGCCCCTGAGGGCCCCGTCTCTGGGGCCGGCCCGCAGCTGGCCGGCACACCTACCTGTAGTCCACTTTACCATCTTCCGTCAGCGCTTTGTCCAGCTCTTCCTCTTTCTTGACACCCATTATATCTCCCAGCTTGGTTCCAGCCAGTTCCCAGTGTTTGTGCTGAGCCTGAAAAAGACATGAAAAGTGTGCTCCATCCCGATACAAGTCTGTTGAGGAAACCAATCCCATCTCATAGGCTTCACCTGGCTGAGGTGATAAATTCCCAGAAGCATCAGGCCCTGTGGTTGTCCTGAGCTAAGGCCCTGGTGGAGGAAAGCCACGCACCCCCCAAGGGCTGGTTCTTGCTCTGGGAGTGTCCTCTAACTTCCAACAGTTACGACTGGAAGTTCATATGATTTTTAAGGAGGAAAAAGAGAAGAACATGCAGCCTCCGCAGCCCCAGGTGGCAAGAAACCAACCTTCTTGCGCTCCTTTTGCTCCCTGTGCTTCCGCACCGTCTGACTGCCTTTTCGGGCGATGATGGCCAGGTCGGAAGTGGCATCCTTGACGGGAATCACCGGCTCCGGCTGCGGGGCGTGGAGGGGAAGAGAAACTCCCGTTGGTCATTGATCTCAACAAGGTCCATTTCCCAACAGCCCGACTGTAGGAAAGGCGCGGCTTCCCTATCGTCACAGGGCATTTTCCCCCCTTTCCTTTCCTTCCATTTCCCTTCCGGTCTTTCTGAGCTTTCCTCCCTTGGGCCCCAGAGGCACCTCACCTGCTTGGTGAAGACAATCCGTCCATCCAGAAAGGGAGGCACCAGGTTATGCACCATCAGATGCACCTTGGCCGCGCTGTCCTCTTCAAAGTCCTCATCCACCTCTAGCCGGTGGACCACGCCGCTGGTGAGCATGCGGTTGGTCTCCCAGCGCTCGTTATCCTGTGAGGACGCAATGGGGGCCACACTCAGAATGCAACCGAGAAGTCATCCCGAAAGGTCACCAGGCAGGCACGTGCCCTCAGGCCCTGACAGAGGGCATGGGGGCCACAGAGATGTCACAGGTCTCTCCATCTGCAGCTCCTCAGATAGGAGAGATGCTGATCCCAAATCACCTGCAGAACTCTCTCCAAGAAGCAGCACTTACTTTCTATCTCAGTCAGAACCTCTCCGTGGACACACCCGTGGTGACTGTCCCCAGCCCCACTGAGACAAAGAACACAGACCAGAGAGCCAGGTCCCATTCTATTAGTTCCCATCAACACCACCCCTCAAGGAAGTACTGCAGAGAAGGAAGTTATAAGTTGGTTTTTTGTTTAAACTACTGAGAAGTTCCTCACCCCCCTCCTCTGCCTCCGGAGTACAGCTACACCTGTGCTTCAGCAGTGGGGGGACAAGCCGTGCTGGCGCCCGTGCACGAGACCCGCTGCTTCTCCACACGCTCCCACTGCCGCTGACTCTGCCCAGCGAGGAGGCAGCAGCCTCACCTCATTGATCTGTCTCCGCTGAGCCGAAATGCGCTTCTGCTTCTGTTTATGCAGGTGCTGCTCCCGCCTCCTCACGTAGTCCTCAGAGGAGTAGGCCAGGGGATTGTGGAACTCGTCATAGCCCTCGTCCATCATGTACCAATCCCGGTCAGCTTGCTGCAGCGCAGGACACAAAGCAAAGGGAACAGGGGACAGGTCAAGTTTATGCACGGACATGGCCAGAGGGGAGGAGATGTTAGATGAGAAGTCACTGGTGTGGCAGAGCAGCCCTTGTGAGAGGTGCAGGCCACCCAGCTCTGAGATGAGCCATCTAGAGAACTACAGTGACGGAATGTGCATGTGAGACTCTGAATGGTAGCTTGCCATAACAGCACTTCTTAGATTTTCCACATGGTGGCACCAACACACAACTAGAAATTAGGCCTGACCTGCATCAAGTGAGAAGTTTCATCACGGAGCCTGTGCCCTGGAAAGAGATTCCAGGTCTTTGGGACTGAACACGGCTCAGCTTCCCCGAGACTGTCATCGAAGTCCACTTCCCCTAGCGTGTCACTCGTGGCCCTTGTGCTCTGACACATCCTGTCACCCACTCACCAATGGATGGCCGTCACCCCTCACTCAATCCCCCAAAGATAAAAAGTTTTTACCCTCTGGTCATCCTCCCATTGCTGCCGCTCCTCTTCTGTGTCAAACGAAATTCCTTCCTCACCATCCTCACGTCTTGCTGAAGGAGAACATGTAACAGGTCAGACCCCACGACCCCAGCTGGTCCCCAGAGGCCTCCAACAGACCTGCAAGGCCACACGGCTCTGAAGCCCAGCGGCACTCGGCCTGAGCAGGACGAGCAGCCCTGCTTTCCTGCCTCCTGCTCCCACACTGCCTCACCTCGGCCTCTGGACAGACGCGGCGTGGACCCTAAGTGTCTTCTGTCATCGGCCCACTCGTTGTATTTGTAGGATGGGGTTGGCAAAGGTGTGTCATCCGAGTACTTGCTTCTCACAGACCTGGGAAACAGTATAACCAGCATCACTGAACAGTCACTAAGATGAGCCACAGTCCCTAGCTGCCATCTCTCTCCCAGCCCAGACCCCTATGCCCCCATCACATCCACCCATGCCACCCACCCACCCAGAGAAACGAGGCTGCTCTGCCCAGAACATCACCTATCTCGATCTCGACTGGGCAGCCGATGGCTCCGCTCAGAATCCCGGTAGGAAGGCGTTGGGGAGGGCGACTCCCACTGCGAGCGCTTTGAGGAGCCATAGCCACTGTCCTCTTCCTCCCAGGCAGACCTAGAGGGCGTGGCTGCGTCTGCGGCCACAAAAGACACATCCACAGGAAACATCTAATTTAACCAGGACATAGCTCTAGAAATATTAGCCGGAAGTCAATTTCCCAAGCTTATTTTACTATTTATAAACATTGTACCTATTTATAAGGGATAATAAGGTTCTGACGGTTTTAAATATATCTGCATTTTAAGTCCAGTCTTCACCTGTTTATAACATTTCAAGGAATATCCACTCTGTCCTTTTAAATAAATCCTTCTTCTGCTCCCCAGCTCCCTGTTCTTTCCTGCCATTTGGAAGAACGGCCATTCAGTAAACCGGCCTATCACCTTAATGTCCACCCTTACAGAGAGGTCCAGGGCCTTCCCACCCAGCTCAGAACCAAATAGTCCAAGAAGTTCACGGTACAGCCAAGAATTCTCTCTCTGCCCACAATAATCCCCCTGAGGATGGGAGCTGCTCCCCCTGCCTTTTATTCACTTGACCCCTCACAAACCACCACAATGGCTGAGTCTACCTTTCGGTCGGTGTCGCGGGCTCTCTGGTTCATTTCTCCGGCTGCGCTCTGACCCTCCATCCCGCTCCGATCTGCTGCTGTGCCTGCTTCTATCCCGCTCATCTGTCAAGAGTCACACACAGAGATCAGAAGCATGTGTCCTGTCCCAGCTTCCACCCGTCTTCACCCGAGAGGAAGGACAGGCCTCCCCACTCACGAGCAAGCGCGACCTGCACTGCTCTAATGCGACCCCTGGGCTCCTGGCGCCCACAGAGCCCCATTCTTTCAAGGGGAAAAACTAGTTACG